>NC_141780.1:4604482-4924965 GCF_054643075.1 Acanthaster planci
GTCTGCACTGTGTAGTTTCTGGTTCAACTATTTGAAAAGGGACAATAAACAGGCATTTAAACATTCCTCCCCCCCAAAAAAATGTGATTATCTCTTCAACAGAAGAGGCAGGCACGATTTACATGTATACACTCAACACACATCAATTAAATCACAATAGCCCCGAAACCTGCCACATTGAGTTGAACATAAATGCTGCAGAGAAGTCAAAGCTATTACACCAAGTGGAACAGGGGCGGATATTGACCCGGGGCGTGGGGCTGCTCCCCCCCCCCAGTCGACAAATAGAGCTTCGGTCGGCAAATGAATCCAATCTTGGTACATAAGCCATATACGTTGGACGTCGGCATTTCCCATTTTATGATTTTCCACGCTCACTGAATTTTACACGACACGAGATTGGCGAACAAGTTACGAGTCAGCAAATTGACTCTAGCACACCCCAAAGAAAATGCCTTCGTCACGCCCCTGAAGTGGAGCCAGCGTATGGACAGTCCCGCGCCAGTCAGAGCACTGACCCGTCTTCATTGAGATACGATGCCCTGGCTTGAACAATCTCTCGTGACCTAAATGCCCAGTGACACAAGATCTTCAATCAAAACCCGATGTTTTAAGGGCTAACCTCACAGCGCTTAACGCTGATGGTCCGACTGAGCATGGACTGGGAGTGTTTTTTAGACCATCCCAGCTCTGCGAATAATGTTTTTGTTTCTCATGATAAGTGAGGAAGTCAAGATGCAAAAGACTGGTTTCCTGTGACGCCAGCAACATTTTCGCGTTTCGTACCAGTTTAGGAAGTATTCGCCCAACATATTCATATTTATGTGAATCACTAAACTTGCAGTTCCCCATGATGTAGAGAAATGCAAGAAACAGGCTATAGAAATGAAGTAAAAACTGTCCCAGAATCTCCATCCCCGATTGGAAATTTGCAAAGAATCAAAAAGATTTTGTTTTTCCGTTTGTTTTAATACGATGAATTACCATAAATTTATTAAGACCATCCTGAGGTACAGTGCCGTTATATTAATTCTGTGGGTCTTGAATTTGATCTGAAGATTTTCTTCAATCTATAATATCAATATGGTTTCTGCTAAGACATCTATACAATTAGACTTTATCGATTGAATGTATGATCTTGTGTACGCGTTCACCCAGCTCTTCCATGTCGAAGTTACGAAATGGCGTAATCTCCACAAAAATCACAACCAAATGACTTCCCATGTTCCGGCCATGTTTTACACATTAGTGAGCGTATGCAAGTAATCAGTAACCTTCTAGAGCAAATATACGTACAACGTGCCTATGAATAGATATCCTATGTGTGTGTGATACTGTCACACAGAGCAAATGTTGGTAATAGTGGATTATTCTGGAAACGCCAATTACAGAAACTGGCACTCACGGATATCCCAAAATGAACTATTCCTAGATAGGCCTAATAATTGTTATGGAGTCACTGTTCAACTAATCATTAAACGACAACGTTTACTATTTTCAGTGAGACATACAGGACTCATAATGTTTCAATGTTTCGTTGTGTTAGTCGCATCTATTGAACGTTGATACCTGTAAATTCCTGGCTTCAAAGCGTTTCTTTGTACCAATATTCTCGGATCGTCTGTCGTGAAATCACAGCGATAAACTTGCACATTTATCTCTGTATAATCATGGAGGTAGAATGGTATAATGCAGTCCTCGACCCAAACAATCCTGCGCGACCGCGATTACCCCCTGATAGCCTTTAATAGTCAAAAGTCCACCGCACCTGATGTCCTATCTTCTGCCATCATTATCTCCAAACGCAGATAAAACTGGCTTGACATTTAGGCTCAGTTTCCGCTTACTTCGGCCACCTATATCCCATCGACGCCTGTGTTCGGTTCCTTGGTCTTTCTGATTATTTGGACCAATGCCGGCAACCAACAGCAGCAAAACATCAGTGGCACAATACTTTGAAACACGCGATTGAAAAACGATCGGACAGCACATGAAGACAAGGTTGAGTGTGCCGTTGCATTAACTGAACGGAGTTTCTCAAATTGTGCAAGACTACTGAGATTTTCCAGCACTGATTTAGTTCCACTCGAAATTCAACCTCTTAAAATGACAACTTCAACTGTCTGCCGTTCACCCCGTCCCCCCACGATGTGAATGTGTTAGATTTGCTGTCTTAAATTTCACTTTCTCCGGTGTTTCATTGTGTCGGCGACAAGCCGACGAGCCCCCCCCCCCGCAGCCTCAACGAAGCAAATTTTATGTTCACAATTGGAACAGAAAAACTGAATAGTGACATGATCGTGCTCCCGGAATGACATTATAGTGACACCGCTCTCTGTTACGGTCCAGAAAAGCGTGGACAAATCTAAAAGTTTAAACGGTGCATCTTTTTAGTGCGATTTAACCAGAAGGGATGTTTACTCGTTCCAAGGTTTGACTCTTCAGTGGATCGTGGGTCAGGTTGGCTAGGTTTCAGGTGTATCACGTTCAATCCCCGGTTCAAATCCCAGCCATTGGCGAATCCAGGGGAAATTGAAAAAAAGTTTTTTTTTTAATAATGAGAAAATTGTTGAGTTTTTTTATCTTCATTCTTTTTTTGGGGGGGGTCTCATTTCCCTACAGAGCGTGTAAAAGGTTCCAAAATGTAGCCGTACCTCCTAGAAAGGCCTTACAAGGTAAAATCATAAAATTTCCAAAATTTCTTCCCACCGACACCCCCGCCGTGTGGTTCTGGATCCGCCATTGATCCTGGCCACTTCTTCGTCTGGATTATCGATATATTCCTCCTACATCCACAAAGTGCCAATTCGTGCTCGAAAGCGTGACGTCACGACAACTTTTTGCTATACAAATCCGTCAATGTTGAACACTTTTTCAACTCTCAGCTTTATAGCTTCGTCTGGCATCCGCCCGGATGGGGGGGGGGCAACGTAACCTTGGTGTTCATTCTTATCTTCACAGTGTCAAACTTGGCAACATCTTTGAGGGGTCGATGAGGAGGCTTTAGAGATATACATATCACGAGGAAAAGAAACAAAGTAGCTTTAAAATATGTTATGCACAATTCCACAGTTGCGTTAACTCCATAAGGTTCTCTTTCGAAGATTTTTCGGTTCAACACTCCGAAATAAAACAAATGTAATAACTTGTTTATCTTTTGAAATGTTCTTTTAAAAAATCCAATAATTGGTTCAATGCGGATTTACTGTTTGATCCTCCCTGTAATAACTATGATCTATCTTTTCATTACAATGATACTTGCACTGTAGTTTGGTTTTTATCACTTGTTGAATTTCAGATTTGTATGATGCATTTTGAATATTTAATGCCCCCAGAAGACCATCCTTGCAACAGAAGAAAAGAAACCTGGGAGCCCGGTGGTCCAAGGGGACTCGGGAATTGCACGTTCGAAGTTGTGTTGTTTAAGCCCAGACAAATGCTTGAGATGGACAGAAATTATCGTTAGTTTCGCCGTTGCTTCCAGAAACAACTCCTTTGCTATTGAATCTGGAAATGCAGTATCTCTTGCTTACAGATTCCAGTGGTATCTTCCGATTTCTAGCTGTGATGATAAGTCCCCCACCCCCGGATGTCCGTGCACGCGAAGTGGTCAGTTGCATTGTGATTGGCCGATCTGCAAGCGCTTGCGTCATAAGCTATGAGCCACTGACGGAAGTACAAGGTTATTACGCACGTGTGTAAATGTGCTCACACTGCACTCCCAAGTCTATAAAAGTGTTGCTGGATGGACAATTCCGGCAGAGAGAAAAGAGAGACCAGTGGAAGAGAACGTGGGATTATTGAAAGTGTCAACCGTCGAAGCAGATTCGGGACTATAACGCTGCTGTCAGCTCTTCGAAATCCGATTCCGGCCTCAGATCTACAAGCAGGAGAAAATGGTTTCCTTGGCGATGTCCTCGCTGTTTTCGCTGACCATGTGCGTGCTTCTGGTATCCGTGACTTCAAATCCAGTGACGTCACAACCAGGTAAGATGGTACGCGATAACACTAACATCCCACACCCCAGGGTATTCCAATGATGTGTGTGTAGCTGAGGAAATCAAATTGGCACCATGGAGTCATTTCCCCCAAATCTGTGGCGGAATTGTCCATTGTAACATGCTTCTTTTCGTGGTCCTTTTATTACTCTGTTCCGATGCGAGGAAGAACATAAAAGTTACAATAACAGATGAGGTACATCGGAATTTTGGTGACATTTCCTCAAAACAAAACGACTTCTGTTTGTCTATCCTCCGTGGTTTAACTGAAGCACGAGACAATAGCGACATTTCATTCAGTTTGTTTACAAAGTAAAATCTTTGGACCTAATTGGGTTTGTGTGGTCGTAATTCTTGGCTTTAGGCTCGGTAATAAAACGTGTATCCGTTTGTTGGTCTGTGTCTTTGTTTATTTTGCGTTTGTTATTGTCCCTGTTTAAGAGAGAATGAGAGAGATTGCTTTGTACACACTTTTGGCTGCGGCTTAAAATTACCCACCACTCGATGGGAACCGGCCACTGACATAGACTCGTGCGTAATTTCCAGCCGCAGCCAAGTAATTCGGACACGGCCTTATTCACTGTAGGCCGAGTCCTTTCTCTGTATAGTCCCAGTTAAACTGCTCATGTCGGGTGATACGGAGAGAAGCCAATAGCAAAATTCCAGAGGCACAAATCGTGACACAGTATACGCCCCCCCCCAAAAAAAAGCTGTGTCGAGTGTCGACATACTTGACCTGATGGTACTAAAATTATAATTAAAGGCAACATACTCGAATTTCAATGCATAATGTACCGTATAGTTGGATTCATTGTATCGAAAAAGGAGTCGATATACATCTGCGTTGCGCTTGTATTTTCTTGGCTTAAAAACTGGACCCCAGTTTTCATACGAGACAGGCCACTGGGCTTTATGTCACCTAAATATTTATACCCAATTAATTGTATGTGTGTTTTTGTGTGTTCATTTCACGGTGTGTTGCCTTCCGAGTGAAATCGAGACAGACAGCTCACTATTCAAATTACAGACATGCACGATCTGGGGCGATATAGCACAGACTTGGAGAGAGTTCCTTTTGAGTGGCAAAAATTTACGGCCAGTGCTTGATTGGTTTTTGATGGAGGACAAAGCGATCGATTGCACTCCCCTCACGGTTGGCGAACCAACCGAAAGTCACGCGAGCAATAATTCATCCGAAATGCAACACTAGAAGGTGATGCAACCCTACCGTAGCGCGGTGCACAAGTTGGGGTGGGATAGATAAACCCACATCGTTTGAAGAGCATACTTATTATTGCCACCTATTCGATCAAACAAGCTAGGTATCATTGTCTTTACGCTCCAGTGCTACTGTTTTCATTATCCGTCCAATCAGAAAAGTTTTAACCTGAAGTGAATACACATACATGTATTGTCATCCGAGTACCGACAATTCGGAAGCCGTTGTTCGCAAAGCACGCACGAGTCACTTTTTTTTCGAAATTGAGCCATGGATATGATTCATTGGTTTCAAAATGACAGAAGCGAACATTTTTGGTGATCCAAGGTCATTGCCTCGCATTCCGAAGACTCGAAGCAAACTTGGACTTGGTCCAAGATCATGGGACCTGAGCGCTGATTTATTAATAGGCACAGTAGGCACTGTGCTAAGAGCCTACGAAAAAAATAGTGCCTTTGAAAAACCTTTGAGTACTCCACAAAAACAAGTAAACGAATGCACATGAAACGTTCCAGCTAGTTCATGGCTTAACACCAACACAAAATATAAAAAGGCTTCAACTAGCGCTGGCCAGCACTCCAATTATGAAAATCGGCTCACGTTTTCGGTGAAGGGGGCAACATTCTGGAAACTTCTTAATGTAACTTTGTAAGGCCGTAGTGAGAGATGAGATTAAGTATGAGGGCATTTTAGTGAAATGCTCCTTCAAGTCGCCTTTCCTCACTATTCCCCCCCCCCCAAAAAAATGCTCTCCCGGCTCAACCCCAGATCCATCGATGAGACGGCGACGCATATTTGTATGCATGAAGTCCAACAGTAACAAGCAATAAAAGATCTTATCGCTTGTGTAAGCATGCTACCGTGCAGTTCATGCAGCTCTGCTTCTTGGTAATGGATATTTGCCGATTTCTGTCAGCTTTTACATCGAAGAGTCATGCTGGCGAGTATCATCTCCTTTGCCTTCGCCACTATTAATGTATCTTCGCCGTCTAAGATCTGCGGTCGTTATGGGCAACGGGTTGGGCGATTTCGAATGTTTATTGAACGCATCCCCGTATATTCAACGCACTTGTCGATGTTTATCGTAAGCAGCGATCTTCCCGGCCATTGGCACACATTTCTTCCTCCACTTTATCCGAGGTATAGTTTAGTTGATTCTCTTCAGAGAGACGGTTTATCGGGAAGCTCCTTGGAAACGTTGGACCGCTCATCACGCCATTCATTTCTATTCTCGAAATTAACCAGAAGCTGTGGGGCAAATTCTCATATTTCTTCGCTAAAGCTCGGTGGTCAGTGCAGCGACTAATTTAAAAAATGAAAATCCAATTCAAAGTGTGGAAAATATTTAAAAACTAAACTGATGAGTATGCATGCAAGTCAAATGAAATCCAAGATTCTCAAAATCCTTGGTGGGATTTACTTACAACATAATATTCCCTTCCATTGACCATGGGGGGGGGGATGGAAACGATACAAGTCAGTATGACCAGAACCATAAATAAAGTCACGTGGTTCATTTTGTGAAACACAAAGTGGCAATCGAGAATTGAGGACCAGATGGCTCCAGAATTCATTTGGATTAAATTTTGTGTACCCGTTGGACTGAATACAAACGTATACGTAGGGTTAGCCTCGACCAAGGCTGTTCACTTCATTTCCATAGACTTTTTGGGTGCGTTGCGTACACGATGCGTTCGTTCGTTTCACTTTCACAGCCGCAAAAATTAATTCCATTAACACACGTGTGCTTTGCGTTAGTGCCGTCAAAATCGCACCGGGAGCGATTTTGACGGATACGCAACGTTTGGCCCAATGTGTTGACGCGCGTATGAAAAGGCACCTTAAGGCGCACACGAGTGTTATGTTAGTGGAGTCGATTTGGTGTCGGCGAAAGTGAAACAGACGAATGCATCGTGTACGCAGCGCACCCAAAAAACGTACACGGGGAAAGGCGCCTTTATTGTCGGATTCACTGTTCGGCACCAGGGCAAACGCAGACAGTCTGGACCGTATTGTAGCCTATGCACCCTGTACTGTGAATAAAAATGGACATACGTTTTACAGCTGCCCTCTACACTGCACAGTTTATGTCTGGCTTCGTTCGGCTTGGAGCACCCAAACGACCGTGTAGTTGACGCATCAACCATCTTCACATCGCTTTACTGGTGTCCCAGGAAATAAGCTGGATAAAGCCCCACGCGACGAGTTCCTGTGACGGCACATTTTGATGGGCTGTGTTCTTATTCCTCCTTTGTTTTACAATCGGCACTTGATGTGCACCAGCACAGAAATTACTCACGGTCAGATTTAGTACCAAAAGTATAAATTCCATATCCTTGGGTCTTCCTTGTTTTGATCGAAACTTGGTCGGCTGTGACAAATTCACTACCATCGACTTCTCATAGAGATTTCCGTGTTGGTCGGAAGTTATAAAATAACACAACCCTTGGCACTGAAGGTCAAACCCCGCCAACTGTGGTTGTAAGTAGGTGGCCCGCAGTAGAAGGGACTGATCGACTTGAACGTAAGATGTTTATCATATCTTGTTACTGGAAGTTCGAAGTAAACGAGGAATCGAAGATGAATGAACGATCGACTTTTACAATACTAAACGCAATGCGCAAACTTAAGTAATTCGTCGTCGCATTCCTGTCAAAAATCTTAGCATTTAAAAAGCGAAAAACATAATGTGTCAAGGGATAAGTTTTGTCTCGAGCAAAAAAATGGGTTAGTGTTAGTCTCACTAAATGTCCACGATGACGCTGTTTTTGGTCCTGTCCAGCGTAAACTGTTTCCACTGTGTTATGCACACTTCGTCCTTTGTCTAGTCGATCTGGCCGCGTCTTTGTTTACCGTGTTTTGTTACTACTGAGGCACTGTGTAGGCACCTGTGATAGTGACGGTCTGTGTCGTTGTCTCTCAGCGTCTGTCCATCGTGTCACTCCGTGTCATTCAAACACGTTCAGTTTTCAGCTTAGTTTGTTTGCTTCAGGTTGCATAGGATTCACCGAAACTGCATGTCTCTTCACAAGCATGCAACATCCTAACAGCATCAAGGACAGGTGGCGTTTTTTTTAATGACCCATCGCACTGATGTTTGGTTTCACCATCAGATCGCAACTTCTTTTGCTTCAGCCACCGCACACCCATCGGAAAGAGGGGCAAGTGTAGGGACAAAATAGCTCCCGCTCAGAATTTGACCCAGTGGGATCCCGCGACCTGCTGCAGAGCGGGAGGCAGTGGTTGGTCCCACAGGGCAAACGGCAAGCGTTGCGAAGCCGCCTGTGCTGAGAATGAGCCTCCGCGGCCCACTCCACAGGAAACTGAGCATGGACCCGTCCCGATGGAGTCCTTCGAGATGATCCTGGATGTAGGACAAGCTTCGAACGGTTCAACAAACTATGGCAAGTCTCATCATTTTAGACACTGTTTTCTTTGTAACCACACTGTATCAAACAGACACATGACGATATTGCTTAGGGAGTAGAGGGCGCCCGTGTTCTCCTGGGCCATAAAAAGGTGGCGCCCTTGCGTCTATCAAGACTTCACGCAAAGAACGGCCTGATCGCCAAAGGCCTTTACATTTCTGGTTTTTCATTGGTTTGTCCTTTTAAGTTCAAAGATAGGAAAAGGTTCCCCACAACGGCTCTGTTTCTGCCTCGGAACATCGTAACGATTCACATAATACCGAAAGACCAAGCTCGGAACCATTCGATACTTAAAACTTTGCGAGAGGTGGCGTGGTTTTCAAAGTTATATAGATATGGTCTGAAAATAGTAAGATGGTATTGTGTGGCTGTTTTGATGTGACAGATAATGTAACGTGGAGTGAGTGGGGCACGTGGTCCAACTGCTCGGCCCAATGTGGGATCGGGAATAAGACAAGGACAAGGACATGTCTACGAGAGCTCGCTCGTAACTGCACGAGTGAGGACGAGGCTGTTCCATGTGTGAAAGAGCTCGCTTGTAACTACACGAGTGAGGCAGAGGCTGTCCCGTGTGTGAAAGAGCTCGCTTGTAACGACACGAGTGAGGAAGAGACTGTCCCATGTGACACCAATGTTACTTGTATAGGTACTGCAGAATGTCCTTTGGGAGAAATAAAACATGCGCTATAGTCTCAAAACAAGACGTTCGTGGATTGCAGTAACAATGTGTATAACACTGAGGATGCCCTCAAAGGATTTAATACCATCACCAAGAAGGATGGAGCTGTCACAATGTTATATATAATAGAGCCTTTGGCAAATACTCAGCTCATGTTATAGCGTGGAAATATATCATGAACAATTCGCACTCAAATTTCGTCGTCTCATAAATTTCCCGCTAGTTCTAAGGATTTACATAACTGGATGTCGCGATGCATTTAGTGCGTTTGTGTTGATGCGACTTTTGGGGGAAATTACAATTTGAAAAAAATCTCATTCCAGCCGTCCAAGCCTCTAAGCTAAGAAATACAAAAACTATCGAATAAAGTGGTTTTCATTATTCAGGTTACAATGTTCCTCATAAACCGTGTCGCAGATACGAACCTTTCTAGAACTGGACGATGCTGACTTCAAAATGAACCAAGTGTCTCGTTCTTTCTGTTCCTCAGCTGTCTTTTCCCCGGTCCACGGAAGGTGGACCGGCTGGAGTGAATGGTCTGAATGCAACCAGACAGACCCATGTATGCCCAACTCCTTCCAGATGAGCAACCGTTCTTGTACCGCTCCTTCGCCGGCAAACGGTGGGCGGTTTTGCCGCGGTCCCTCCACGAGAACTCGCCCCTGCAGCCGGAGGAACTGTGGACCGCCCCGCGGCAGCTCAGGTGCGAAGGTGTCTTAGTCTGGTTCCCGCACCAAATGAAACCGACTATTTTGAGAAATCGTTAGGTCTCGTACACAGTAGCCGCCACTGTCACATGACTAAAATTTCCAAACATTTCCAAAACTGGCCTACACTTATCGAAAATATTTCGTTAATGGGAACCATCAATAATTTTCGCAAATACAACATGTGTAAATCTTTGCTTATTTCCTCACATGCATCTTCCTGAAACAGTTCCATGAATATTTTTCTTGGATTAAAGGAAATTTTGTTAAATTTCAAGTTTTGCACAACTTCAGTTCGTGGACTGTTTGAAAAATAACGGACGTGTGCGTGGTGCATGCGTCGTCGACATGACACCATGCTTCACTTTAGGAGAAGTTGCACAGCTTCCTGTAGTACATACAAGGCAGGCAACCAGTCTATATTTCATGGCCCAATTTCATGGCGCTGCTTACCGCAGAATTCCGCGCTTACGATCTCCATTCTGAGCTAACCGCGCAAGCAGAAAAATTCTGCGCTCAACCAATAAGCACAGAATCTTTAGTTACGGGATGTGTGCATGCGCAATTCCTCGCTAAACCGTGAAATACGTTCGGCGTAAGCGCAGAATTTTCTGCTGCGGGAAGCGCCGATTTTTTCGCTTGCGGTAAGCAGCGCCGTGAAATCGGGCCCTGGTTATTGCCTGAGCTGTATATAGACATGGAGCTGTTCGCTTATTGTCCTCGTGTCCACGCGTAATCCATCATTTTGGTTCCAACAATTATTGAGACGCTCATGTCGTAAGTCTGTCTATAGACATCTGCGGTTATTGCCAGAGCCGTGTATAAAGAGAGTTGCCACATAAATGTTACTGTTGCTAGAAATAAACTGGCATGTGTACATTGTATGCTGTGGTGCACACGGGCCAGTACATCCATACAGTAGTTGCACGCTCTACTCCACCAACAGCCATTTTGTTTCCACCTGGTTATTGGTGGTGCCGGTTCAATTGTGTATAATGCAATGGAAGAACCAGTGAAGCGGCAGTCCATGAGTTAAAAGAGCACGTACACTTCGCATAAAACAAAATGTCTAAGTGCACATTGGATATACTGCACGATTAAAACGAGAATGCGCTCAACAGGGCGGATTTTGTTCCCCAAATTTTGTTTCCTCTTTGAATGGTTTCCTCTTTTCTTGGTGGTCTAAAGCATATTAAGCTTTACCTCACGAGTACCATTACATTCCCATAACATAAATTCATAGACACACAATATTTCTGCCATTGAAAACCCTTAAATGCTAGCGTTTTGTGCGTGTGTGTGTGTGTGTGTGTTTCAGACCTTTTCACGTCTCTTCGTCAGTTGGGCTGCCTGACTGTCTGTGTCTCTTTCTGTTCGTCTGCCGTTGTGTGATACTCATTTTCTATCAAATATCGTTCAGGTGTTCATGTACGCCCTGTAAAATAGCTGAAAAAGGAGAATTTCAAAGGTTTATCAAACTTCAAACGACCAACTACATAATCAGAGGTACTTATACTGAATGTTTCAAGTCAGATGAGATTTGAAACTTTTCATGGTGGAGGTAGCAATACTCTCTTTTGAGTACTTGGGGTTTTATACTAAAAAAAGGGAGATATATCCATGGTGCTACCGCAAACCTATCTAGTTTACATGTTTCAAGTCAATGACAAGCCAGAACACAAGTGGCATAGGTCTACGCAGCAGTGACCATGTGGTATGGCATCATGCAACATTGGAAGTTCGATCAAGGACCATAGTTCGACTAACTGTGATCGAACGCACGCTAGGCGACAATAGTTGAACTGGTTTGGTCAACTATTCGCGACCAGCCCATCGAGGTTGGTCGCATCGTTGGTTGCCTTCTGGAAACATGTCGTCTGTTGGAGGAACTGGACAAACTTCAGAAACGGCACTATCCTTTTTCTTTGGGGAGAAGGCGAAGATTCGTTTATCGATAAAAACAATAAAAGATTATCGTCGTTAAGAAAAAAGTCACCACTTTACCCCTCGTCGACCCCAAACCTGGACACGCCGCTGGGACATGCACATGTGTATATGTCATGTTGCCCTTTGTTTAAAAAAAGTATTTTTATTCATTTTTTCTCTTTTTATTATTTCCTTAGGTCAATGGTCCAGCTGGGGCGAATGGAGCCTTTGTTCTGCCACCAAGTGCGGAGATGCTGGCTATAAGTATCGGGAAAGACAATGTGTGGGAGTTGCCACTTGTGTCGGCTCATTTGTCGACCTGGAGCTGTGCCAGGCGCCGTGCTAAGAGTGCCCGACGCCGGCGGGGACGAAGCAAGGATCGACAAGGTCGGTGCCTCGCTGGGAATGTTGTCGCTTCACCTGCAGCCTGATGAGCGGGAGCATCTAACGGGCTTATCGGGTGGGATTCCTCCACCGTAGCTGCTTGATTTCATAAGCATTTTGGGCTATCAAATCAATCGATCGACCAGTGTCTCTGTGGGTCCTTGTGTAATGACACATATTACAGTAAGTTGTTGAATTGACCAGTCGCTTCATACATCCATCAGGTGTGACCAACAGCCGTCAATGTGTGCAGCTGCAAATTTTGGACCCCTTTTGAGAAAAATGTATGCGAAACACGACGGAAACTTCGAATTTGTTAAGACCTTGCTCTTTGTAATTATTTCTTTGTGGTTAAGCGGGCAAACCAACCTGTGTCAGGCTATACTGTTTTGTCGTACTAGCTCACAGATTAGAATTCTAACTCAAGGATTTATGGAAAATTCCCCGAACCTCTTGAAGTTATACTTAGATTTAATTATATACATTCTGGGATTATCATAAAGAGGCTTCAAGTGCAAACACTTCTTCCCCTTTTCAGACTTATTTTACCTTAAATAGTTGGAGTCTCAACGTTGAAGACAATGGACTGTTCTGATAGTTTAAAGTTGTTTTTTTAACTCAAGAAAAAGAATATTGTATCGAAACCTGGAGAATGTTGTCCGCAATGTAGTTTATAAATAGGGTTTAAATGACTTCTAGAAGAAAATATCCAGTTCGGGCTTTATACTACTTTTGAATTAGGTTTTGAATATTTATATCGGTTACAAAATCGAAAACTCGCTCAAGAAAAGATTTGACTTTAGTGATGAACTTTTCAGCAGCTGCAAGGCTTCCTCTGTATATCCCACGATTGACCACTTATTATTTATGTAAACATATTTGTTTCTTTACTCGTATCTTTCGTTAATAATTTATCCAATGTTGTTTTGTATTTAGATGCTCTTTTGTCTTGTGCCACTGGCTAACAGTGTATATGTATTTGATGATCGTTGATTGTATTCCGAAATAAGAGTCATTTGGGGATTTCCTTAAACTATATGTATATAATTAAAATATATCTGATGTACATTGTACATGTAAGTTAACATGTTCTGTTCTTGCAGACATTACCTGTGAAACACGTTCATTCTGAACAGACTATTCTATTTTAAAAGATTCCTTACCTAACAAAGTTTCGCGTCCCTGGGTTTAATCGAGAGCCCGTCACGTGGCTAGTCTTAAACGAATGCCATAAAGCACCGGCTGGTTAGTCGCGTCCCGCGTCACCTCACGCATGCGCGCGCCACGCACGCGCCAATCTCCATTTAAAGTGAATGAAATACGAAAACTCGCAGAAGGCACATGACGGAAAAGGTGTTTTAGAAAATGAAGTAAACTTGTCCAACAAAATCGTTGGAAATTCGTCGTTTTGAAACTTGTTTTCACTCTCTGACTCAACAGGAATAAAAATGTACTTGGATGGTCTTAAAGGTAACATCTATTATTTGTCATTTGTGTATTGTGTTCCTTTGAGGCATCAAAATGATTGCGGCTCTAAAAAGGCTGCCCATCAACATAATTTAGCCTGATGAAGTTTCAGCGCAGGGAATACTCTAAAGACAAATCTGACGACCAAAATTACCAGCCATTACCAGTACCAGGGGGCCATCCTATTCGCACGCACATGTGTTCGGTTCCCAAAGATTGTGTGTGCATTTAGTTTGTGTATTCGCGCATGTGCAATAATGACATAATGGTCATCGAGGGGAGGGGGTTGACACCCATTAATTCAGTGAATGCATGCAAAAGTGGATACCAGTAGTTTGAGAACGTTTAATCTCCTGTGTACATAGGGCATATAAATCTGTAGTTTTCCATGATTTTTTCAGCCTCTCTCTCATAATAGATAAGGAATTAAATAAAAATAAACCTGAAAGAAAAAGAAGAGACGGCTCATATGCAAAGCAACTGGATAGTATGACAGATACATGTAACATGTCCGTTAATTATAACATCTAAGGTTAAAAACTTTAGTTGTCTTCTGTTGCGAGACCAGCGACAAGCCGCCACTTATAAGACATAAGTTATGGACAGAAATTTCTACAAAACGTAGACAATCCCGAAAAGTATGTAATAATGGAAATATTCTGGAAAATACCCAATTCTTCTTCTGCTGGATACTGTACAATCGCCAAAATTCTGGCTGTCCCGTATAGAATTGCATTTTAAGACTCTGTTATTAGGGGTGCTTCTTGAAATTAAGTAAACAGTGGAGTCCTGGAAAAAAATCTTGACGATAAGAAACGAATGGGCATAAAAGAATCTCTTCCGATTTCCTTCATGTACCAAAGGGCTAACATGTCAACTATACGCTCCCAAATGGGGACACACGGAGTATTACAATTTAATCGTGCCAATGCTCCCTGTAGCATCTTTCCGGGGTGTGAATCCGTGGGGGGGGGGCATCCCGCTACCTTTTGAGCAGAGCGTTGGGCTATTGGGCAATGCCCCCACTTTTTCGTGGTGAAAGAAAGAAAGAAAAAAAATTTCAGTACTGAAAAAGGGGGAACATTTCAACAGCTCTGCATATGTTGTTTTGCAGTAAAATTACGGGTTGTACGTTTATATATGACGGCAACCCCCCTCTTCCGTATTTGGGATTTCCAAGGCAGGAGTATTGTTTTTTATTTACGTCATTTCTGATCCCACCAGTCTTAAGAACAGATTTACGCCACTGGTATCTTCCCTTAAAACCTTCTAGTGAAACTTTGCGATATTCTCATTGCATCATGGATTTAAACGCCAAACACGCCTTGCATTATCCATGGCTGTTTTTCATTTAGAACATTTCTTAAGCACCAGCTCATCGAGCTACGGATGGATGTATGGTTAATTCCAATCAAATCTCGAAATAAAGATGTTTATAAGACCATCTTTTTCTATCTAGTAAAAGAATGATTTGATCTCGATTGTAAGGTAAACACTAGTTAAATACCTCGTTATTACCGTTCTTTCATGGGATTTAGCATAAAATACAATGCCTTTTCGTCATCTACTCCCGTGATGCGATACATATGTTAGAAAGGTTCATAATAGACACCTGACCTGAAAATACTTTTCCTTATGTTAGAAAAGTAGGCTTATAGTTATTGGTTACTGGCCTTGGAGCCAACAGGGCCCTGTAGGGTCACATCTGCCTAATCAATTAATTAAATATTCGTTCAAAAAATGGCCTGTTAAAATTATACTTGTTCTAGTGTGACACTCGGTATGTTCTGCATTACTCAAAGCCATGGTGCTGCTACATAACCGATCCTGTACCGATCGAAAATGTTACAAGGGGCACCACCGACTCGAATCCAGAATAATTAAGGCCCTCTCCAAATTGGGCACATTGTGACTGCGGTTTCCCCTTTTACTCGCCACTTCGAGAAGCCGTGGCCACGCAGACAGGAACGCGGCTTTCAAAAAACAAGTCCGACCGAACCGGGTCATCGGATTTCATGGCGAGAGAGGGATGCCTGCTGAAGTCACGGGCAGCCTGTCGTATTTGTTGTGCAAAGTCTGAGTTGTACACTCACTCCGGGGCAATCATTTCCAGGACATTGCCGTTGACGGATTTGGTAAGAGGGCGAACAATTTTGATTTGCTTGGCATTCCCCCCATGCCCCCCACTGATTCCAATGGCTTAGTGGAGCTGGAGGCAAAAGAAAGAATGAAATTTAATATTTTGTACGATTTTGCTTCATACTTTTGGTTAATACAGGTGATTCACAATACATTGCACCACCAAGAGATTGTCGCGGAGAGGCCGTTTTTTAAGTTTCCAGTCGACGACGAACTGGCACTGATTTCCATTCAGTGAGCTAATTAGACAGTTTCAGGAAATGTTTGATTTGGCAGTCCGTGCCTCGCAAAACCCCGTCATTTTATGTTAATAAACACCAATACCCTAAACACTTCCAAAGCTTAACCTACTGGACAAAAAAACAACAACAGTGGAACAATTCCAAACGCAAAGCGCACTCGGCGCCATGAACTTTGTCGACAGTTTTCCCATAATGCACTACGAAAAAGTCCTCTCTATGGCAGCCTCTTGGTGGCGCACGGTATTGTGAATCGCCCTTATTCACTATGAGCGTTTTCGAAACGAGTGGATTCGGCGGAGACTTCAGTTTCGCTGGTTCGACTCAGAGCTTGAACATGTGGTTTCGAACGCTACTTCAGAATAATGGCTAGAACCAGCAAACCCAAGGTCTAAGCCGAATCCACATGTTTCGAAAACGCTTATTATTATTTTTCTTATTTTATTTAGCCAAAACACAAATAAAAATTACAAGCAGTGACAGCAATGACACAGGACGAACGAAATGGCCACATTGGCAAGGGTCAGCAGAAGCGAAGCTAGCACTGTGGTCCCAAGACCTGCTGACCCATGTGCTGTCGAACCTCGTTAAAAAGGTTCTTCACACTTTGCAGATTATTTTGTTGTAACAGGAACCTTGTATCATTAAGGAACAAAAACAATGAAGAACAAAGGATAAGGACCTAGAATATTTCCTTGTTACATGGAGAATGTTGTATGAACAGTGTTCTTAGTAACGAGGTTCGACTTTATATCTACTAAAGTTTAATTGGAAAAAGGACAATTGTAATAATGTCCGCTATTTGCCTTGCGTATTACTATTTTTCTCTGACCAAGGTAGATTTAACATTCTGGCATTTTACTGATAGCTAGTGAAATCTTTTGATAACTGGAACTTTTTCATGAAATGTTCTCGATAAGAAGTTATCAGCTTGCGCATAATTATATATATTCGAAAGCTGTCGCTTGTCAATTCAGATTTATAAACAATATTCAAGTGAGGAGAAGGAGCCTCGTGTCAGTCTGGTTTTCGACCTACCTGGACAAATAGGTGAGGGGCATGGACGGATTTCATCTCCGTCTCCAACACAGTCCAGTCCCCCGTGCATAGGTACAGGATTGTTGCAAATGCGGCTGCGCGAGGTTCGACCTCCACCGCCACAGGTCACTGAGCATGCGGACCAGTCGCTCCATTCACTCCATCCGCCATCCACTGTTTTGAATCGAAATGGATGAAAAAGAAACACACGCCTCGTACACATTTAGCAGCGTCACCCATTGATTCATTTTCTTCGGATCCCTCGCCATACTGTATATCCCTCCCCACTGTCTTTTACATTTCGCCATCTGAGGCCGAATACGTCGGTTTGAAGTCGATATATGTTTTGGGTGTGGCTTTGTCATCTTCCCATAACCACAACAACAATTTCTTTTCCGCACGGGGACTGACAGCACCTCACTATAGGCCTTGAGCTGGACACATAGGGCGCAATTTTCCTAGCAATGGAGGTCCCTTTGGTAGTAACTGCGCATAGCTCGTTCACGAACGATTATGAAGCGCGAACGTTGCAGTCGCATCGCTACCAACAAAACGAAAACCCCCCATGATCAACATTATTCTTTTCAACCGATGGGGGGGGGCGCTTCAGCTCAGGGCGGATATTGAGCAAAGATGGTGAACCAAATAGCTAAGGCACAGTTGCACGCAAACGGTAGTTGGACCACCACAGCTCAGTTGCTTCATATACCAACACTCGCACGTCCTGTACTGTATGTCTGTCAAATTTTGTCATTGGTTGCATTTTTCTTTGCGTTTATAGTCTCTACAATATACCGGGTAGCCAAACGGCTCATTCTGCACTTATTTACGAAAAAGGACAATCAATAGACCGGCGACAACTGTGCCCCTAAGAACTGGTTCTGAAATGGTCGATTAATCAAACCATCCATCGTTTGGTTAATTAACGTTGGGCGAACCCGTCAACTGCAGTCGTCGCTCGAGTTTGCCACACAACCCCTTACCTGACGGGCATGAGATATTGGTGTCGCACGGATAGGATTCTTCGCTGGTCCCGTTGCAAGGCGTCCCTCCGTACAGCGGTGCAGGGTTGTTGCACGTCCGATATCGCGTCATATTCCCTGTACCACATGATGCTGAACAATTCTGCCACTCGCCCCATTCACTCCAACTACCGTTCACAGCTAGCATACGAAATTGGCGGTTAAACATTCATTATGTGTACAAACACTCGGCACTGTGCTGGAAACGTCACGGTACAAGGAGTCAAAAGATGTTTACCAGTAAATTGGTGATTTAATTCCATTTTCTCTTTTTTTGTTTATTTTGCTTTTTCTTTGCATCCCCCTTTTTCATTTTGATTCCCCGGGGGGGGGGGGAGTGACCCTTCACAGCAAAAGTTGTGGTTTTCAAAACAATATTTTCGGGAGTCGCCCGATGACCACACCAAAACATGTTAGTTAAACACCACTGGTGTTTCTTCTCATGCACCTACAGATATAATAAAACACTGGACGGCGTTGAAAGTAATACAAACGGTGGTGAAATAACACCCAAAAATGTTAACACCGGTGAAAAATGTTGGCATGGTCATTTGATAACACGGATGTGTTAAATTTAACACCCCAGTTTGTACAGTGTTACCCCCTCCCCCTTGCTACATCCATGTGTAAGAGAAAAGGTGGCGAACTGTGGTAGAGCTCACCTTGACACGCGGTGTTGTTACACGGCAGTCCAGTGTCTCCGGCAGAGAGCTCACCTTGGCACGCGGTGTCGTTACACGGCAGTCCTCCTCCCTCGACTCCTGTCTCCGTTTCCGAGCCGTTTGTAGCCACAGCAATGGTATACTCAGTCTGTGTACTCAAAGGCGCTGAAATTTAAGGGGGGGACACTAAAATATGATATGACATGTAGGCCTATATGTATTATGCCTGACAGTTATCTGGTATAGAGGAAGCCGCTCCATGATCGTTGTATGACCAAATCTTTCCACATGGTTAGGATTTTGGTTGACTCGGTAAAGAAAAAGGATCCGCAGCTCTCAATTACACACGCAACTCTTGACCAATCAGAATTAATGATAATGCCCGCCGAGATGCGTAAATCACGCGCTAGCACACGGATACGACAGAATTTAATAGATTCTGATTGGTCAAGAGTCTGTTTGCACGCAGCTCTCCGTGCGCGCGCTAAGTCCATTTCAGGAGATTCTTTTGCACAATTTGCACAAGGAACTTCTTTTGACAAAAAGGGGCACCTGCATCTTATGGGGGGGTGCACCAACTTTTAGTGGTGTGGTTTTTGTGGGCCAAGCTCATGTTAGCCTCTTTCAATATGCATTCATCCGTTTTTAGTTAGTGTGGGGGGGCGGCACCTTGGGGGAACCGGGAATGGGGGGAGGGGACATTCCCCCCCCCGTGGCGGCTACGCCCCTGCTCCCAACCAGCACGGTTCTGAGTGGGTGCTCCTACTCGAGGGGATGTACACACAGAGACTGTCATTTTGCCTGATAATTGTGTAACTTTTCCATTTAATTCCCTATATAAACATAAAGTTTTTAACGCGTGGTGACATTCATTATCTCAGTCAGCCCCAACTTGTCCTACTTTTTATAAAGAAGTTGGCTTTGGAAGGTTCATCCAACTTTAACGACGGGGGTCGATTGGGTATAATTAGCGTCATTCGTGTCCAATATGGTGACCTAACCGTGAACTGTACACAGGGATCAACTTACGACCCGCTTCTGCAGAAAAATAAACTAAGTCCTGCTAAACAGGATACCAAACAGATCAGGATGTGACCCATGTTTGTAGCTTGAAAGAAGAGACGAGGACGGTAAAGTAGTAGGGTTATACAGAGAAAGCTAGGTGTCAAGATGCTCTCTGTTGGACACACAGAAGTTCTCTGCTTGTCATTAAATGGACCCCTCACTGGTGTCAACATATGCACCGATGCATTGTTTCTTAATTAAACAAAAAAGCAAACAAATCACAAAACAAACAGTAAACAGAACTGAAGGCAACATTTGGGGAGGGATGGTGAATAGGCCTAAATATAAAACATGTATTGATGAATCTTGAAAATGAACCTAAACGTCATGGAAAATAAAACTTTTTGAATGCTAGGCTCCAACTTTAACCAGTTATAGAAGTATAGATAAGCAAAATTATTTGAGTGCCGTCGGATATGGTGATCGTTTGTTTTCTTGTAATATTGTTACAGATGCAATGGGGGAGGGTCGCCGACTAAAGGCGCCTTTCCACATGAGCCTCAACACTTGCGCTAAGAATTGCGTATCCGTCGATATCACCCTCAGTGGGATTTTGACGGCCGAATGCAACGAACATGTGTTTTGTTAATGGAGTCGATTTTTGTGTCCGTGAAAGTGAAACGCATAAACGCATCGTGTACGAAACACACCAAAAAACATACATATGGAAAGGCGCCTTTTTATTGTTACTGACGGTCTTAGCTCAGGCGCAGCTCGATCCGGAAAAGTCCGTTGCCGACCGTTCTGTGTTGTCGCAAGGTCAACCCGAGGGCAACTTGAGCAGCTTGAGATGCAGACAGATGATCATCTCGTCACAGACTGTCCGATTCACCACTTAGAAGGAAGCTGTGTTGCCGCTCGACAACAACATAGATGCAGCAACGGAATGGATGGCTCCGGACAGCCACTTTCCCAAGTTACACGACACGCAAGAAGCAAGCTTACCTGCCGAAACGAAGTTTCCAGGGGCTGCAGCGACTACCATGACCGTGAGAAGGGTTACGGGAAGTCTCAAGAATCGGCCTCTCATGAAGTCCATAGCTGGTCCTGTCCTGTTCCAAGCGTCCCAACCTCCAGTTACAGGGAAGGCTCCTCTCTGCTACTTCTTTTAAAAGAAACATTTGGGAATTTTGCCAGCTGTTATTATGACGAATGGGAAACGCGCGTTTATTTGTTCTTCCTGTAGGACATTGTGGATAGGAAGTTCGTGGTGTCCCTGACCTCCTTTTAATGGGGGGCGGGCTTTCACTTAGGCAGTTGATAACGAGTAGACGCCTCAGCTTAATTACCATACAAAAATACCATAAACACAAAATAATTCCAAGTCCCTGCCTGGTCCAAGATACGTTTACCCACATTCAAAACTATTTTTGTTTGTAATGACAAAAAGCGCGCCACCGATTCTTTCACCCCCCCAAAAAAATTAATAATTATAATAACTTGGCGTCACTCGATCGTTTTAGTTTGAGGCGTGGCTGTCATTCGATAGTGTTTGCTCATTCACGTGTTCATGTTGAGACCTGTACCATCAAACCCAATGCGTGATATTGTAAAACGGGGTCGGTGCTTTCCATCAGTCGGAAACAGCGGTCGCTGCTCTAAGTCCTTAGTTTCCCACACATCCGTTTTCTTAAACCGCTTCGCGGAGCTCCAAATGAGTTTACATTAAGCGCCTACATTTCCCTTAATGTAGGAAATGGATATACAGTGATATTTTGCTGCGGTTGATTTCAAGGATAATGTCGGTCTCTAGTCTGAAAAAAGTGTTTTTTAATTACAAAGAATCGCTAATGATAGGATTTTTATTTTCTTCCGAACAACCTTGGCACACCCCATAAACTTTACATAGTATGGCTCAGTACTGAGACGAAAGTGCCACCGAATGTTATTCACGTATTAGCTGTAATTTTATCCCCTAGCCCGCGGCTGTGCGGTCAAATCAAGTTTGTTCGAAAACCTCAAGAGCCTCAAATGGTCCTGTGCGCACGGGATTTACGTTAGTGGTTAGTGATTTGTGGTATAGTTAAGTTCAAATTAAAAAAAAAATGTTATCACGAGTTTGCTAGTGTTGGTACCCATTTCCGTCCATCACAGCCGACTACAAGCTTGCAACTAGTGGGTCCGACATTGCCTGCATGGAGCGGATAACGATTTGCATGCTGTCAAATCCCTGTCAACAGACTAGAGACCAGAGAGACCCGAGACAAAAAAAAGACCAACAAGCTGGTCCATTGCCGGATGATCCAATAGGCATGGTGCCTGCCTATAGAGGCTTTACGTGGTAGCCATCTTGCAGGGCAGTTCTTTTGTTCCACAGGGAAGCCTCTGAATGTGCATACCCTGTGGAACAAAAGCACTGACCTGCATGATGGTAGCCGTGCGAACCCTTCGAAGGCGTACGCAGAATTTCGGTTCCTATACGAAAATACCTCAGTGTGCCGCAAAACACGAACATTGACTTTGTAGCACTTACTTCTCTTTATGAATTTTCGATTTTAGGAAAGTTTCGAAATAGTATCAGCACAGCTTATCGTCAACATGAAATACAAACTCAATCGCTCACGAATCATCTGTGTCTTCATAGTTCGGAGTAAGCCTATACGTTACACTATAATTCGGCCCAAATCTGCCTGTAAAAACCAGGCGAGACAGGATTGGAAAAGAAATGTCTGAATATTTTGCACCTGATGTCCCCGAAAAGGTGTCGGACAGCACCAACACTGTAACCAAAAAAACGTGTTGTGAGAGGACCGTTTCGACACATTTCACTGGTGTTAATTTTGTTGGTGTTACTTCAAATTTACTATTAACATTCCCGTGCTAATTGTAACACTTGTGTGTGTATCAAGCATACACCAGTAGTGTCAACGTAACACATTTGGTGCGGTCATCTGATAACACCCAAATTTTTTTTTGAAACACTAGAGGTTTTGCAGTGAATCCATTAAACGCATTGTTTGTGTATCGCAATCAAATTTACAACGAGAGATGCATGTTTCAAACTGAGTTGAAAGCCCGATGAAACCTGTCAGCCATCATGTGACTTGAAACTGATCGTCAAGTAGCCCGTACAGCAACGGTGACACAACTTTTCAGCTGATACAGTGGTCTGGTGAAAAGGTCGGGGCGGTGTAACCCATGCCGATACCTCATTTTGACGCATTGAAAACAAGACTAACGTTTTACTAGAAAAGTGCATGTAATACCAGACCATGATAAAGAACAGTATTAAAATTTTGTTCCCATATTCTCGACGCCAACCCATTGTATGACTTCATTTTCTTCCTTGGGATAACGACTAACGAATAGTCGCAGGGGTGCTGACATGCATCGTTAATCATCTGCATGCACGTTTAAAACACTAGAGACTTCGGCCAAGACTAGGCCTATACGGACCGATCACAAGAAGCAAACATGGTAAAGGATGGGGGCCCGAAAAAACAAGAACTGAACTCTTCACACAAACTGCTCAACAAAACGAAGTTTGAATAGCCGCAAGGAAGACATGAATTTGAGAACTGCACATTCTCTGGCACTCTCCCACCCGCCACCGGAATTGGCATAATGGCGCAAAAACGAAAGTGCGTGTATGCACAAAAAACCCCATCCTCTCCCTCAGTGTTTGGCGGTAGGCCTACTTCACCGGTGTTACATCCGGGAACAAGAATCAACAAAACCCGGGTGTGCGCAGCAAACAGTATCCGTGTTTAAGCTTTCAGCTTTGTTCGTTTGATTCCAGTTAGGTGATAAGCTCCGATTAAGACAGATTCCAGTATGATTCGCTTTGTGGCCGTAGTCTTCTTTGGTCTAGTGTGCGTCAAGCTGGCGCATACAGGTAAGTCAAAAATTGTTTCCATCTCTCCCCCCCCCCTTTTTCATAAAATGGCTGCCCAGAATGCCGAGAAACGTTTTGTATATCACGCGCGAGAAGATTGTCACACACTCCAGGTCGTAACTCACAACAAAATGGCCATAATTTGACTGATTTCTGTTAAACTCTATCAAGTCGCACATGATGAAATCAAAAGGACCGAATCCGTGAATCTAAACTCGCTCGCGTGACAGTTTCCTTTGTTAACCTTTTCCAGAGGAACATGAAAACCACTTATGTTTCAGGATTCCAAGCAACTTGCCAACGTGTAGGCCAGGCATACTTTATCTATCACCCGCGTAGCCTACAGACTACAAAATACAACCGTGGAGGAATGGTACAACGATAAACCGCAACCTTGTTATGACCTCACTAGCCGAGAGCACCATCCTGCCACGGTTTCACCATATCTTTCCTAAAAGCAAAGCAAAAGTATGTCAGTTTTATTTTACTCTAACTCCGATGACAGCAACATGAGCGATTTGACGTAAATGTAGGTCTATATGCGGATATGCAGTTCTGCTTGGGCATTTGTACCAGTCACTAGAGTTGACTTACCTAAGTGGGGGCGTGACTAATTAATACAGCAATCACCTTGGAGAAAATTCAATGGAAGTCACATCCAAGTGGAGTGTGTATGTCTTCTATTTGACATGCCGAGAAACATTCGCAGGAGCAGGCTTTCAGACTGAACTGCATGAACGTGATGGCTGTTTCCCTTGTTGCCATTGCTATCTCCCCAGTCCAAGTACATGTAGTTTGAACAAGGCCTTCACCTTGTGAATTCTTTTCCAACATCCAGACCTCCGGTAAGCCTGTACGTGGCGTAAGTGGGGTGCATTTTGCAGAGTCACTTGGGGCATACTTAGGGTGATCATTTTCTAGAGGGGGGCACTGTATGGGTTGCTTCACGGTTGTGGAACACTGACCAAGGCATGCAAGGCGGAATACAACCAGATTTTGCACCTTCTCTTATATCTGTCGGGGGGGGGGCACACAGACCCGGGGGCGTGCCCCATGTCCCCTTTACTTAAGCCATTGCTGAGAGTGCGGTTTCTGTGATGTCAGAACACGATCACGACGGCTGCGAAAATGGGATCTTAAAGGAACAGAGAGGAAAAACCAAACAAACAAATAAACAGAAAAATCCGGAGCACTGTATGTTTTATTCCCAATTGCGTCTAACGAAGCCTCCCCCAGGCCACCTTTTTTGCTCATGACTGTGTATATTTGAAAAAGCATATTTGCCAAGAACATGAGAATACATTGAAGTGCACCGAGGTGCATTGCAAGAAAAGAAAATCGAAACTGCTCCCTTTTACAGACCCTTTGATTTGATTTTTAAGTCACGTTTGCAACTCGTGTTAAATCAACAGACATTTCACTGTTTTGCCTCGATAAGCGAATGGAGTACCTAGGCTAACACATAAGGGAAGTGTCCTGTTGTCTCAGTGGATATGTGGCGGAAGTCAACATCCGTTCCCACGCTAGAGTATAGAGATTTCTCTATAGCGGATGTCATTAAGGGGCGTTACCACGGAAGGGGGGGGCTTGGGTGGTGATGTAACAGGAACATCAACTGCTGTCACGTGGACTCACCCTCCTCCCCCAATAAAAAAAGACTTGAGACACCCCCTTAAGATACTTTTTGACAAAATCTTCGGTCATTTCAAACAGTATGGAATATGATCGGAATTTGACCGGCGGCAGTCCAACCATTATTTTTGTTTGAATGTCAGGATATCTCTACATTCACGGGCCTTGCCCTCACACCATTCTCCGCCAAATTCTACTTTCCTGTAGTGAGTTTTAAGTCCTCCAGACAGTACCCCGGCCTCGTGAACGGCATCGTACACATCTGCATCTGGCACTTAGTCTGTGTATTCATACAGGACTCAACCAATCTAGAACTCGACCAATCTTGTATTTTAAGAGAACGAAACAAAACACCCACACTCACATACCCACACACAATCATTGTGGATCCCCAAAGCGTACTACATGTAGGCCTACCCGTGTTTATTTAAGTCTCAACAACAACAAAACCGAAAGTTCAAAGAAAGCACGTTTTTATTACCTGATGCCCAAAACGTAATTTTCACCGTTTTTCAATCTACTCCTCTTCTGAGAGAGAATAAGCAAAATGTCATACGGGAGGTTCTGACAAAACAAATGCCTGTCAACCTTTAATCCTCTCTCACGCTTCAGCGCAGGACGGGTATTGTTTCCGTTTCCGCAATCCGGCCGGCTCTTGGGGTAGATGCCAGCAACTGATCGAGAGGGCGCCGGACGGGACCCCCGTGAACACCCAGGAGGAGTGCTGCCTCCTGGGCGCCGACGGCTGGTCTGAAAAGAGCAGTGGCAAGAGGTGTGGCGCTGCCTGCCCAGAGCCGGGAGAAGATCAGCCAGATCCAGGGGCCGGGGCGGCGGAGAACAGACCTCCGCAGGCTTTCCAGGAAGAAGCCAAGGATCAGAATGTTGGTATGTAATCGTTTCTTTTGGCGCGGAAAACCAATAGAGGCACAGTCCAAACTCAGATTCTGAATCATTTTAAAAGAAAAACAGAACAGCACAAGACGGGACAACAAACACCCCCAAAAGATCCATAACATTTTTATCGTGCTGACTGCTTGAAAGAAAATGGACGGGAAAGGACATGGACTGAATAATAAAACTCTCGGTCTCATCATGTGATCACTTCCAGTCAAAGTTGCCTCTCTGAGAATGGTGTGGAGAAATATTTTCCTCTTCAGAGTCGAGTCAAAACCCGTTTAAGGCATCACATCGCTGTTGCAATTTTGGCGTGGGGGGAAGTTTCATAATGTAAGTAAGATACGACATGCCTTTAGTTTACACATTTTAGAAGTTGTGTACAATTCGATGTCCTCTACGTCAGCTCCTAATTGGTTAAGCTCGAGGAGTGCCTCTCTAATACGTGATCATACCATTCTAATAAAAAAGTTCCTCTGTTGTCAGTGAAATCGGTGACGCTTTCGTCATTTGTTTAATTCAGTCGAAGGAGTGTGGGGTACATGGAGTGACTGGCAACCATGTTCTGTCACGTGCGGTTCGGGATTCTCCGAGAGAAGACGAGACTGTAGACGCCCACGCGATCATCCCGATGATAACTTCCAGTGTTCAGGGGACAGGGTTGAGCACAGGGATTGCAATGCTGGGGTCAAGTGCCCTGGTAAATATAACGAGCAGTGAGCCAGTTTGGTATTTTAAAACAAAGCAATGTCATTCGTTAACAAAGCACGCGCGTGAGTCCGGGTAGGGCCTCATTGATTGGGCAGACAGCGCACGCAATCTGAATGACCTCAGACGCGCTTCACTGAGGGCATGCGCTGTTGAAATACCGAACTGGCTCATTTACCATGCAGAGCGCCATGCTTGCCGTAAAGAGGCCACTTTCAACTTTCCAGTTAACTTATTTCTATTTTTCTGTAGCTATCTGTCAATCCCTCTTTGTTCGTCTGGCGGATAAAACAGATGCAAATATACTGGAAATCTGTGCAAAAAATAAGCCAGGTTGTTAATAAAGGAGGTTCCGACGTGTGCGTCAATAAAAACCAAACAACAAGCAGCCAAACAAACAGAGAAACAAAAACAATTTGAGTCCTTGCCGTGTGCAAACGTTTAAAAACGCCCACAGTTTGGAAGAAGCAAAATTTGTTTCCCAGAAGACGGCTTTTCTGTATAGGAGTTTCTGTAACAAAGTTCCAATGAATAACTAGCCTGTTTGCAAAACTATAAAGTACATGTACAATGAAATCGTCACACGTCCGTTTCAAGACCTTCTAACAAGTGGATAATTGCTGTTCATTCGTCGTATTCGTGGCCCTTCTATAAGCTAAGTGCAAATGACAAGGTACAACTTTTTTTCCGTGCGGGACCGAATTTTTTGCTGTGTTTGCTATAAGGAAGTTTGGTGTTATGTTCTTCGTCCATTCTCGTTCTACAGTACACGGCCAGTGGAGCGAGTGGTCTCCGTGGAGCGAGTGTAGCGCCACATGTGGTGACACACTGTCCAGGTTTCGGGGGTGCAACTCCCCCGCCCCACGCTTTGGCGGAAATCAATGTGTGGGGGAGGGGAGGGAAGTCCGGTGGTGCAACGATAGGAGGAACTGCCCGAGTGAGTTTGGAAACAACAGGGTTCCTTTGGGAATTCGAAGTTAGAAGTACTGTTTCACCTCGAGGAGCTTTTAAGAAAAAAAAATTGATAAAAATCCAGCATAAACAACAAAATGCGGGGAAAAAACAAAATGGCGTTAGGATGTAACGTGCTTTCCAAACAGAGGAAAACAACAAGGCGACGATCACAATGCGTTCTGTCTTGTATAAAGTAACAATATATATTATCCTCTAAGTTTTAAGGGTTTATTCGCGTAACGGTTTCAAAGTCACACAATGGTTGGACATAGTTTTTGTGTCACTAAACAGTTATCATAAAATGTGCCATTGTATTGATCTCTTTTACCCGTAGTTCACGGAGGCTGGCGGCAGTGGAGTGCCTGGTCGCCTTGCTCCGTGTCATGCGGCCGAGATGGCCTGCGTCGGCGCTTGCGTATGTGCACCAACCCGGCTCCACGCTACGGCGGGAGGGACTGCGTTGGAGACCAGACGAGCACCCGGCCTTGCCTTGCGAGAAAAAGAAACTGCCCCAGTGAGAAATGGCCAGAGAATTCTACTTTCTCTCATTCTTTAATTTTCTGTATACAGGAAAAACAACCATTCGCGGTTTACTGCATTAATGACAAGAGCCGTCAACCTCTTTACCAAATAAACACCGTTAACAACGATGCGTTGTTTCAAAAGCGATTTCCGATTTGGAAACCCGTGCAGTGAGCATCGTAATAGAACAGTTTTGGGTAGATACTATGTGATTTCTGTATGTATTTGATAGAGATGGCGTACTAGAGTTTGAAATATAAAGAAAGATGACAACCCTTCAACATTTCCCAGGACCACAGTTGAAAACGAATGTTTTCGTTAGGCCTTGCTCACACATTCTGTGCGGAAGGACAGGCCTGAAGAGAAAAACACACGGAACTTCCTAAAACCACCATTGCTTTTTTTCATCCAGAAAGAAACTGGACATGAACTGTCACTTTTGCTGTTGCAGTCGATGGCGGCCTGAGTGAGTGGGGTACGTGGATATGTCCTCAAGAATGCGCCAACAACGGCAGAGGGTCTGCAGTGCGCAGGCGCTCCTGCAACAACCCCACGCCGAAGTACGGAGGGAAACAGTGCAAGGAAAAACGTATTGAGACTGTAGCTTGTTCTATGGCGATCTGCCCAGGTAAAGCGAAATACTTTCAGTTTCTGAGAAAATATAATTGCCCGTCCCCCTTTGAAAAAAACTGATACTAAAGCATCACTATTTGTCAAATTTTCCCTTGGTTATGTAAACGCTGAAAGTTTCTGTAAAGCTTTCTTAATTGCCGGGGGGGGCTTTGATTAGGTCAGAGCAATCCACGATAAGACAAAGTTCACGCTGCGAAATTGTCACAAAAGGCGTGATTTTCTGGGTTTTTTTTCTCCTACTTACTTTTCAGTGGACGGTATGTGGGGATCGTGGTCGAGATGGGGCGGCTGCTCGTCCACCTGCGGAGAGAGTGCCTTCAAAAGCAGGCGACGAGATTGCGATAACCCGCCTCCCGAAAATGGCGGGCTGAAATGCGAAGGCAAAGGCCACGAAATTAAACTGTGCAACTTGGACCCTTGTCCGGGAGATGCGTCCGGTAAGCTACTCTGAGGTTTCGCTTGTTTTGCAACTCCGGATATACCCAGCAAGAAATGAGACCGAGGGGTGCCCCCCAACATGTCCAATCCCTATACACATTCCAGACTATTTTTACTTAACACATCCCCCCCCCAAGATGTCTGAAAGGAATTCCCCAGATTCCTGCGAGACAATGACCAACACAAAGCAGGGGAGGGGGTTCTCTCCGTCTCATACCTTGCTGCATATGACTCCGGAACCAAGGCGCCGTGGGTGCGTGCTGTTGGCTAATTTCACCTGAAACCTGTGCACTGAACGTGTGACGTATACGTGTACTTCCTATGGAACGCAATCAAGCACAGCACTGAATGTGATAATTAGTATTTTGCTCTTTGTGAAAGAGGTTTCAGAACATATTGTCTTCAAATATCTGGTCTATCACGAGGGATTAGCAAATTGAGTAAGGCGCGAGAACTGTGAGTGGAGGCTTCATTTTAACTGCCTTGGTATTGAACCACAAGTAACATGAAAATCCAATTCATTATGGTTTTAAAGTGTCTCTAGCCTCCTACGAAATGATTTGTGAACTTTCCCGTCACTCTAGGGAGATCAAACCAAACCAAAAAAGAGTACGTCCATAAAAGTCTGATTTTATTCATTTTTTTTGTAATGATAGGTTTATATGGAAGGCCTGCCCTCGGCAATATCGGATCCAGACGGGGGGGGGGCAAAACAAGTGAACAATATCCCCCCCCCGATGCTCTTTTGCATTAACTGATCGAACTAGTCACAATGAAGCAACTGCTCAGAAACAATTTCCTGAACATAAAGGCTCTGTCCATACAGACAACCCCCATTTAAGCACTAAATATCTCCATCTTGTTTATTTTTTTGGGGGGGGCATGACCCCTGTTGACCCCACCCCTTCCACAGATCTGCCCTTGGCCCTCGGAAGATGCTGTTGCGTTGGGTTTGAGGATTAAAAGTCTTGTAGTTGTATTTCAATCCCTTGCCAGTGGCTTGCTAAAGTATGGCCGACCAATCTGACATCAACCGTGGGGAATATTTCTAGGAACTTCGGCCGCCATGCCCAGCAGGAGTCGAGCGCGTTTGGTTAATTTCAAATTAGTCGTCCCCTCATTGCCTCTGCACGTTTTAAAATTTAGAATGGTGGTATATGTGGTTGAAATCTTGCCGGTAACTTATTTTGGAAATTTCTCTTGACAGTGTCGATCGAATATTCTGAAGGGGTAAGTACCGTAAACAGATGGCGACAGTAGCACCCATAACAAAGCACATTAACTGCCCAGACTATAACAATACGGCCGTTTCACAATAGTGCACCACTAAGAGTGGTAACTTTAAAGTAACTAGAGTAACTTTAAAGGCATTTTTGCCAAAGGCAGGACTCACACAAACAAGGACCTTTTGTGACTTCATATAGAAAAAGTATAACCCACACTAATTTTTTTTTACACTGAGAGTTTTTTAATACTGAACAGTCAACTGAATTTTTTTGCCATCTTTTGGAATCATGCAACGAAAGTTTCTGCAAAAATTAGAAAAGTTGTGTTTGTTTCTTTGCATTGTTTTATTTGTTTGCTTGCATTTGTTGGGTTGTTTGTTTGTTTGTTGGTGTGTTTGTTTGTTTGTTTTTGCTTTTCTTTCCTGAGAAAAAATGCACCCAAAAGGTGCCCGCTGAACCAGAAATAAGTATATTCTACCGAACACCCATTAGTTTTGAGCTCCGAGTGTAGTTGCTATATGCGATCTCGACCGCTGGAGGACGCCGAGGCTGTTTCCCTGTCCTAACAATGCCCGAGGGTTGTCAGCTGACGATAGATTGCATGCCACAAGTACATGACCAAACGTCAAGGATGCCGGTCTTTTTTCAGATGCAGCCCATGCGTAAAAATTAAATGATGAAAAATAACAAATCCCCCTCCTGGTCTCACGCCAAGGCCACGAAGGCAAGTGTTGCTGATGATGGAGAGAGAGAGAGAGAGAGAGAGAGAGACAGAGAGAGAGACAGAGACAGAGACAGAGACAGAGAGACAGAAATAACAACAACAACAACAACAACACAGGTGTGTTTTCCTTGATTTCTTTCACGTAGAGTGGGGAGACTCCGCCGTGTGATGATGAAGACTACCCAGGGACGGGAGAGGGCGGTAGCGGCTGTAAGAGTGCTGGTAGCGGTGAACCCGAGACAGAAAGCCCGATCAGCAGCCTGATTTACCATTACTAGCGATTGAATCCTCACCGCTTCCCCTCAGGATGAGCCCTTTGAGCCGAGTGGAATTCGGTCTTTGGAGAAACATTTAGACGTTTATAAAACTGTATGATAACTCTTCTTTAACACTTTTTAAGGGGGTTCCACTTTCGATACGAAAAACTATTCTCCGTATAGAATGCGCTGTTTGGTTTGTAAGACAAGGAAAAAAATTGAATGATAAAAGTAATGGCAATGATAAAAGAAATACAAGAACCAAATATTTGAGAATTTAATCCAATGTGAACAAAGAAGATTGGTCAAAGTAGGTCATGCCACGCTATCCTGCCCTACATTGCGCTACTTGGTTCGACAGCTAATACATGTACATAATTCTGGCCGGGGGGGGTCAGGCTAATGAATTCCCTTTCGGTTCGGTATCTTTCTTTCGCTGTTGATTTAGTTCACTATTTTTTCCCTGCAGTTATGGTTAAACCAAAAACTTCAAATTCCTCTCTTAAATTACGTGTGTATAGCCCCACAGTGTAGGCCTTCACCACATAAGGTGACAATTTCTTGTGTTGAAGAAGACAAAAATTGGACCCTATAAACGTTTTGTATTGAGTCCCCATAACGTCTGTATTTGAATACGAGGGCGCTTTGTGTACGATTGAGCCTCTATACACAGTAGCCCATTGGAGACTGCCGTTATATTTTCTTACGGCCAGTGACCTTTCAACCTGAGCACTTACCTAGTATTACCTGTCGATACAAGCCTTCTGCGACCATTCTTTTCCCTACACTGAGCATGGTGTTGGTAATAGTTCAGAAAGGACGTGTATATTCTGACAGAGATCTTTACGTATTTTTTCTACAGCACATTGAGCAAGTTTCCGCTTGAAAACCCATGTTGACCACCCAACCACCCAACTAACCCACCAACCACCCATGAGGACACTGTCCCATTTAAAGAGGATTTTAGATTGCTGTTCTCCTTTCGTTTTCTACTGTTTACCCTATTTTCCAACATTCTGTACTGTAGCCATTTTGCTTTTAAAGGTCTGCATGAAACTTTCTGCTTCTTTTCCGTCAGGACAAAAAAAATTACGTCACCACGTGATCACTTTACAATTCCTGCTGTGTCCAGTTTTGTAATCCTCGCAAGTGGCTTGTGTTGTGTTTAAACTTGTCTATCAAATCCTCCATGTCCTTGTTACATGCTCAAAATTGTCTGTCACAAATTGCGGGAAGTTTTACATTTTATGTCACATATGAAATAGTAGCAATAAGAGAGAGAAGCCAGAAAATAAAAGTACGCATTACACTAGAATAAAGTTCCACCTGGAAAATGTTTTTGCACGGCAAAATATGCGATTCCTTTCTTTGCGTTTCTCTCGGGGAGTCGTGTCCATGACATATTTCCAAGATAGGGCATTTCGGGAGAAGGAAGTCCCACGGGTATTTAGCTACGTTGGTATTTTACGTCTGTGCGAAAGTCTGATAACTTAAGTCATAAATAGCGACCTCTATCGCCAAATCATTCAGAACATTACACTATTTTTTAATGGGGGTGGCTCGTTCTATTCTTTGCTTGAAATGGGGGGTTTTCTAGGTCTTTATTGTATTTTGATGTTTAAAGTTGATCACGCTTTCCTAAAGCTAAATATTTGAAACAAAAAATAAAATTCTTCCCGTCAACATTTTTCCACAACGTCGTTTTCACCGATAACAATAGCCCACGAAAAATAGACCATCCTTCTTTGTGCGCTTTTCAAGCCGAAAAGGGCGCCTCAAACGACCCTCATTGGTTGGTTTTTTATGCACGTTGGACAGAGAAATTGGGCTATTGGAGCTATAAATAGGCCTAGGTCACATGCGTTTGTATTTACCCTGGCCTGTTGAGCGTGCACCGTCACAGGAGTACATGTATGCGTACATGTACGTGCCTGCGGTACATAGTGCATATGGGCAATCAGATGATGAGCTACACCATACTGCAATACAGTTAAGGTACGGCTGAGGATGGCATCCGAATGACAGTGGAAAGAATCTTGTGGTTCGCGCTGTTCATGGGATACCTTTGTGGATTAACTTCAACGTGTTTCTGCTGCGGAAACTGTTAAGTGTTGCGCTTGCCGTAACGTTTTATTCTTCTGTGTGGGATATTAGTTACATTTGTTGATTAGGCCTAGCGCACTACCACAGTTCCCAGGACTGCGACAGAAACGACAAGATGCCGCTATTCCACCGAGAGAAGCGAGGGCGTGAACCGGTGAGGCCGAAGTTGGAGGATAAATACGACCTCAAGGAAGTGTTGGGAACGTAAGTAGGCCCTATCACTCAGCCTATGTTCGTGAATCGCTCTAGCAGAGCCAAACAACAGAGGGACAACCTTTGCTGCATTTGTCATGTTAATCGAGAGTGTCGATGGTTGACTAGTCTTAGATTGTGTGGATTTGGGCCGGGAAAGTGAGAAAAGTGATGTTGCTTGAGTTTCATCTCAGAACTACCTGGTACATGTACACGATTTACTCATGTAGGCCTTTTCTGTGTCCTTTGTTATGCCCCAGCAAAGCTAGACTTAGGAACTTGAGTCACTAAAGGTTATAGGTCAAGGGCCACCGAGCAGGCTTCTACTTTTCTGAAGTATGTTGACGGCTGTTACGAAAAGAAGTGGTAGTGATCATTGCATTTTTATTCGGATATTGATATTTGTTCGTTTACAAACTGTACAATGCACTCGCTGAATGTATGTGTTATTTTGTCGAACAGTTAAAACTCCAAAAGGCGTCCTCAAACACTATGAACATGGGAACGACACGTAACAGCCCTTGACATACTTCAGAAAAGTTGATGCGTGCTCAGTGGTGCATAACCCATAACACCGTGACATACGGTGGATGTGTGGCAGAATTCAAGCGACATTGCTCTGGAATTTGTCTTGAAATATCAGTACAGGGAAACGGTAAAAGGTACCAAAATAAATTTTGGAGGGATATTAACCCTCTCAACATACACTGTATTGAATGTTAAGCTCTGAAAAATGTATTTAAAGTTGTTTTCGGGGGACCCTAGCAACGGGGAGTCTCCACACATAAAGTGTATGGTCTCGTGTAGCTCACTATATGGGGGTAGTCCAGTGTACTGTTTGAGCCACATTGTGGGGCTACAAATAAACGTGACATAGGCCTGATGTACCTTCCAAATGGCCTGCTGGTTTCAATTCATGTCAAAGGCAATCTAATGTGACTAAAAGAGCACGAGATCGTTCCGTCGGCTGAAAACTGATGAAATACAACCGAATTTCACTTATATTGCCTGCTGCCAAATGAAAATTGACTGCCCACACATCTGCACACATGGGAGGAATTCCTCCTAGTTCCAAAAAATTTCCCACACTGCCCAAACTTCTCCAAACCCATTCTGTTGAAAATTCGGGTATTGCCACCAAAGCCGCAGATTTGGGCAAGTAAAATATTGTTTCTATTTGTAGATTCCCTCATACACATCATAATTTGAAAAAAATTCCTAAATTTCTTGTATTGTTTCACATACTGATCTCTCACTTTTGCACTTACTTAAAGAGTGCTGACTGGTCAAACAAGATGGATACAGTGTGTACGTTACACCTACAAATAGAATGGGATGTCCTAGGAATTAAATCAAACTCTCTTTTCATGGATGACAGCTACTAGTGCCTGCCGTCATGTTTTTGATACTGCGGGGAAATCTGCTCCGAGCGGAACAAAAGAGGGCATGTTTTTCGGCACCCACCACACAGGCGCGCCATGAGGTGCGCAAGTACATGTACAGTATATATGCGTGTTTGATGCGCAGCACGCTGAGTACGCATAACTAATTTATTCCGGCTTGTATGGTCTTTGCGTACACGCAAAATGCGTGCAAGAACCCACTTGTAACCACCTGTCTTTCTTTTCGCCGATTGGGGCTGCATGTCAGCTTGGGGTGGATAGCCAGACTTCACCAAGAGAAACTCTTGTCAGTGAGTGTACATGTCACTGTATTTTCTGGTCTGGTCAAATGAGGGATGTACCGGTACATGTATTGTACCAGTACTTCTGTGCATATATGGGATACATACTGTTTCAAATTTTTGGTTGTACGATCCAGGGGGGCCTTCTCGGAGGTGGTGATGGCAGAAGACAAGACCACTGGACAGTCTGTAGCAATAAAATGCATCGACAGAAGGGCCCTGAAGGGCAAAGAGGACACGCTAGAGAACGAGGTCTGCGTCCTAAAGAGGTAAGAGATTCATGCAGCCTGATTGACTGCACAGTGTGGGGGCATCCTCGCATCCACTAGACTCCGCCGCATTTCCTGTCTTCAGAGCACAATGTACATCTGTATCTCATACATATCCACGTTCGAGAGCCAAATTCTCATTGGACCATCCACTATCAAGCATCTTCGTTATTTTTCTGTCTGCCAAACGCGTATGCAAGCTTTCATGCGCAGAGTAAATATGCATATGAACTATCACACTGTTGTGTTAGTCTGTTAGTTTGTCTGGGCGTTGCCTTTACATACATGTAGATTGAGGAACTGTCACACTGATGTAGTACACATATATGCGAACATCGCCTGCAAAACTGTGGGTCATCATTTTCCCGCGCCCAGTGATGCTGAACTGGTTGTGTTTTTATTTCACAGAGGTTAACTGAATATGAGGTACCCCCGGTAGAATAAAACAAAAGTAGTTTATTTTGGTTATAAATATGCAACCTGAAAACCACGTTTTAGTTTTGCACTGCCCAAGGGACCAGTCTGCTTGTTGAGTTTAGATGAGACTTTCCTCCAGACTGCTCAGTGTTACTAAACCGAATGGCCAGATTTTCATCGATTGTGCAGGGAGCCCTTGGAGTTTACATACGGCTGACCTTTATTTGACCACTTGCACAGAGGTCTGAGCTGCAAAACACATCCACTGTTTAAAAGAAATGCCCAAAAATGCAGTGTCTAATATGCCATTTTTACAACTACTGATGGGCAGAAACCTTTCATGGAACTTTAATGTTCAAATGTAAGAGTTATTGAAATAGATTAAAAAAGGAAAAACAAGAGCAGGCACCCTGAATTAATAAAAGAACACTCTGCATAATTGTAGTGGAAAACATTTACTGCCTGGTTCACGTTTCAGTTGCATGGTGAGGTACTTTCGCAACTGTTATTTTCCCTCAAATCAAGCATCCTTTACATTTTGGTAAATTGATATACTTTCAATCCACATCGCCTGATAACATTGCAGATATGATGTGTGAATGCCCGCTGAGTAGAGAAACGTTTGGCATTTATGACGCCATGCCCTACTGCATTACACTCTTGACCTAGATAAACTGGTCTTTTTATAACCCTGAATTCTATCCTGTAAGACTACGGGGTGGTCATTTACTTTTTTTCATTGGCTTGAACATTCCAGTAATTATCAGTCGGTTTGCGCATCACGCTTAGGTTTCCAGAAAATATTGTTGCATGTAATGTTGGAATATTCTGGCTTCAGCTATGCAAAAGAAAAGATTGAGTATTTTGTGACTTGAGCACAATGTGGGAATTACATGTATGCTGGTTAAATATAAATAAAATAAGAACAAATTAAAGATTAAAAAAATCTATAATAAAAACGTCTTCATAATGGGCACTTTTAGTCTTGAAAGACTTTGTGTATTTGAAATGACAAATTAATTTACTTCGGAATAGTGCGAAAAATGGCTAATAGAAGGAAATGATAGAATTAATACTGCTGTTATTAAAAAATGAAGGCCTTCGAGGGAGTGTCCCATGACTTATGATGATGATTGACGTTATCATGACGGCAATTTGAGTGCAGATCTTCACCCTCTTGCTAAGGTCTTAACTTCATGTACGTTAAGTGTGAGTAAGATTGAAGATTTCAAACTGGCCGAAGTGCCACTTGGAAAAGTGATTTACAAGTTGATGAGATTTTGGAGAGAAAAATACGAAAAAGGAAGGGGGAATAAAAAGGAAATAAGATGAAATTCCTGACGAAAGCAAAAGCTTCCCCACAGTTGCCGAAAGCCAAAAACGAAGAGTTCCTGCGTCATTCAGTATTTGGTGTTGACTGTTCACCTACACGTACATGTATTGTGCTTGTGACAAAAGACTACTTTCTGCCTGTAGCTTGGCACCATCCACTGTCTGTCTGCTGCACACGTTTCAAAGGCTCGCTCAGGTAGGAGAGAGACCACCTCGAGCAGCACGCAATAATGCATGTGGGTAAAGGAAATTGAATTAAATCTGCTTTGCTGTGGTCAAGGTGAATCCAAACAAACTCCAGTTCTGTCAACAAAAGGCTTACAATCCTGATGGCGTCAGAGTGGTCTTTCTGATTGGCTGTTTATCACAACAGTAAGACAAATGATCAGATAGGCTATGTTGCTGTTGCTGGTTGAGGCACTGATTTTTTTATTTGTACGCCAAGAACATTGACAAAATTAACCCTTTTAAAAAGCTTTACGTGATCTGCACTGATTCTCCGTCAAGATTCTTTGTAAATTTTGCCTTTAGGAGTAGGGTTGGGACATCATTCTGGTAACATGTTTGTTGCATTTAATTCAGGTAACAGATGCAATTTTTCAAATTGGAAGCTCAACACATAGACGCACATGTACAGTGTCCTCTTCAGACTCTGTACAAATGCCTACTGATTTGAACCAATTGGGGAGTCGGATGACAATCACTGGTAACATTCCATTTCATGCATATATACATGTATTTCAAGTTGCAGACCACTGCTACTGCATCGGTACGTGTTGTAAGATTCTCCATCCTTGCTTTGGTAAGTTACATGCATGCATTGTAGGAAATGGTGTCCCTTGTTCTTGGGAACCAGACTGCAATGAATGCATCATCAGGTGACTTCACAGAGGTGGTGAATTTGTGGTCCAGTCGGCTGGCCCATACTGTACTGTTGCTGTGAAATTTGCTTAACATGTGCATGTACATCAGTGTCATTATTGATTGCAAAGACTTTTTTTTACACTTTCCCTCCAGAATCCGGCATTCAAACATCGTGAAGCTCTACGAGATATTTGAGAATAAAACACATGTGTACCTCGTCATTGAACTGTAAGTAAACCATACACCTCATTCTTGTTTTCAAATGAAATTTGTTGAAGACTTCTGGCTTTTTGACACACTTCCTCTGCTTACGAGTAATTTGAACTGGCCAAATTTAACAAACAAAATGTTTGTCAAAATGTGGCTCCATGAACCAGGACCAGGTTAGTTGTGTATTTTTTTTGCAGTTTGTCAGTACAGTTACTTGGTCATGGTTTTGCTGGCGATGTTGTATCCAGTAAACAGGAAAATTTAGAGGACTTGAGCTACATGTGCCAATATGTATACGTATTCTGGCATGCAGCGTCCAAGAGAAAAAGAGCTTTGGGACACAGAAAAGTTGCTTAATTGCATTTAAAAAAAAAAGAAAGCAAGTTCCAGTCCTGGAAGAACCCAATCCCTGAACAAAACCAGAGGGAGGAATATCCAGTGGACTGTAGAAGGTTGAAGAAAGCTAGAAGTTGCATTTGGCTGTTTGGCATCGTCAGATCTACAGGCTACTGATTACATCGCCTAGCATCATGTGTATCAGTTCCTTTTTTTGTTGCTTTCCCCAGGAGAAACAATTTTAGGAGTCCTGTTATCAGAGACAAATCGGGCCACTTTAATTATATTAAATTTGTAAAGAAACAAAATTCACAGCTTATTTTTTGTCCGCAAATTTAATTGGTCGTGTATCGTTTATTATATCGTTAATGAAAAGGAGGATCATTTGTATACCAGTTAGTCGCTAGTTGATGTGCTGATTTGATGTAGTTGCCAATGCAAAGGATAAACTTCTGTGCGTTAAACATTGAGCCTGGCATACATATAGTAATAGCAGTATTGACTAGGCGGTATAATCAGGAATGCATGGAATTATTAAAATTGAATACCTTGATGTCGCTTGTGATGAATTCACAAGTTGTCAGGGTTGAAAATCTGTTCTCTTTAGTATTTTTCCGCTTAAAATCTGACCCATCTTATTTGGTGGCCCGCAGATCCCCCTGAAACAGCAGCATGGAATTTAATGATCAGAGGATTCCTGTTTGTTAGATGATGAAAAGAAATCAGGACGATCAGTTGATTGCTATTTAGCATCCACTTACGCTGCTATACACGTGCCTCTGACGTTGCCTGCCCACTAGCTACTGTATGCTTGGCTCTCTGCCGCTCTTCACTCTCCAAACCGACTCCCCCCCCCGCAAACGGCTCCACTGAAAAAAAAAAATGCTGAGTACCCGTCAGTGCATACTAATGTCAAACAACTTTATTGGAGAGGTGTGCTCGAAGGCACAGAGATTGGAGTCGTCTCAGCATGAATGTGCACATGCAGGTGGCACACTGGTTACATGCAAACTCTGGAACTCTGTCCCTTTATTTCTTGCCCTTATTTGTTTTTAGGCACTCAAGTACATTGTAAATATGCTGCATAAATGTGATGCTTATGTGTACGTACAGCTACTTGGTACTGCACGGTACCGGTACATGGATACACTCCCTGATACCGGCACATCCCGTGTACAGTTGGTCATACCGGTACATGTGCATAGAATTGTGTCTATGTTGATCCTGAGAATGGCACCCAGCCAGTGCCTGGGAACACGAAAGTCTCGCTTTAGAAAGGGTGAGAGTATTTTAGAGAAGGAGCCGGAGATTAGCACGAAACACTGGGTACACTGATTCCATAAGACATGCCATTGTTGGTAAACTGGAGTACGCTAGCCGTGTATTTGTCATACCTCTCTCTTGGATACTGTCTGTTTATTGGCCCAGAATGATCACATGACAGGGCGATATCCGCATATCACACTCTCTGTGAGATATCTCTTGTGTCCTGTGTGTGTATTTTAGCCACAGTATTGCTGTTATTATCCCGTCAGGTGCAAGTAACATCCATGACCTTATACCTGGGTCCCTATTGTCAAGTCTGGTTAAAACACTAAGTGGTGAAATAAGGGATATGGCCACTATATGGTCATGGACATTACTGGTTTGATGATGAGGCCTGAAGTCTGGCTGGGCAAAGATGTTGTTAGCAGACACATGCATTTACCTCAGCTGACGCCTTTTTGAGCTGAGCCCTATTCAGAGTCCCAAAATGGCATCTTCAGGTTAGACTGCCCTTGAATTAAGTCAGAGTTAGCAGCATTATGTGGCACTTGCCGGAGCGGCTGCATTGTGCTGTGTTAATTGTGTCATTGCTGCTTGGAACGTCGTCAGTTGGAGTGAGTTCAATCCACTTGTAAGTGACTGGGCAACAGCGGTGCCCCATATAGAAATAGGCAGGTTAATAAGCGCAAGTAAATGTACATGCCGGTCGGAATGCCTTTTGTCAGGCTTTTCTATTGTCCAGTGGTACATATACCGAGAGGTAGTGATTCCAAGCGCAGAGCTGGCTTCCAGCTCTGTGGCTCAACTGAGTCCCTTGTACCAGTTCCTTGAAAGAAACCACGGAGAAAATTGTTCTCATGTACAGTGTACAGTGAAAAATGTTGGAAACGGATATCTAGTTTATATGGGTTTTTCAGTGCATGAAATGACATACAGACAACAGTTCGTTCTGTGTACCGGTACATTGCATCTTCAATACACGCACATACCGTTATGTAGAAATTGATTAACGCTTTAGCACTCACCAAGTGGAAGAACCGTCTGCAAGTTTGCCTTGTGTAAATAATCATAACGAAAACTAAACGACGTGCAACCGGATCCCCAAAGTATTGATTTTCGCATTCAGCCGGGTAGAATTACTCATGCGTGCTTACGTGTTCCAGCCTCCAATTGTCAGGTGCCTGTGTACTGAACGTAAGTGCACACTACGGTTCACACATTCTGGCTGGTCCAGAAGGCTCTGTTTTGATGGGAAATCTGGACGAGCGATGAAGTACATGTGCTACCGGTAGGTTCATGTACAATGTACTCTCAGCGCACATGTTGACCTGTTCATAATGTCCTGGGAAAGAACCATTAACCCTAACCCCCAAGGATGTATGTAAAATCGTATTGAAATTGGAGGATTTGGGACTGTTAGGGTTAAAAGGGTTGCTCATTTCATTGGAAATAATTGCCATCCAACCTCTCTTGTTATTTTTATTACTCTGAATCAGTAGGCCCAAAGTGCAAAATACAATTTTTGTTCCTACATGCAACTACCAGTACACGTACCTATAGGTACTGGTACCTACCCCAACCAGTCAACTCGGAGCTGCTTTCTGAATTGATATGAAAAAGTCCAAGAAAAATGCTGTCCTACCTACATGCATGCATATGTACACATGTACATATACCTTCTTTGTTTCCAGATTTCCATGTAATTTGGCCTATTCCTTCCTCCATGGCCTGATGCACAGGTTCTTGCAGTGTCCTGGAGTACTGTTTTCGTGCATGTACCAGTATGTATTGGTACCAGTATATGTGCTGGAAAAAAACATCAAAACCCCCTTTTTGAGGTCCAAGGGGGCTACCATTTGCATATTATATACATTTGCAAACCTATATATGCCATAATGAATACGGCAGCCGTACTGTGTACAAGTACCTGTAAAGTCCTAGGTCTTTGGTTCAACCTGTGTACATTCACATCTAGGCAGATGTGCATGTGTGGTACTAAGGACTACACGCACTTGTCCTTATAGCTCCTTGCTCTATGGTACCAGTAACAAACAAGATTCCTGTTCTGCCCAGCGATGCCAGGTTTCAGGCTATAATGTTGGGCTAATTTCAGGCCTTAAAGGAACATGTACATGTACCTGTGCACCAGTTTACTTGGCCTCCTCTGGCTTTATTTTTTGGCTCTGGAAAAGAGCCTCTAGGACTAGCTTATCCCTAGTACTGTAAGCTGCCGACAGGCAAAGTACAAGCTAACCAGTTTTCCTACTTCTTCCCATAGTACTGTCCCTGCTGACGTTTTTTACAATCCCCACCCGCCCCAATATTTCAAGTTGTACGTCTATATAGTGCAGCATAAAGTAATTTGCTTTTGGCAGGTCAAAGTCGATGTCTCATGACTGCAACATGGTAATGTTGTAAACAAGCGTGGCACATTGTTTGTAGGAACCTACGCAATCACTGTGGTTACATGTTCATGCTGCAGACAGAGAGCTCTCACAGCTTGCAGAAATTTGTGAAAAATTGTCAACTCAGTGGGATGCATTGTTTGTAACAAAGCACGTTCAGTTCACTGTTAAAGTCTGCCTCCAAGATGTGTGTTCATGTACGGTATGACATACATGTACGGGAATACATGTACCTGTACATGTACTTGATGTGCTATTACATGAGCTTTGGGACAGTGTAATCCCAACAATCTTGAATCCTTTAACCCTAACAGTCCCAAATCCTCCAATTTCAATGTGATTTTACGTACACCCTTGGGGGTTAGGGTTAATTTCAGTGTAATTTGTCAAACATACTGTACATGTACAGAGGCTGGGATCTTAATGTGTAATTGCAATCTGTCCACCTGCCATACATGTACAGTTGTAATACATGCGTAAATGAGCAGTAAAAATTGGAACGACATGTTCTTGTAGGTATTGGTATATACCAGAAGTGGGCATAATAGGATTGTGGCACCAGTTCATTTAACTCACAAGTTGCACAAGCGTAAGTGCTAAATATGTCCCTTCCTATTGCCCATACCAGCATACATACATGTACATGTACATTCATCTTTCCTCAAATTTAGCCTCGCATTCCAAATAGCCAATGGAGAAATCGTCCATGTTTTGGGCCACTCCTCGGCAAACTTTTGGGTTCCCTTTCTTCGAAAAGTCCTCCCAGTCTCTGCAGATGCACATATATTCACTAATATGTGTACACAAATCGAACGAGAACGACGACGAATTGTACCCTAGGATGATGGGAGAGGAAGCTGGCTTCTCATCGTGGTGGACACTGTGGCGGATGCATCGCAAATACACACACACCCTTCCTCCCTGATTGATGGGACGCTGCAGGATGCTGCCTAAGTGTGTACTGGACCTCCTTGCCGTGCATCCTGCAGTTGAAGTGCGACCCAAGAATGGCAGGGTACATGTGATTTGGAGAAAGTAAGGGGTGGGCATGTCAGCCATAGATTGCACTCAGTGACGGATGGGTGACGGCAAAGATTGAGACAAATTTGTCCACTGCCGTGGGCCAGCTCTGGTAAGGGAGGATGTTTACGTCAGAAGACATCCATTTCCCCCTTCCCTCCTACTGGTTTTGAAGTGAGTCGTGACCTAAAGCCCTTTACTTTCTCTTAATCCTTATTATGCTACAGTTTTCGCCTGAAATCAAATCAGACTGTCCAGGCTGTAGGTGAGCATTTTTGGGGGGAATTCCTAACATTTGGCAGAACATGAACTCAAAACTCGGGAATTCTCAGGCTGGCTGCCACAATTTACTCCTTGTATGCCCTGAAAAAGAAATGCAAACTAAAAGTAGGAAGCTACGGACATGTTACACTTGTACGTGAACAATGCTGGGTTGGACTTTGAACCGTGCCTCCAAATATATAATAAAATGTGAACATGTGTTTATGCGTAGACCCCTGTTGCCTAGACTGGTTAGCCAACTTTTCCAGTTAGCACTGTACATATCAGTGTCAGTTTTTGTGTGTACATGTGTAGCTCTAGAAAGAACATACACCCCACAACTTTATAGTGAGGGTTGTATTTTCATTTAGCAGTTAGTGTTGGTGCTTATTATCTGGCATTGTCATCACGGAAATTTTCAGCACTTTGGCAATAATTATTTTGCATTGACACAGGGTTGTTAAAAATCATGATTTAAAAAAAAAATTCAGATTTTTAAAATTTAAATCAGATTTTTAAAAAATATATATCGAGTTTTAAAAATTGATTTGGGGTTAAGTTGTATACTGATGGCCAGCCATCGTGTTACCCGGCTCAGCGGGCAAAAATACAACTGTTGTGTACTACTTTACTGGTACCTGCACAGTATTTGATGAGACCCTGTCAAAACAAATGTATGCTTGGTTTACCGGTACATACATGTACATGTACGGCGTATGTATTCTTTACACATGTACCGGTATGCATAGAATAACAGTGTTTCAGCAAATACATGTAGGCCTCAACTGTGCTTGGACAAGTGCTGGTACGGACTTGTCAGTGATGATTTAATGAACCATGATCTCGATATTCCCAAGGTATCAGTACTAGTGAGAGAGAAATTGCAAATTTTTTAAAGGACAGCTGTAGTGTACTGTACATTTAGGCATTCACAGCCTGGGTGTGCTTTACAGGAAACTCGATTTATGGCATTTTTAGCATTTCATTCTTTTTAAAGCCTGCGTCAGCAGTGAGAGGTCTCAGTTTGGAATTGCAAATTTCAAAGGTGATTTTTGTCTCTCCTCCCCGCAAGTCGGTGACAAAAAATTCAGACCGACCTGCAGGAAAGTTGTCACAAGGACTGGACAAGAACTGGACAAGAACACGGATTGATGTAATTGTAATCAGTGAAAGCCCACCTATGTTGGGAAATTCGAGTCATCGATGTGGAGGCAATTTAACATTTTGTCTCCACAAGACACCTGTGTGTCTGTACACAGCTGCAGTCCCCACAAGTACGGAACAACTTCATTGTTATAGTTTATTTAATTGGAATAAAAAGCAGCCCAAAGGCAGAAGGCATTCAAATTCACAAATTTGGGTAGATTTGATTAAAAACATTAACCATTCAGTTGATGCAGCAATGAAAGCCCACATAGCAAGAACGCTTATATGTATGTACACATACATGTATATAAAATGGGACTTGCTACCGGTATCATTGCTTGTTATGCACACAGTACCTTGTACTGTGTGTGGCAACTAACAGGTATTTTAACATGTACATGTACATGTATGCATGCCTGCATCAGTACATGTACATGGTACTTCATGTACATTTACATTCCTGTTCTGCACAATTGTGTACACTTTTCTTTTTAATAAAGGAGTACCTGTGTGGTTGTGTACACAGCTATGCCAACAACTTCACCCACTAAATGCAATTCGTTTCCAACATCATGCCTCTCCTCTCTAAACACCTTAAGCCCTCCTCTCGTTCAGTGGAAGATGGCCACCCATTATGTCGTATTTACCCCATGTTTCCCCTTTTTTTACTTCTAATTGTGAGTGGGGGAGTAAAGTTTTGGAAAAGGTAGGCAAACAGGCCACGCTTACGACTTCCGAAGCTGTTTTTCTTGGCGATCAGTGGGATAAGCGATGGTTAGAAGGTTGAAGTGTTTTCGGTACAATGAAGCCAAGACTCCGCCTCATCTGGAAAGTGGGAGGGGGGGAAGGGGAGGGAGAGAAGGGAAAATCTGTAATGCCCCTGAGGGATTGGGGCTCATGGGGGGTATCAGTCAGGCCACTTACTTGTACCCATGTACATGTAAGTGTAGTGTGTGGCGTGGCTTCGTCGGGGAGGGTGGCCCTTTTCTCAGCAGATGGAGCTTCAACTCCTGCGTTAGCCCTATCTCCCCAGAGTGATTTACTAGGAACCCTACCCATTCACACAAATTCCAACACCATATGGTAAACTGTGCACAAAAACTGTTGGACTCTGTTTATTTTGGGTGTGCCTGAACCCATGTTAAAGCACAAGCAGTTTAGGGGTACAGTACCCAGTGCCACAAATTCACACACTTTACCGGCGTTCAGTTCTGGGTGGTTAGGGAAGGTTAGGGGTTAGCTGGTTTAGAATACTTTAGCAGAGCATTGTCAGCATGTTCATGTTTTCCATGCTGTGACTTGAAGTTGTTTGCTCATTTTCAAATCTGAATTTCAGTATTTGATAGTAGTTGATCGAATAAAGGCCAGTAATGAACCCAAATGTGCAACTGCGAGAACAGCAGCACTGAAATTACAGGCTATAATTGTTGTCTTCTAGATAAATGGCATCCTGCCTGCAACATCCTTTACTGATCTAGTCATTGATTGAAGCCAGGATTTCCTCATACAGGTGCCCATTTATTGCAAATGATTCCTGCGGGAATTTATGGGTTGTACATGTACAACACATGATATCATGGGAAATCTACAGGCCACACAAAGCTGTGTGTACATGTGTTGCACTTAATGTGCACGTACATATGTAGACCTGTGTGTTCCGTATACCGACGAAACTAACAACATTTCACTAGACACTCCTCATAGTCCCCTTTTAATGGCGGAATGCATTGTGTTTGGACTGCCATAGAATTGTGGCTCTGCATAATATTCATCCCATACAAGTGACCAGTTGTATGGTCACTGGGTTCATCTACCTTGTACAAGGACCTATTAATGCTGTAGTTGTGGTTCTTGTAGCTAGGATTAGTGATGCCTTCCAATCATGGCCGTCTCCAGCTTGGCCTGTCTTAATTATTTCTATAAAGCTACAAAATATTTGATGAGTTTGCTCAGTAAAGGCGGGTTACATCACAGAGTCACATGTGTAAAACTGATTCACTATTTTGCCAAAACTATGATGCAACTCGGTAAATGACCCTCATATCAATTACATGTAACAGGTTTCATTAGGTCTGTTCTTCCTTTCAGGTCTTGCATTGCAAAATAATCTTGAGAGATTGCAATATGTCTAAAAGTTTATTTATTTCAATGTAAATGATGTAAATGACTCTGTGAAGTTACCAAGCATATTTACTGATTTTTTTTTACTGCTATAGATATGTGGCTTCTTGTAAAAAAAAATCACTCTCTCTCTCTTATGCCTTCACTCGTTGAAATGCAAATAAATGCTGCTTGCGGCAACCTAGATTGTTCAGGGGATTAGCATTTAAAATGTAGAATTTCGAATTGGATTACACGTACCGGTACGTGTCGCTAGATGTGTGTTTTTTCGCATGCATAAAAAACATCCCATTCAGTCTTGACACACTGGCATGTACCGTACACTGACGTGTACATGTACAATAAATGTACTGCATCTTTGTTTAAGTAGTCTAGCAACATTGGTTGCTACCATACTTCATGCTTAGTCACGATTGAGTCAGAGAGCTGAATGGACTGCTAGGCCATTCATGTGCCAGTCACAGTTTTTGCCGTTTACCAGGCGCGCACACAAAGATCTGCACGCAAGTTCGAACACCAGAATAACAAACTGTTCTTTGGTGTACTCCTTGGAGCTATTATTGAACTGTTGCCAGTGTGAAGTAGGCCTACATGTACGTGCATGCGCCCTACGTGTAGCTACATATGCCCAACTGGTCCGGTAACACAAATGTAACAAAGATGTCGTTTATTTCGGGTAGCTCCCCTCAGTGTTGATGAACTATTGGGTAATGCCCCAAGCTTCACCTCGAACGCTATTTTGTCAACTTCCAATATGTTGAAGAGCCGACATCAACTATCCATCCTTCTACCATATTACTGTACATTTGCACACTGTTGACCCCCCCTCGAATTCAATTTGTGTCAGAAATTCTGACAGAATTAGTTCAGTGTGCTTGTGCGTACCAGTGTATAGACAGAAAGATCCTGCTGTGTTGTCACTGTTGGACAGTTTCAGTGTTTTCTGTTAATGGCCAAACAACAGCAAGCACATGTTATTGCAGAATGTTTTCAAAGTCCTCGTTGCCTCAGGGTACCTGTACAGTGCACTAATGCACGCCTTATTGAGGGGAACACGGGTCCGAGGGCAGGTTCATCACAATCTTGCATATCCATAGAAACTATCCTGTTTAATGATATCCAGTGTCTGGGAAGTGTGTGACAGGTGACAAGGTGAAACTTATTGAGGTGCATGTGCAGTTTTTCCTTGTCTGTACATGTAAGCATGTAGTTACATGTAAGTGGTGTGTCCCATTGCAGGGAACCAGCCATTGCAGACAGGTTCTACCTGATGAGCATAATGTTGTAATCATGTTAGTTGTCTAAAGGCCAAGTGTGAATGTGTGACGTCAGACCAAATATTCACGTTATGAATTTTCAAAAGTTGAACACATTTCATCTCGAGCGAAATCTCCCAGCAAAGATTGCATTATGTCAAATGTGCTTCGCTTTTCAGAAGTATGAACTGGCCATTACTTTTTTTGCTTCAATTCTTCCCTTGTGCGTGACATATCGGTACATGCACACGATATAAGCAGTTTCTTAGATTTAGTTGTTACAGTATTTAGTACACAGAGATCCTACCAAAATATCCATAAGATGTGGGGGGACTTAATGTGGCCAATCAGTTCAGCATCACACCAGGATGAGTCTTGGACAAATTGAAAGGTTTCAAATCCAAGACATATTGATGGAGGCATCACTCTTTTTTTTTACCCGATACCTGTTAGTCCATGTATCCCAGATGTAATTTTGTATTCATGGGACAGATAATGAGAATCGGCGATTCCACAGCATCCCTCCCAAAATGGCATTCAACACCATGAATCACGACAGCGGTGATCAACTCCCCCGCCATTGATCAACATCTGGTAATAGATTAAACACGCGCTGCTGTTGGGTCATGCATTATTGTGTGAGGACACTGACGTGATTTTTGGTGGCCTCCTGTTGTATTCCACATTGAATAGACAGTCACATCTACATCATAATACGGACAGTGTTTTCTGTGCAGTGGCTGTTGCGTGCACATCACATGTAATGCTTGTTTTGCCTGGAGCAGGTGTTGGCTCTGTGGTCAGTGTGCCTCGGGAGCAGGTGGTAGTGCAGGTGGTAGTGGGTAATTGGAATGAAGCTTTCATTGTTTTTGTGCATTTCTTATCCAAAGCAGGCGTATCTACATGTAGGTTTGAATCCATTAAGCCTTGAGGGAGCACTGCTGTATCAAAGAGATCAAGTTCGATTGGAAAACACTTTGTCAACCAGTGGTTGATTTTCCACGGTAACCTGTGCTCAAATTACATACCTTGGGTACCAGGCAAAAATTGTCCGGTGGTCGACTGGTGTTTGCTGGTTAAACTTGGCTGTACATCAACATGTACTGGTACCTGTAGATTTTAGAGGCCATTGACCGGAGATGTCTTTGAACTTGGGTGGAGCTGCAGTGAGCGTTGACTCGTTGACCGTATGGTACATGTAGCTTGACGATTGGGCTCAGTGTACATGTACATGTACATATCTCAATCGCATTCAAAGTGTCATTTGTAAACAAAATTGGGGGGTGTCTTTTTTTTTACAATATGTTTTTACATACAGTGTGTAGTTTACTTCCCAAGTGCATATTGTTTCTCTGCTTTCCCTTGTGTACATGTAGCCCCATGCAGAAAGCTTGAGTTTTCCTTTCGTTATTGTATACATTCAGTCCCGATGCTATTATAGTGTGTCATATTCCGACCTGGGGTATTGTCACCCGTACATGTATCTCCCCTCTGATGATAACATCTCTACCTCCCTCCACAAAAAAATAGAAAGAGGAAAAAAAAAAGTAGGAAAAAAAAATTGGCCCAGGGAGATCTGGGAATGAGATAGCAGACGACCAACCCAGTGATAACCATTAAAGCGTAATCACTGGCAGCATCGAGCAGGCACGTTCGACCGTACCACACGGGGATGGCGTTGCTCTGGCCTGAAACTGCACCGGAGGTCTGCATGATTAGTATTGACTGGTGACATGTGTGGCCCAGTTTCTCCAAATCAGTCAAGTCCCCGTTTATAATATCTTGGGGGTACCGGTGCATGTACATGTGTGTTCATAACGCAAAACGGAGATCATACAGGAACCAAGTCCGCTGTACATGTATGAATTACATGTGTACTCGTATGTAACGCACGTTTCTACCTGTACATTGTACACAAAAATACGAGCATCCGTTCACACCATGGTTAATACCGTACTTCCCCTCTTGCGAGGGATGCATGTACATTTTTCTGAGAACTGTTTGTAATAGACTGTGTGCCTCGTGATGTTTTGCCTAGTAGTGGTACATTTATGTGCTGGCCTTCTGTAACAGCCAGTCCTGACCTTGACTAGCTAATAATGTACCCACCGCATCCTTGATGCAGTATCGAAATTTATATACTGTTTAGTAATATTGTCTGTACAATATGTCATGCAGGGAGAAATCAGTACCACTCAGTTACTTGACAGTGAAACTCTACATGTACATGTACGTCTATAGGGTGCTTTGGACAGTTGGTTGATTTTCCTGTCTCCCTAAGAAGAGCTATACCTACATGTACCAGTGGAAAAATCTTGGCCACGCCTACTTCCTACATGTGCACATGCACATACATCGTATTTACCGTAGATAAAGGGGAATTGAATTCACCTTGGAAAATGGGAGCTTCTTGTTCCCTCATTCTAGAGCTGCACAGTTACATGTGTGTACCGGTACTTGACATTACAACTGGCTGTGCAAAATACAGTATACAGTGTACATGCACATGTACTTGTGGCCAGGTACATGTACATGTACATTGTAAATACAGTTGTTGCCTGCTGTGATAGGGTCCACGGAGTTTGGTACGCCAAGGGGGTGAATGGCACCCTGGAGGGTGTACAAAACCCATGGACCCCATTAGTCTGTCACAGCAGGCAATAATTGTTTTGTTGCACTGTACATGTATACCACGGTAATTAATTCTTCAAATATAAGGGAACAGCATTGAGTGAAATGTTTTATTGTAGAACCAAAACAACCATGCGTTTCACTGAAATTGCCTTCGACAGCAAAGTGTTTAGTAGAACAAATTCAACTAATTAAATAGTCAGTATGAAGTACCATTGTTTTTGTTGACACTTCCAAAGAAATATTTCAGCAAGCTGTCCTTTCTGGCATTGGTAGCATCTGAAAATGTGAGTGTCTTCCTGTTGGGGTGTAGAATTTGTGAACCTTTCACGCAGAATGTTCCACATTTTTCTTTGTGCTGATGCTCTCCTATTCAAAAATCAAAATTTCGATCCTTTCTTTGGATTGATCGAGAAACCTCATCATTGGAGGCAACCTGTTGTCGTCTGTCAAATGTAATAGAATTATGGCAAAATTGGCACAGTTTAAATAAATCAACAACAAAAAAAAGTACAAATGGGACAGTGATAAATGATGTACATGTAAACAGCAATGACAGTTCGAGCAGAAACATGACTTCACTGTCTCTCATCATACATCTCACAGGAATGTGTATGGTAGTACCAGCCCCAGTGTAGCTACAATCTCATACCTGAGTGAACGCTAATATAATACAACATGGTATAAACAACACCTTCAACGGTAGGAGAGACCAAAGTACGTAATGTACTGCATTGGGTGTATCACTCATGTACCAGTATTGTGCTGTACATTGCTTATACACTCCTGACGGATGGACACGCATACTTGTGGAAAGCCATGATCGATGTCCTTCCAATAAAAAAACACAACCTATTACCAGGGTATAACAAGTACATCTATAGGGCGCTTTGGACTTTATTATGACACCTGTAGTCTGAAATAACGAGCTCACATCAAACCCCCCCTCCACTAAAAAGGATCTCGGTCATTTGAGCATCCAAACAAAAGTGAGGCGTCAGACAAGATCCTGCACTCCAGAAATGTTCTCATTGCTCACACCGTCAGTACAGTTTCGTATTGCCTCAGCTGTCTTAGTTTCACATTGGGTTTTAATTATTAAAGAATGTAGGCCCCCAAAAAAGAGATTCTGTAATTTGGACTTAGCCTGTCAGGCTATGTGGATTGAATTATTGATATCACTGAGTGCACCAGACGAGAACCAAACAGAGCTCTCGCATTTACATTCATGTGTTCGTGGAAGTAGAACATCATTAATGTGACAGAGTGGACTCTGAGGCATTATTGGACGACTGCCAAATGAAGCCAGACACCCCCCACTGTTCATCTGCCAACTCATATTGCAGGGCCCATTTTAACATCGTCGTGTTTACATGCATGTACATGTACGCCTTCTGATATTTCTTTAAGCATGTATTCATTGCAGGTGTCGCATTTCGTGCAGCATTTTTGAAGCGTTAATTAGCACGCTATCGATGTTTCCTAGCAAGGTCAGCGTCTACGTATCTAACTCAAAAACTGAAAGATCACCTAAGCATGTGCTGAGCAACGGAATATTTTTTCAACTGCTCTCTGCAGTAAGTGTAAGGGATCTTGCTGTGGTCTCAAAGAAATTGTGACTGGAGATCCCACCAAAGTAGTCCCAAGGCCATTTCTAAGTAATTATTGTTCTTGCTTCCATTACAAAGAGAAAACTGAACTCTATGTTTGGATGCACCACTCAGTTTAATATCGTAAATATCCTAAAGAGTACGTGGTGTTGACATCATAAATTAACCTCCACTCGCATCGTTATGTTTGATCGTGTAGAATATGTGCCCCCCCTTTTCATGAATGTTTTCCTGAAGGTCCAAAGTTCTGCCCACAGAGTCTCTGCTTCTTGTGACTCCCCCCCCTAAGATCCTAATTAGTCACAAGAGTGCGCAGAGCCTGAGTCGGATGTTGCATGTGTGACATTCGATTCATGTCCTTGGCAATGTTGGTAGTTCTCGCTACCAAAGATCATGCTATCTAGCAAGACTGGCATAGCATCAGAGTGCAGCATACAGGATTGAAAAAGATGAAGAACAAGAAGCCTTCGAGGCAGCGCATGAGCATGGAGAAACAAGAGTCGGACTGTTCACATCTGACATTTTGGCTGGAACTTCACAACTCCACTGGGTAAGACCTTTGTAGTCGGGGCCCCAGCCTGGAGAATGTTGATCCCTGATCTTCGATGAGTGTTTCCTAAAATATTCCATTTGAATGCTTTGGCCTAACGAGGCTGATAAAGTTACTCTATCTCGTTCACACTGATCTGAAATCTCAGGGTTGGATGGGGATGGAACCCCAAGAGAATTTCTCCCCAACCTTCTGCATGGATATGTACATGTACATGTAGTTTGCACCTTCTTGCTGGGAGAGAGGCAAATTGAGTCAAAACCTGGGTTGAATAGGCCTACTGTACATGTACAATGTACATGTATGTTTATCCAGAGTTGCTCAGTAGAAAATACTACTTGTACTTGGAAAATGTTTGTGTGAAGCAAAAACCAGATGGAAACCAGTCCTGGGAAATACACAGTACACTACCTGTTGGCTTATAACCAATTTTTTGCTAAGCCAGTGTTATACCTGTAATATTTGTACTCGTATTTGAACTCAAATTTGTTGTTACTTGTACTCATGAAAATGTAATCACATGAGTGCCTGCAACTTATGAAGACTCTGCTCAGACAGCTTGCTTAGGGAGATGTGTACACATGCATGTTATTTAATTTGCCTGCTACCCTAAATGCCTGTGTTAACAGGTTTTCTCTTTCAATAAAAACACTGAATGTACTGTACGTGTATGATTACTGATAAAGTTACTTGTACCCTTTTTCATTCACACCGCTTTGAAATCTCACGGTTGGATGGAGATGGAACCCCAAGAGAATGTACTCGTATATGTACCTTGTCTGTGCATAAGTGCTATTACATTTACATGTACATGTACATACAGTACGTGTACTTTGGTTCTGATTGTATCCTCTTTATGAATTTGGTGACGATGCCAACATTTTCTGGTGGGGTCCATTATGACACTGTTCTAAGCAGGGGATGTGCTGATTTGCTTTGAAATTGGGGGGCTGTTTCAGTGGCATTACTGTGGGGAGGAAGGGGGGGGCATGTTTCCCCAAGCTACCCCTGGTGTGCCTGGATGCCCCCTTGAAAAACTACATGTACATGTATGTGACCCACTGGTGCCCGCTTCCCCCTGAGCAATTTCACCCTAGCTCCGCTACTGTGCTCATTTGATTTTTAAGAAAAGGAAGAAAAGATGGCGAAATATCCAGCGTGGTCCAAAACAATAGTGTGCATAGTGCATTGCCTTTTTAAGATGTGAAGACGTACATGCAGTAGAAGAGGCTAACTAGGACGGGGACAAGTTGATCCAGGAGTGATCCCTCCTATCATCCATGGATGAAGCTACCCGGTCAACCAATCCAGGTGCGGATTCCCTCGGTCAACAGAGACAAATGAAAACGCATCAGCAAGCTGTCAACTTGATACTTCCCCATGTATTTATGAAGTACTCTACGCTGACTTCTTCCTTAGGAAATACTCCGGACAGACGTCTTGCCGTGATGCATCAAATTGATGCTTCTGGCAGGGCGCTGCCGCCGCATCACCCGCAAAGTTCCCTCTTGCGTTTGGGCTTTACAGCCTGAATTTATTGCCTCATTTGAATGCGCGGTTAATCCTTGAGATGCACTCGCACGACTGGAGTAGTCATTATTGCGGCATTTTGCCTTGGCCAGGCTGGGTCCTGGCATTCCGCCGACCTAGGGCAAAGGCTGAAGTTAAGACTGAACTTTTTTTGCAGCGTGTTGCTGTACATGTCTGTTGCTTCAGAATGTCATCTTCTACCATCGGTAGGCATCAATCTTGCTTTTGTTTCAATCTGGTTGGCCTGTTTTTACCCTCACCCAAACACATCTCAGCTTTCGTCTCAGTTAATGTAAATCTGGCAAATAACTTTCCTACAACCTGGTTGGCCTTTATGAAATCCCACTACTTTAGAAAGTTAAAAACTAACTCTCATTTGGGACATTTACCAGTTGTCTTTGTGGGACAGTTTTCTTGAGTGAGTTGCCAAGAGTCTCAATATTTGACAACCCCCTCCAAAGGCAGTCCAATATGAATATGGCTTTGCGTGCTTTTCTTTTCTCTTGTCACTTCAATCCTTGCTCAGAACACTGTGGACTACATGGCAGTCCTTCCACAGGGGTGAGATTTTTCAGGATTTTTTTCACCAGGATTTTCCTGATCTCCGGATTTTTTAGTCAATCTCTCCTATTCAAATGATCTGGAAGATCCTGGGTTTACCATCAAGGTTTTACATACAATAGTTGATATAGAACACGAGAAATGGGCATCTTTCAGGGTTGCCTTTTAGGCAAACAGAAATGTACATGTACGGTATACCACAGGCCCTCCACTGCTGTGGGGCCCTTAAAATTGCTGGTGATTGTTTTGTGGATAATTCAGACTTTTCCAATCTCACCCTTACTTCCAGGGTTGCTTGTACTGGTATCTCCTCCACATCTCATCAGGAACTAACCACCCCTGGTTGAAGCTGTCATTCCCATCTCCACGGCTTCTGTGGAAAGATTTTTAGCCAAACATGCATTGTAATTTACGTGCTTTTCCACTTAGGGGCTCTTTGCATTTTCTTGGCTCATTGCCATGAAAATGAATAGCAGAAACATTGGAACAACAAATATTTTTTGTATACCCTTTAGTACCCTCTGCTGTGGCAGAGATATAAAAATATAAGTACAGTACATGCATTACTGATATATCTTGTTCCTACTACAGTACCCGCAGTTTGCATCTAGCACCTCAGAATGGAGCTGAGAACAGAACATAGACCCCTGAAATTCCCTCCAGCTATCTCTGAAACCCGTGAAACCTATCTCCCCAATCGAAGGGGAAGAATTATGCAGAATTTCCTGGCCATCCAGTGCGAAACCTTAATCCTTCACGCTCTGCCTTGAATATTCCTATTGCGCCATTTCACTCGAAACGAAATTTCATTACGGTGGAATTCTTGCCTTCTTTTATTCGTTCCTTTTTTTTAACTGGGTCCTCTCTCTAGCTGTTAGGATACAATTTTGCCGAGTAATCTCATTTGGAGGGTGTTATTTGAATGGAAAGTGTTTATTGAGAAAGTGAAATAAGCAGAGGGAATGCATACATGTACTAGTATCAATTGGTTACTCATGAGGCAAACGGCTTGTCTGCTGGATGCGCGCACCAAATTTGCAACCTGGCAAGATTATTTTAGAAGGCTGAGCATGTCGAATGAAAATAGAGATCAGACGACTGCTTAAAACAATGCTTGAACATTAAACCACAGTGCAGAGCATGCGGTTTGAGATAATTTCTCAGGAAATTTTGGCCTCATGGGTCTGCCAATAGAGGTCTCGGATTTCATTGTTTAAAAGACAGATTGTGGTTTAGGATACATCCTTGGAAATAAGAATAAATATGGATTGATTTGACAATAACCAATCTGGCCTCATTCATTGCTAGTCTGTAAGTGGTCTCTCGTGCATCAAACATTTAATTTAATGTGTGGAGGAACTAAATTGTGAAATAACCATTGCATTTGTCACTGAAGCCACTAGTCAGTTTTTGTCAGCTGTTGGGTAATTTTTGCTTACCATGTTAACTGCCAAATATTAAATCTGTCTGTCAACAGATCTTGAAAATGTGGACATTTGATGGTGAAAGCAGAATGCTAAGCTCACAGAACAAATTTAAGGCCTCTGACTATCACAGTTTTGTTAAAGATTTCAGTTTTAAGGAGAAAAGAGTACTTTTGGTGTAGGTTTATCCTGAACTAATTTTTTTAACACATCTACAATGTACACCACTGGTATGTGGAACTGTTACAGAAAAAATTGCTTACCTGATTTTTAAAGCAAAGCCATCCCTTGAAGCTTGAATTTGGCCGGCTGTTAGTATTCAGCGTACAGTTTATGTTACATACATGTAAATGGGGGTTCCATTGGCAGAATCTGCTCCAAACCATGGCCGGTTATACATGTACATGCAGCCACAGTCAGTCAATCGACAAAGTAGTCAGTGAAAATCGTTTGGTCAGTCAGTTGATTTGTCAATCACTGGGTTAGGATACATGGCCAGTCACTTCGGTCAGGCTGTCAACTATTCACTTTTGTTTTAGCTACAACTGACCTTTCCATCAATCAATCTGTGATCCAGTCACTCGATCCCTTAGTTGGCTCGCTTGGAAGCCTGGGCGAATCCAGGGGACGGGGGCCAAAGGGGCCATGGACCCTTCCCTAACTCTATCAGTGGAGAGAGCCAATTTTTTGGTTTTGTTTCCCCTCCCCCTCCGAAGCTTGGTGCTGGATCTGCCTTTGCAATCAGTTTCAGCCAGTCAGTCGCTCTTTTGGCATTTATCTCCCCCCCCTCCTTTAAGCACTTTCACATTCGCTGGGGCGAGTGCTGAATTGGAGCTTTGCCTAAGTAGTTTTGACACCTTCTAGGTTCCCTTGCCTGGATCAAGTGTAAAGTCAAAGTCTTCCGGGAATGCAGTCGGTATTCCTGGTGTGGCGTTCCATGGACAGAATGTGCACTAGTGTTGGGTGACGTTTTTGAAATCAAAACCTTGTTTATACCGCTTGTACAGCCGAATGGTAGAGGCCGAGGTGCGAGATAGACATGCTAAACCTGTTCCCGTCAAGAATCGTTCCCGCATTCCTGAAGATCTTACATGTACCAGAATGTCCAAAACAATGTGGCAGAATCCAGGAAAGTAGAGCCTGCTACTTTTAGTTGTAGGTGGGCCTTGATGTACTGTGCCAAAGTTTGTCGAGAGCATGCTGAATATGTCGTTGGTTTCCTGTATGTTAACGGAGCAGGGGCGTTTGGGTTATGATCTTGGCCCAGTTTGCTCCTGGCATGATTGGGAAAGTGAACAACAGATACAAGAGAAAGTGTAGACTCAGATCGTGATGACATATCTCTCTATCGGCTCCATTCATCAGAAATCAGCTGGCCTCAGTGTTTTTGGGGAGGAGGGGGGCCTGGGATGACGGATGTAAGAGCGTACCCCTCAGAAAAAGCCTCTACTAAATTACTTGATGTGGGGCATGCAAATCATAAAAGTGCTGGCAACAAAGTCCATGCATCCACTGCTTCCCTAGTTTCACCTGTTCCCTTCCTGCCCTAGAAAATTAGGCTGCGCAGCTCGCTCATCTTGCTGTCTTCTGTCTTACTATCTCAAGCAGGTGTGCAGTTCTGAGATTTAGGCTGGAGTTCTAATTATCCAGTGCAGGACTTCCTCCTCATGCAAAAATGGTCAGCAATTAATATCCTGACTTGATGTCTGTAACTCAGTGTGGCTGTTGTGGATGATCCTGTCTCCAAGCCGGCCGCCAGTATTCCCTGTATGCACCTTACAGACACTGGTTAAAGAAAAAAAAAAGCAGTCTGGTATAACTTGGCAGGGGTTCATACATTTTAATGAAATTCGGGCCATGGTTTATTTATTCATCCCATTTGTACCTTGTCGCATCAGGCAGCCATGATATTTGCCGCCGTTGCCATGGATTTCGAAGACTGATGTTTTGGCACATTATGTGCTTTCAGATGTTCAGTGTATTGTACTTTTTTTCTGGGAGCTTGATTTATCGTTGGACTGTGCGTCGCCATGGAAATGGACGTTGTCTGCTCACATTAGTGTTGTGGTACATTAAATGCATTCAAATGCATAATCAAGAACCAGAACCCTGGGATTTGGCCTTGTCAAGCTTCATAGACCACACTGTTGGTTCCCTGCCCCCACGCTCTGCAGCTCATGGGCACTCCCTTGTCATTGTAAAAACACGGGAAGACTTGTTTGAGTCCCTGAAAAAAAGCAGTTTGCCAAAAGGGTTCATTTTCATTGGCTGTTTAACAGCCTGAAAGTTGCTCTCAAGCTAGCAGACACCAGTGCTGCTACTTTCACAGAGCAAAAGGTTCTGGCATGGAGATTTCTACACAGTACTTTTACATCAGTGATTCAAGTGACTCTTTCCAATGGGGTCAAGCGTACTTTTGCTGTGCTTACTGTTTCTGTGGAATAGACCAACTTTCTGCTGGTACAGAAATTGGCTATTAAGCCATGCTGTGAAATTGGGCTCAGGTAATGAAAGCAGCATTTTGTATGTACTAAACATGGAACCATATACTGGTACCACCTTCTAACTGTTGAGTCTTGCCAAATTGCTTGAACTGTGTGGCTCCTATTGGACAACTGGCATTGATGCTTGTTACATGCACAATTACTCACTGTCAAACACTGCGCTCAGTTGATTTTTGCCAAAGGTGATGCATGAAATTGAAAGGATGCCATTACTGTGGTAGCACTGCTTTCAGATACCTTTCTCAATGCATTCTTAAACTAAGGTGCACTTGGCATTTTGGCAATTTGCAAACACCTCATCGGGGTGAGATTTGTCAGGGTGTTTCCTGATTTCAGGATTTTTTTCCATCAGGATTTTCATAGTTTTCAGGATGTTTCAAACAATTTTTTTTAAAGCTGGAAAATCCTTAGTTCACCATCAAGGTGTTTTACATGTAAAAGTTGAGGTACAACACGAAATGGGAAGTTGAAGAGGTGCCTCCAGGGAAGTACAATTGTTTACTTCAGACTCTACACTGCTTTGGGGCTTCAAAACTTGTAGTGATTATCTCTGCCACATCAATCGAAGAGGAGCTTGATGCACGCGAAGGTGCAACACTGCAGTAATGGCTGCCTATTCTGGCTGTTGAATTGTCTGTATAGCTGTTATCCGCTCTGAGCAGGACCAAGAGAGGGTGTGTTTGTAGTGTTTACTTTCACATGTACATGTAGCAGTGGAGGTCCTTTGGTGGGAACTCACCATATGCTCGCTGAGCGTTAAGCACGTTTGGCGCAATGCTGTGTATGCATGAACAATTCTAGTTTGAGTCTACAGTCTTTGTGTCTGCGCCCAGCGCATGAGTCAACCTGATGGGAAAACTTCTTCTCAGCCTGTGGCTTCTTGACTTATCTGGCTGCTCTCTGAGTCCAACTCGGGGCAGACGACAGTCACAGACATTTGAAACCTCCCTTCACTTCTCTTCTACTGTACACACATGTAGACACGTCACATTTCATTTGATTTGGACTTATTGGACATTTAATATATACACGTAGTAACAAACATGACGGGCACTTTTGAGTGGGACCTGAAATGTGCAGGGGAAAAACGAAGACCTGTGAGTATCATTGTTAAGAAACAGTGCTGTAAAGAAATGAACATTTCCTTGAACAAAATCACTCAGCCTCGACAAAGAGCAAAGGCCCGAGCATGCCACAGTACTGAAGTAATTAACATTTCCGTGTACGTATACTGTGATATTGCAAAGTGCATTTGTACACTACTGGTAATGGCAGTTCGTCTGCACTGTACAGGTTGGTGAACTATTCGCACGTGTAGTTCTTACCAATTGTTTGCCTTGTGCCTCGTTAGTATGCTGTTGGCATATCAATGCGGCGGTGAAAATATATTCGCCCCGAAGGAGGGGAAGGTCCCAACTGGGGATAGCATATAGGCAGAACATGCATTCATACATGGAGACTCCAATGATCTATCCATATGACGCTAGTGGGGAGTGCTATTTGCGTCAAACTTTCTTCTGCCACTCTCTTGATCTTCTTCTTTCAGTATATTTTATCCCCTGTAATACATCTCAGCACCTGCAACAGGTCAGGGGGGCCTTGTGGATTACATGTACCAGGTACCTGTTTGTATTGGATCTAGCCCCGAGGGATCTGCTTGGTGCTTAGTGATGCCCTTTGAAGGGCTGGAACTAGCCCAAGGGGAAAATGAAATTGACGCGAATTGCATGTTAAATACCAGGACTGGACTGGTGAAGTGACAGAACAACCACCACAGATTGGCATCCTCTTGCTTGCTTTTTGCTTTTATGTACCACTGTTGAGTTGTTCTTAACCAGTGGTGCACATATAGACATGTGCGTTATATCAACTAGGGAAAGAAATTCAAATTCATCTATGCATAGTTGGTTGGTGTTATATGCAGAGAGGTAAATTGCATCTCATCCTACCATGAGCATGTGTCGTGCATGATTGGTTGATCTTCATGATCGATCAGATGTGCTGCGCTGTTGGTCGATCCTGTAGGAAATCTCAAACTTCTCTTCCCTTCTTCATACCAATTTTCCCCAACCTCGAATTAAAAAGAAAAGTGGATAAGCTGATGGAGGAAGGATCGACAAATCATGGCCATAAGGTTGACCCATATAGACCTTTAGATTTGGGGTTCCATGCTTTGCTTTCATTTTTATTTTTAGATTCATGTTCATTTTTAGATGTGGTGACGTGTGAATAAGGCTTTTTGTACATGTAGTTGTCAATGTGATTGCATCCAACGCCTGTGCTTTTCTTGAAGGGCTTTTTCAGGCTAACAGGAACCTGCAGGGAGTAGCACTTCTTTCAATTTGCTGGTGCAGTCTACTCGTCTTTCACTTGGTGACCTTGACTTGTACCATTTCTGTGGTTTATTGCCAGGGTTACTGGTGGCGAGCTCTTTGACAGAATAGTAGCCAAGGGCAGCTACACGGAGAAAGACGCCAGCAATATTATCAAACAGGTCCTGGAGGCAACAGATTACATCCACGAACTGGGAATTGTTCACCGAGATCTCAAGGTATGTACATGTACAGTATGTGCTTAATAACGCATATGAAGTTGAGGTGATGCGTACACGCTTGTATTGTATCCGCCTTTTGCTCAAACCTCTGCAGTGAAAAGATGTCACTGTTGGGGGATGGAACTTGAGTACTTTCCTGTCCTGTGACCAGTCGCACCTTGTTAAACTCTACTCAAGCTAACAGCAAGTAGCCACGAGATTCTCTGCATTTCATTAGGAATTTGTCGTATGCGTACACAACGGGCATTTGTTAACATCCTCTTCAATTTGTCCACGTGAACACATGTACATGTAGGTACTTCTGCAGTAGCTCTAGAGGTGCAGACATTACCTGCATTGAACCCACTGAACAGCACACGTATGTTTGCATCATTTTGTGTAATACTGGAAAATTTATCTTTGACTTTAGTTTCACTATTGAAATAAATAAGCTAACTTCATGTGCAGGTGTTAATATGTAAAGAAGTGTCATGTGATGTGGTTTGTTAAAACGAGGGTTGCATTTATAGGCTTATCTGTGAATGGTAAAAAGGCTAAAAACAGGTTTTTCTCTTCTATTTTCAATTTAAAAAGGTTTTGATGCTTCTTTTCTGTGAAAGTTTCAAACTGAAATGTCATCAACAAAATTTTTTTTTACTTAGGTTTGTAACTCTACCTTTAAAGTTTTCTGTCTCATTTCAACATTTTGAACACTTCTGATTGCAAAATTTAATAACTTTTGAATATCTAAAACAAGGAAGCATTTGAAAAAGTGAGGTCAAGGAACTAACTCAGAATTGACTTCTTGCCCAAATGTACCTGAGTTTGATATATGTACAACATCTTAAATATGCATGCATCCTGTCGGAAAATGTTGTTTCAGTGGGTGTGCTGGCAGCTCAGCAAGGGATCTGGTTCTTTTTGTAAAATCTCACTGTATTGCTTCTCTGTTGTCGGTGGGACTGACTCTCCACTCTGGTAGCAGTTTTAGGTCACCCTCTGACAAATCTCAACAAACCAATGCAACAATGATGCATCTCCCCATCAGGGAACACCAGCTTGAGTGTGAAACGAGATATGTCCTGGGAAAAATTAGATTTTGTGGAACTTGAAAAATGTAACAAAGGCAGTTTTGCCGTATGTGGCGTCCGCAGAAGAGCGCAGGTGGAAACAAAAAAAAAAAAGCTGGCCCCTTCAAGCATTGCACTAATGAACTCAGATGAGTCAACAGCTTAAAAGAAAAAAAAAAGTTCTACAAAATGTTACCTGCTCTGTCAGCAGCCTTGTTTTAGGGTGCCAGAACCTGAAATGGCCTTCAAATCTAGCTTGGCTGTTGACAGGTCTCTCCTAAAGTATGCATTCAGGGAGGGAAAATTGGCTCACGTATGTTAGTGGACGGCCGGTCTTTTATCGCAGATGTTAACATTGTTTGGCACACCGATAGCAGTGCAGCAGGAGGAGCAAGTCGGACCGTAACTCGGAGAGGAGGAAGGAAACATTCCCAGAATGCTGCCATCTGTTTATTGAACCTGGAACGGATAGACTCACCTGGTTGGGGGGGGGATTGAAAGGATGACACCTTTTTGGATAATGCCTGAATGTGTGCTGCAAAAATACATCTTTAAGGATGCTTGTGTATCGATTGTAACCGAACAAGTTCAGAGGTGTTAGTTGTCATCTCTTAAAATCTGCATCACTGGTTGGGGGGAGGGGTAGGGAAGCGAGAGGGAGACTGGAAGTGGGGTGGATTAATAGACTGATAACACTTTGTCCAATTACTTACATGGACGATTTACAAGTGATATATGTACATGTACTTGTACCAAAGCTGCCAACCCGTTTGCACATTTGACAGGGTTCCCGGCCATCTTGGAAATCGGGGATATGAGTTTCCCCTTTTTCGATCAGGGAAAAGTCAGAGCATTTCATGGGCCCAAAAGATAGAGAGAGAGAGTGCTTAGTCTGTTTTATTTTGTCTTATGTCCAAACAGTGTGTCCACTGCATTATTTGCTGTGATTTTTTTTTTGTTGGAAATGGACATTTTGAAAATTCATTGGGGGCTTGGTATGGGCACCTTGTGGACGTACCCCCCCTCGGTGGTAAAAATGAAAGGGAGAGATCGGGTTGAGACTGAACATTATTATTGCTGCCTTGTACCCAAACCTCATAGATTTGTGCGCATTCTAACAAAAGTTTGGCACCACGCATACCTCTAACCTGTACACGCTTGCAGGGTCTGCCTCCGGCTAGGGACGTCATTTCTCAAATTCATACATGGAATTCACAGGTTCATTTTAAATTTTAAAAAAAATTTGGGGGGGGGCCTGCTGAACATTGAACTCCTTTTGCCTCGGGGTTGGAATGAGTGACAGATGGCCTGCATTATTGAACAGCTTGAGGTGAATGGATCATAAGGCAGTGGATCCTGGGAATCTCTGTAGGTGTCGAAGCATCGCTTGCTATCTCGCAGTGTCAGGCGACGGCAGTTTCCCTTGACGCATCCAAACAGCTGAAAAGGGCCGTAAAGCATAGTTAACACATGTGCTCACTTAGGTTGAATACAATGCACGTGTGTCTAAAAAAAAAAGTGATCCGAGTATTGGCAGCTTGTTCTCAGAAGTATGACAAACTATGCATACATTGTCGCACAGCAGATGTTGGGCATGCTAAAGGTCGGTTCATGCTTTAATAGTGTGAGAGCAAAAATGCAAATTTGTGATGTCAGATGAAATATTCATGCTGCTAATTTGCCAAGGTTGAATGCATGTCAACTCAAAACAAAATTTTGCTGCAGATCTTATTGTGATGACCCGGCCTAAAGATGGTTTTTTCCTACTGCCAACATACAAGAATCCACCGTAGGTCTGAGACATGAAATGTTGAATACAAATGGCAAAATTACTGATAAGAAATTGCACATCAGCCCTCCATCAATCAGATGTGTTCGTGGGCTCGAGGGAAGAGACAGTAGAGTCTCTGTGAAGTGTTTTATTCAGTGCTTGGTGGCAAATCTTGAGGACTCTTTTAGGCCATTTCATAAGGACGTGTGTTATTCACTATGGCTCCAACAAATTTCCCTATATCTTTAACCATGTTAATTATGTACATGTAATAATCTCGTGATACTCCTTGATACTGCTCAAAAACTTGGAAAATTACAGTGCATTGTGCTGTGCAGAATGCTGTGGCAACCGTCTTTGGAGACCCCCAGAAGAATTGAGCCATGGAGGCAGCATTTGTTTGTGCAAAGCGATATGAATAGCGATATGAATAGGGATCTGTACTGGGCACACTGCAGTTGACCAGTGACAGCATTACCATGGTCCCCGGATTCATCTGATGTTAAAAATTCATTGATTGAATGCCTTCATACAGTCACAAGCATTTGTGATTGTTTGTAACTTCTTTCTCACCCGTGAGTAGTGTGTATGGCGCAGAAAAATGGACCCCCAAAACCAGTTGGTTTTACTGTTCATTAATTTCCGTTGTAATTTGGTTTATTTTAAACCATTGCATAGCCTGAAATTAGCCATTGAGTGGTCAAGGTTAGTGATGAAAACAGCTGATGCCATCGTATGCAATTAGTGTCCATCAATGGTCTCGTTTGGCATTCATTCAGTCAAGATCAAGGTCAAGCTTTTAAATGCCTGCCGAGTCAGTTATGTGGCCTAGATAGGTTTTCTCTGAAAGCGTGCCACAGGTCCATATAAAAGTTGTGTAGCACCTGTGCTTACTACATGCTGCTCCAGAGCCCCATGCTTCTACTCATTGAGTGCCAGGCTTTTAAGCCCCTCGTGGTACAGTGTATCTCTTGATGTCCAGCTGTGACCGCTGTGACCGTTCCCTCGTTGAATCGTCAGCAAAGCGGAGGTCTGACCTCAAAAACGTTGAAAGTGTCATGTGCCTCAGTAGCCAGCAGAGAGTTGAACTCTGAATTTGGGACATTGATCTCAGTGGAGTTGGACCCCCCCCTCGGCAACATCGACCCGTCAGACGGGCGCAGTTGAGTCACAGTTTCTGTTATATGCACGTAGGCGTTTTCATCCGCTGGTGAGGTGCACATGCATTTAGCCGTCAATGTTAGCCTTCAAAGCGCTGCATCATTATTACTGCTATTCTGTCCCAACCACCACCAGCATTCACATAAAAAAAACCCATTTAAGCTCCCTGGGGATGAATTTTATGTTCACAGCTTGATGCTGCTTCATCTCCAAGGGATCATTCAAACCCAGCAACCTGTTTGTTTTTTCCTCCTCACAAATAGCTTCTTTACATTATACTTACAAGAGGTACATGTGGTCATAAGGGGGTTGGCAGATGCAGGATTGTAAGCTGAATCGGATATCTGCCAACGTTGTTGCCAAGTCCAGACACAATTCTAGACACAAGACCAATCTCAGGTATTAACAGTGAGCAGTAGCAAAGAGTAATTCTTTTGTTACCGTTCATTTGAAAAGCCAGTGACCTGAATTCAGAGTGGGGGTCTGGTGTTGGTCTCGTTAAGTCTTGTGATCGGGCCTTTATTGTACCGGTACATGTACTTATCACGATGCTCCAAACTATTTCACATGCTTTTTAAGTCTTGTGCTACCAGCTGGGCTGTTGAACTATGGTCGTTAAGGAAAACAAATGAAAATTTCAGTGCTTTTCAGGGTTCAACTGTGTCACTGACAGTGCGTGCCTTACAGACTTAAAAGGGAAATGCACAGTAGACAATTGTGGAATGCTTGTTATCGGGCCCATATGTTCCTTCCTCCATGTCAGGCCATAATCCAGAGGGACAAAATTTACAGTGTGGTCAGGATCAAGACCCTTGGCCGAAATTAACTGGTCCCAGGTATGGCTCTTTGGGCACACACACACTTCATGTTAGGGATTATTTATCTGGCATAGGCCTAAATGAACTTTCAGTAAAATTTTGCATTTGAATGGAATTTTGCATCTTGCACATGATTTGCCGGGTCTAACTTTGCATTTCATTCAACACAAGTAGGTTATCAGCCGAAGATCAGTTCAGTGAATTTGTTTGTGAGTTGTTCTCTGTGCCTTCTGATTGGAGGGATCACAAAGTACTTGTGCTGCGATATTGACTGTGTTCTTGAGTAAACCATTTTCTTCAATTGCCTCGTTCATCAAGGCGGCCCTAATTTTATGAAGCTAATAAATTTCTGCTGAGCTCAGAAAATGTTTGCTTAGCAAAAAACAGGTTACCTGCCAGAACCTCATGTCCCTGAGTGGAGTACACATACATGTGCTCTGTGTGGGTTGCCGTGGGAGAAGGTGCAGTGCATAAATTTGTTATTTCTTGCTGATGAAAATGTCCCCAGGGATATGATGTTAATAAGAACTTGCTGCCACTGTGACTGTTTGCTCTTCAGGCAGATTTGGAATGCTTGAAGGATGATTATTGGCCTGTCAGTCAGGCGGGTGACTGTAATTAAGGAAATTGCCTGAACCCCCTTCTCCCCCTGAGGAGAATTTGCCTCAAGAATCTACTCAGAGTCAGACCATCTAAGAAACCATCTGGAGGCTTTGCAAAGATTTTGTCCAAATTTGAGGAGGCACGTCCAGCCCAAGGTTCATCAAGTGTACAAAATGCTATGTTTGTATATGTATGCATGTGTACACCGTATATTATTAAAATGGTATCGGATGAACATTCAGCTGTTGGGCGGGGAGGGGTAGGGGGCAGCACACTTGGCATGCACCCCCCCATATTTTGCCCTCGACTGGTTATTCAGTGACTTTAAAGTTAAAATTCTTCCCCCAAATATGGCCTGCTAAAACCATTTGAATTCCAGGTATCTCCTTACTAAAGTGTACACTATATATAAAATTTGTGACTTTGGGTCCTGTTTAGTTTCTCAATCCCCGATCATTTTACAGTGGTTGTTTTAAAGTTGTATATCTTGTTCTTCTTTTCCCTCAGCCTGAGAATCTTCTCTTTTACAACCCTCAAGAAGACTCCAAGATAATGATCAGTGACTTTGGCCTGTCCAAGATGGAAGGATCGGGGGACATGAACACGGCGTGCGGTACGCCGGGCTACGTGGCCCCCGAGGTCCTGAGGCAGAAGCCCTACGGCAAAGCGGTGGACGTTTGGTCCATCGGCGTCATCACCTACATATTGTGAGTGCGGAAGATTGATCTGAGGGTTGCATGTATAGTCTTCAATGTGACAAATGTCTCCATTACAGAGCATTCATAAATACGTGTACCTGGGACAGTTTTCTATTCCTATTGGTCGAAACACGTCATGTGACCGTGTATCAACATTTGATAATGCCCGCTGCTTAAATCATGCACTGGCACATGGATACGAGACAGTTTAATTGGGTCTGATTAGTCAGGAGTCTGTGTGCATGCGGCGTGCCACGTGCGGGCCAATTTCATTGAAGGGGATTCTATTGGACAGCTTCCAAAAGGGATATACCATAAAAGGGACAGGGGTGTTTGAGCAAATGAATGTAAAGTTTTAGAACAAAATGGTCTGAAATCCATTACGTTGGCTTCTTTTGCCTCTCTGATAAAAAAGGTATTATGAATAGGAAGGAACGCTGATGATGCCCTTGCCTGCGGCTCTGGTTGAGTCCATTCTCCCAAGCCGGTCTTAAACGCCCATTTAAAACCGGCCAAGCATATATTCATTCCCTTATTCAGTCACCTTATAAATTAGCAGTAGAAATCAAGAAAAGTATAGGAATGAGATGAAATAAATTGGATATCAAAGGGTCCTGTAGTAGGTGGAGAAATGAAATCTTGAAATGCGATCCAGTTTTTGCTCCTTTCATCTCTCTCTTTGGGTTTTCTGTCCAGGTTATGCGGCTACCCACCGTTCTATGATGAGAGTGACGCTGTTCTATTTCAGCAGATCATGAACGGCCACTACGAGTTTGACTCACCCTACTGGGACGAGATATCAGATTCGGGTAAGTCAGAAAATCTTGGATCAGGCCGTGTCTGGATTGCTTGGCTACGGCTGGCAATTGCTCATGAGTCAATAGGAAGCAGCTGTAGTCACCATAGCTACATGTAGCTAGCGGCTTCCAGTGGCACACGTGTTGATTCCAACCGTAGGCAAGCAAGTCGGACACACTACAGACTCACTCTCTCAAATGTGACTTATTGTAAACTATTACCAGAGTACCTTGGGCACACTCCATGCACCCCGCTTACAGAAGCACTATAGTGAATAGAGGTCACGAAAATGTCTCTGTGACAAATAAATGACAAAGGTCAAAGGATAAATCATTATGTGAATGGTCCAATTCCATAGATCTCAGAGAATTTGTTGCATTGTGGCGACATTATAAACAACAAACTTCAATTTCCTGGACCTGTAGAGTTGTCCAAAAAGAAGGTCGTCAAAGTTGACAGTTCCAATTTTTTTTTTTTTTTTTTAGGCTCCGGCCCCCACCAGAAGTTAGTGGTCTGAAGCTATGCTCAAAGTACACAGATATTCCGCCGCCCATTTTGCACCTCTATTTATCCCCATGCACAATTATGTAGTGTTGATTTTTGAAAGGCGTTGAAAATTCTGCACAGTTTGCTTGCATATCACAAACATCAAGAGTTCAAAACACTCTCTTGAAATAGAGGAGGTTAGGTAATTTTTTTGCACACTGGCCCTTTGCAAGCACTTCACCGTGTTTGCGTAGTGCGCTATTACAGGCAGATTCTTGCCTGATGAACCTCTGTCTCTCCTTCCGTACACACCGATCATTAAAATCAACTGTAAAGTACGATGTACCTGGTACATGTACGGAGGTCGCTCATTGATTAAAATGCCGCAGGGGATACATTTTTGCATCTATAGAGGAGAACTCTGGATGGAAAAAGTTTGACATTTTGAGATATTTCTGCTGTAACCGTTGCCCTTGGAAGTGAACAAATTGTTCCTCTTCTGGAATCTCACGGGTACTGCCTTAAACCCCACCTAAAAAGTACATAAAATTGGAGAGGCCGTCCTTCGGAATTTACTCGTCACTCCTTTTTTCATTCGTCTTCATCCCCTAAAGCCAGTGGCTCATGTTTGACATTTTAATTCATCACCAGATCGTATGGCCACAGATAGGCCAGGCAGCGAGAAAAAACTGTTGACGTGGTCAGGGCCCAAGAATGTATACTTTAATGCAAATGAAAGCATCAGATGGACTCGAGTAGGACATTTACTGCTGATAAGATCGTCAGCTGCCTTCTCTGCAGTATCGCTCAATCTGGCTGTCAGAGTGAGATCCCCCTCTCGCGCAACAAAAAAAGACTCCTCTCTTGTTTATTGCATGACCATTAACCTGCCCATTAAAATGGTATCATTGCCGTAACCGATGAGTGTCATAGATGCCCGAGCGAGATCACACCAGCAGTTGCTTGGAGCTGGTGTCGGATATCAGGTGACTCCCCCTCCCCTCCCCTTCCCTCAGTGGTCAAGAATGTTCAGTGGCACTCAAATGGTGAGCTAAGCTCGCCCGTGTTTTCATCGCCGCCTGTAACTCCGCTGCAACATTTATTATCCCGCACTATATTTCACACTGTTTGTACATGTGGGGGCCACTCTGTGACAGGGTGACGAGCAGGCTGTGGCATAAATCGATCTTTTTTTGCGGGGTGTACGTTGGACTCCCATGTGATATTTTGACAGTTTGGACCCTCATAGGGTCTACGCTCGTCCTCCGATAATAGTTGGGGGAGGGAGATGAAAATAGCCTGATTATTTTGGTCTGAGAGATGACAGTTTTCCTGAGCTGATATTATACGTCATGTCGATGAAGGATGGTAAATCAATTTCGGAATGGCAGTTCAAACCGAGGACACATGGACGTATATGGCAAACATGTACATGTATGTTATGCACAGCTTGATTAGGGTACCTTACAGCAGACAAGCAAGAGCAGTATAATTGATTGAAGGACGTCATTTTAAACCTCCACTTGGCACAAATTACTTTTTGATGAAATTTATACTCAAGGTTTACATGTATACCCATAGCTCTTTGTCCTTCACTGATGTGTTCATGTACATGTGCAGTGGTGAAAAACAAACCCATTTAATATTAAAATTGTCACCGTGTCCATTCTTTTCACAAATCCGTTTACACAATGCATTGAAATGGAACTCTGGATTCTATTTTTCTTCAAGTTTCTTATAATTTTGTTATTAATTGAAAAATTTGATTCAGTTTGGTATCGCATCTTTTTCCGGACTTCTCATGAACAAATTTACAAAGTCCACTCAAACAAGCATTTGATAACCGGACAATATACTGGGGATGATAATGCTGTCCAAAATGAATTTTCCCGGCATTAAAATGTGTGCGTGAAAAGGCAGTCTTTATGGATGCACCATATCCAGATAGCCTGAGGTTTGTATGTTATCAACTTCAACTTAGACAGATTACAAAACACAAAGCAATGCACCAAAAATACCCCCTTGTGGGACTTCAAAGTCCCTTCTTGTTTGAGTTGAAGTGTTGACGCTGAACAAGCATCCAGGGCACTTAGGAAGGACAAGGCAGGAAAAGAGTTCACCATTTTGAACATTTTCCAGAATTCAGTTTCAGCTGTTAAACCACCCTGTGTAACTGCCTTGTGACTGCATTTTGTGGCTAAACTGAATCAGGTCAAACCGGATTGTTCTCAGGGCCATGTCTTCCGACTGGTGGTTCGATAGTCCGCATTTCATAACAGGAAATAAGGTTTTCTTGAATGCAGGATGGCTGGCACCGTAAATGACATGTACAGTAGCTTCAGTACCATTGTAACTATTACAGGGGAGGGTCACCATCTGTTGGCAAGTTTCAAAACCCAAACAGTTGAACCTTTCAATTTTTATGGCATTTGCTGTCTTTTTTTTTTGGTTTCAGGCTACTGAAATGCACATTAATTCACTCTCAATCTGTCCAGAGCTGGGTGGCCAGCTGGCATGATGACAAACAACCAGCCGCTGTCTTTCAAAATGTAGACTTCCCTGATTGTCACCACATGTAAGGATCCTGTGTAATATTTCAGTATTTAGGGCCTGGTTGTTTGATCCAGATTGCGATCAGCGATCCAGTGTTGGTTCATTGACACCAGAACCTGCATAATGGATAGAGCAAAGTGGCTTTGGGAATCGAGATCCAGACCCATGCTAAACAAACGCGCCCTTAAAGGTGGTGAGCAATCACATGAGGGCCCAGTGCAGAGGGAGACATCAGGTGCACATGCTGGCCCTTGTGTGCGCTACCGATTTTCATCTAAATGTGTACAATCCTGTCACATTTGTGCAGGGAACAGGTGAATAGAGCGGCACATATCCGTTCGTCATCACTGCACTTCCATATGGTGTCCACTGTGGCTTCATGTACAGGTGCACCGTCAGTGGTTGAAAATGTCATCAAAACAGTTATCGTACTTTCAGGTGAAGTCACTCCAGTGGAACTGTCATGTGTACCAACACCAACGTGTTTTTACAAAGGCAGTGTGTTTGTACACCTTCAGGTGGAAAAAGTGTGCACACTGTACTCATTGCCTACCTTAGGCATGCTTTGGGCTTGTCTGACTTACGTGCAGATGGATGCATGAACTGGATGTGTTCCCCAATTGACCATTGCAGTTTGGCCAGATATTAGCTCGTACAACTCCTTGTGGACTTCACACCCATCAGCTATTGGATCTAGGTTGGTGGGGTTCTCTAAAACGTGTTTTGACGCGAAAAGGATTGGATACGCCAAATGTTGTTTTTCCATTTTGAGCACCACTCAACAGGGGCATCTTTACAAGAACAAGCCACGTTTAGGGATCAATCATGTTTTTGAACAGAACCAACTCAGAAAGAATTGGCGTACCCTCCGGGCCCACCTGCAGAGAACTGAATTAGTGATGGCTGTGTCGGTCAGTCCCGGTGTCTTCCAATCTGTTTTGGGGCCAAGTTAGCCAACAAGTAAAATGAGAGAGACAGTTAATGTCATTACATGACAAACATGCAAGTTCCACAGATATGTACATGTACATGTAAGTGCACTATTTTATCCAATGTTTCTGATGATTCAGATACATGTTGTATAGTACCAAGTACATTCCAGCTTTCAGGATCGATTAACTAGAAGGCTGCATCAGGGGCCCCCAGACAGTGTATTGAATGCTCATTAATCATGTCTGGCATGGTCATGTTGAATCGATCAGGGCGAAATGTCTACACATGTCAGATGGGTCCGGCCTAGTCTGCTGCTACTGTTCAAATGTGCCGAACCCGTTTCATCACAGCAGCAGGAGGAATGATGGATTTGGCATTGGGTGGCCGGGATGAGAAAATTTGAGTACATTGCGACAAATGGAACTGCACCTGGCTGGTTGTGTAGCACTCTGAAGTCCCAACCTTATAGCCTGCCTCTGCGAACCTGGTTAAAATCTCTCCAAGTGCACAAGCATGAAAGAAACTACTTTAATGCACAGGATTTATTCCTCAATGTGCCAGTATGTAGCTTGGGCTCTCCACTCACACAGAAAGCTTGACATTACATCAGACTCTATGGGAGTTGGCTGCAGCCAGAATCATGTAGAATCATGTGACATTTTAAGTCACAGTCTATTTAAATTGGACATGACCTTAAGTACTTAATGGAAGTTATGGTGCATTGAATAATTCACAGAATAGCCGACGCTACACACTAACAGGTACGCACATGTACTGTACATGTACATAGAGATAAATTTTCAGGCCTACATTTAAGATGGATGAAGTTTTTTTAGGTGATGAATTTGCCATTTGCCTCCTGCACAGTGGCACATTCAACACTGGGAAAGTCAGACTCTCACAACATACTGACAGGGAGAAAAAAAAAAATCCCAGATTCCATTTTTTTTTCTGATACCTTGCACATAGAGGAATGGGGAGGGGGGAGACAACATTCATCTGGCGTCACCTCCCAACTCTTGTGCAGTGCAGACACCCGAGTCTGATTGTTTCAGGGATGGCATCTTTGATCTGGGCTCATCTGCAGACCGTCTTGTGGTTGATGCGATCCAGCTGTCATGTCCGTTCCTGCAAATAGAACTCTGAATGAAGCAACATGAATGTTAGTTCTTATTTTTTTTTGTTACGTAGATTTTTATGCGATGCCTCTTTTGTACTGTGCTGTGCTGAAGGGCTCAGACCAAATGTGCACTGGCCAAGACTAAAATTCTGAGTGAACTCAAAGGAAAGAACGTGTCCAAAGAATGCAACTTCACTTTAAGGGCATGTGGTTGAGCTATGAATGACTTACAGCACTGTCAATAGAGGGCGCATTGTTAAAGATTAAGAGCATACCTGCCGCATTCAGCATTTACATCCTAAACTACAATACCACTGTACGTCCTTGTTTTGCTATGCCATGTACATGTACGGTACATGTATAATGTTCCCCTCTGTTTTTCATCTTCGCTTTCGAGGTTGAGTGTGTGACGTGCAGAGCTTGTTTTCTTTCCATCCCAGAGGGCCACAATACAGAGATGTGGCACTTTTTTTTACATCATAGCTACAAGTACATCCCGTTTGAGCAGCACGTCAGGTCGGGGATCTTCCTGCATGTGTAGTGAAGAACCAACTTTTATGGGCACCATGGTATTTGCACAAATGGCAGGTACCCAGGAGACCTCTGTACCGATGATGTCATCACACTGTGTTTCCACGTAGGTTTTCTAATGGGAGCCAGGAGGGGACAATAACAGATTCCAAGCTCACTAGGAAGGTGTTCATGTAAATAAAGCATCAGTGTGTTGGCCTATTAAAATAGTCACCCATTGGCCTCTCGCCGCTACTTGCTAATGAGGGGCTACTTCTGCAAAGAGCAGATAATTGGGTCCCCAAACTGGGGTATTTTCTTTGTCGTGCATATATTCGCAGTCTTTTAACATCAGTGGTCATGTGCATTCATCCTGTGACTGAAGTCTGTAGTGTAGAGTGGATGGGTGTTCAGCACATCAGTTATGTGCTAGGCCAACTTGAGTTGGTAGACAAGTTTGATGCATGTACATGTAGATGAAGCTAAATCTGTGGAACAGACACCCACATTGGTGCCTCCTGCACTCTTGTGAGTAGAAGCAAGGCCATCACTAAATGCATAGATGTGGACACCATCCAATGTGGAGGCAGTAATCAAAATGAACTGAAGTCTGGAAACGTGACTGTATACAATGTTCACTGTTACATGTTCCCGGGCCTCAGTTAAATTGATTACTGCCTCCGTTTCGGATGGGGTCGGAGATTGCCCAGCAAATTTTGGTCTTGACGAATCGTGAAGGTCCACAGGCGAATACTCGTACTGCGTTAAATCCATGATGCCTGCTTGCAAGCTTGGCCATGCAGAGCCCAAGGAAGGAAGAAATTCCATAGAACTGAGATTTCACAGAATGATCCCATGAGATCTGGGTTCCAGTCTACCCCTTATTATGTACTGTGCCAAGCTGGTAGCAGCTGTCGGGTTGAAATGTTAAACAATTTGGCTTTCTGATTTTCATCTTTCTCTGTGTGTCATCCGATGTCTGTCATCGTGGGTTGGTTTCATGCAGCCAACATCGAAAGCATATATACATGTACATGTATGTATGCTCCGTTTTTGGAGACATCCGCCTGTCACATACGAAGTCTTATACAAATATTGCAATTGGGTCAAGGCATACTTTGTGGCGTGAGTGATCTGAGCGAACCCATGCCTCATGGCATCACTCTGCGACAGAGTGAAGCAGGAAACACCAGTTCCTCACTGACAAAGTGAGGGACTGGTGCGGTTCACAGTGTACCATTTAATCGAGAAGAAGGCATTGTGTTTCCTGTGAGTTCCTATAGTGTAACACTCTCCCGTGGACAAAGCACAGACAGTTTACCACTGAGGAAACTAAACCGACCGCTTTTGTTCTGTCTTCTGTGGTGCAGGAAAAATGCATTGGTGTGCATCCGTGTCAAAAAAAAAAGGACTGGATGTCAGAATTTATATAATTGATGTGTGGACCAATGCAGGATGTGATCGGAGCATTTGAGAGAAATCCCATACCGTGATAACACTCACAAAAATCTGTCTACAGTGTATGTAAATAATGGTGCTCCTTTCTTCCAAGTCAAGCTGAACTGCTGTAGAGTTTTCTCTGTTTGTTCAAAGATCAGGAAAGAGTGAATGTGTTTTGAGTCTTCGGTTTGGACATGTGTCTATGATTACTTATGACGAGGGGAACGGAAAACCGTTGTTTTTTGTATGTGGGCGTTTTGCAGTGAGGCAGGCTGAACCTATTAATAAAATGGTGTCGTTTAAGTGTGGAAGGGGAAACCGACACCTCCTCTCCATCGTTCTGTCTGTCAGACGCATTTGCATCCATACTTGACACCGACTCATAAATGTCAGCCTGACATGGGCTGGGGACTGGAGCTAGCGAATACCGATATCCCCCCCTCCTAATCGTTCTGTCTGTCCAGCACGTTTGCGTCCGTACTTGATACCAGCTCATAAATGCCAACCCAGCTGGGAGGCCAGCTTGGTCCTGGAGCAATCGTGAATCATGAAATAGTGTGAATTACGTAGGTGGGGGACTTGTTTGTTGTCACTGCGACCCTTTACGAGGGCGCAGTTTTGGTTTTGTCGACAAGAACAAAAACAGTTGCAGTTGTGGAAAAAAGTGTGCCCCTTGACTGAGGAATTTCTGAGCTTTAAAACCTTGGTATTTACCTGGGAGGGGGTGAGGGGGAGAAGGAAGACTTTTGGACCAATTTTTGAATAATGTTCAAGATTTCTGCTGTTTCGTTTTTCTTAAATCTGAAAGCATTCTTGGGAAATACACGTACATGTCTATCATCCAGTGTAAACAACACCCTTATGGGAAGTCCTTGATGTCAGCCTTCTCCTGAAAGCAAATGTTATTATTTTTTAATTTGCAATTTTGTTTGCTCTTGTCGCAGTCAATATCTTGTATCTGGCGCGGAAGTCACGACTGGTTTGGCATCAAGGCCACTGTATGGAAACCTGTGTTTACAGGTTGCCCTTGTTAGAGCATCCCAGAGTGTAAACAAGTAGAGAAACAAACAACAACAAGAAGCAGATCAAAACAAATCAATTCTGACCCAGTCTCGGCTCAATTATTGCCGACCTTACACTGCTTCAGTTTCTGTGTCCCTAGCATTGCAGTTGACTGCTACCGAGAGGGATCAGGTGGTACGACTCTCTCAGCCTGCTGTGATCATTCCTCCCCCCTCCCCCGCGTTTGTCTCATTTTTGTATTCATATCAAAATTGTAAAAGCCACTCGCGTGTATCATTAAACCACTCTGCTTTTCAATACGCTGCATTAATATTTTACTCCGATCTTGCCTTTAAATACATGTGTATGTCATGTAGTTCTTAACATTAAACAAAATAAGTTTGACGAACCTTTTCATCTCTAGTAGATTACCCTCTAAGCCTCTTGTTCTTTGTGTTGTCTTTAAAGGTAAAGCTTTTTTAAAATCCTCTTTCCTCAGAAGCAAGACCAGCATACTGTCGTTCAGACTTAGAAATCTTGAATGATCAGTGCTCCTCTGTCGATTGTCAAACTGTATACTTCAAATTGATATTAGACGTTTTTTCTGGCTGATTGTTTTCCCTCACTTGACCGCCATTAGGAGTACAACTGTAAGACTTTGCTTGAGACAAAGAAAGGGATACACTGTCATGTTGTTGAGATGGGGAACCTCTTAGGTTTTTGAATGAGCAAGGCATGGCCACTTGGTCGGGCTCCTGGCTGGAGGACCGTACTGAATTGTATTCACTCTACCCACACTGAGAATCTCAGCGCGGTAGAGTTATAAAAGTGATGAAGGCTCTGTACTCAGTAGAAACATCACGACAGCCATATTGATAAATTTAGCACAGGATAAATTTGTCAATGAACAAAGCATGGTTATATACTTATCAGTGGAACTGCTGTTTCAGAAAGGGCCCTGTTTTAATACAAGCAATGTACATGTAAACCTCAGTTTACAAATTTAGGCAAAGTTCTGACACAAAGGACGAGAAGAAAGCTGTGAGCATGAAGTCAGCAAGGTAGTCAGCAGGTCAACAGAGATGACAGAAAGTAATGTTATACATGTTGCATTTCTCCCCTACAGCTAAAGATTTCATCAGCCATCTCATGAAGGTAGACCACAAGGAGAGATTCTCATGTCAGCGGGCCATAGCCCATCCATGGTGAGTCCTTAACCCCTCCACTGTGTCCACAAGTTATGGCTAGGGCTGGCAGTTGACACGTACGTCTATAGGACATGGATTCTGCTGCAAGGTGGTTGTTTTCATAGGCTTATATCAATGCCAGCCACATAGCCAAAGCTATTGGACGAAGTGTGTATATGTACTAGTGTTGTAGTTGACCCTATCCCATGTCCTTTCACAAGTCTTTTCACAAGACTTGCCGGCAACTAAGTGACAGGGTGAACACGGACAGAGGAACAGTTTTTTTCACAGTTCATTTTGGCGTTGGCTGGTAGTTCAGTAATATCGTGTAGTTTCGATATTTTTTCTGAACCCAAAATGCCGATTGGCATTGCTTTACTACCGCAGTACTTACCAACTTGGTATGTAATGCTGTTTGAAGTAAGCAGATGAAAAAGTCATTTTCGATAAAAGAGGGAGGGCGTGGGGAAGAAGAGTGATTCCTTTTGTTGCAAGGAAGGTTTTTAAGCAGTTTCAACTGTGAAACTGATACCAGGCAGTATAAAGGATTATTGGGGGAAGGATTTTTATCACCTGATGTTTCAAGGTTGTTCATTGGATAAAACCAATACCTTTTTCTTGTAGCTAATTTTCTTCACATTGACGGATACTGATTAAAAAGGAGAAACCTTACGCAAGTGACCCCTTGTTATTTTGATTCCATAATGGCTCACCAGTACCTGGTTATACCTAATACCTCATCATTTTTTTCACGGGAAACCGAGTAGCCTTAAAATCCAATTACTGTACCTCACAAGCCTAGTTCATTTGAATAGCTGGCAATATTCAAATGCAAAATTCATGACGGGGAAGGGAAAATTTTCTTTTGTTTTAAATGAGAAAAACTGCACTATGGAGGCTTGTTTCAAGCAGATCCAAATGAAAAGTAAAAGAAATCTTATAACAATTTAAACAGTAAATTATTCATAAAAGAATTTAAAAGGAATTGAAATTTTTAGCAGGGCAAGAAGTATTGTTCATCTTTTTAATCTTTCCAAAATCATGGCTGAAGATACTCCTAGATATGAGAAGATACATTGATTATAATGTACAATTGCATGTGTTATTGCCACTGATTTTGTGTATGGTTTGTTCATCAACAATCTTCCAGTTGGTAAGACCGAATATTTGGATATGCTATTGAATTGAAGGTCGAATATTCGAATAGTGAATTACTCCAATTGACTCAGCCGTAAGTTTTGATAGCTTTTAAACCTTGATGTGTATCCTGGCTGCTGTCAGTGTAGACGGAACTTGATGGTTCCCTTTCTGCACAAAAGTACCAGGTACAAAGAATTTTTCGGTGGACGTTAAGGGACCCTGGATTTTATTTTGCACTTTGAAGTAAAGATGGCTGTTAAAGGGTCAAGAGAATTCTTGGTTTTTTTTTTTTTTAAATAAAGATACAATATTTAGCCCTCCTGTCCCTTCTCTGCAGTCATTATCACCGACATCTTTTGCAGGAAAAAAGGGTATTTTCTTTGTTGATGCATTTGTATGAAAATGGAAATAACTTCCTGCCCCGGTTCAAGAGCATGACACAATCTACCGTACCTCATGCATATTATAAACTGCAAGACACTGTTGTGGCTTGAGAAATAATGTATTTCGAAGTTGGCAATTTAAGCACCCCTTTGAGACTCTGAGTAGGCAGTGTGCCTCAGCACAAAGAATTACTGGCGCCAATTTTCCTGCCACCTACTACTTGGTAGAGCGGCGTGGAGAGACTCCTTCATTAAAGGTTATATGCAACGTTGTTTTTAATTGCAACCCCTGCTGATATGCCATTTTGTCACGTCCTTTTTTGGTTTTGCCAATTTTAAAGGTGCTTCTTTGAGTTTGATGCCATGTTGAATTTCCAAGTTCATGAGTAAAACTGATGTTACTCCAGGGAGAAATCTGAATGTTTCATTGATTCGCGTGCAAAATATGCTGGAGCTTTTGTTACAGTTTGCTGTTTCTAAGTTTCTTTTTTTCAGATGATGCATTGCTTGTGAGAACTTGGCAATAAGCCAATGCGCAATCTTTTCTCAGAATTGCTCTGAGTGAGGGAATTTTCGGTTCTCAGTTGGAGCAGAAAAACCCACGTATCAGTTGGGTAGTGCCTTCAGTGATTAACATCACAGTATCAGAGCCCTCTGTTTTCTGCAAAAACATGAATGGTAGACCGGTAAATATTTTCAAAAGTGCACTTTTCTGTACTTTTTTATCTCCCAAAAGGACGTCAGATTGTTTTCATACATTGAAATAGAAAATCAAGTTGTACATCTGTTGCAGAAAAACTTCATCTTCCGGACCCTTTAAGGTTGTTTCAATACTGCATAATAACTAGTTTGGGATGATAGAAGACCCTACACATAAAACACCTCCCCTGATCCTCTCCCCAGGGGTGGATTGGTTGTGAACTTATGAGACCCTTGGTTCTACCGTTTTGATACCTCAGGAAATTCATATAAGGAATGATCAAAATTGGTGGAGTGTGATGTCGCCGGTTAATTCTGCTACCTGTGAAATCCTCTGTTGAGTGTCTTTAGTCACCCCTGGGTAATCACTCCTGACCAGGAAATGACAGAAAAAAAAAATTTATGATGTCATAAATACCAGCGGGACTCCTCTCAAGGAAAGCGAATAGGGAATGAGAAATGTATTGAGAGACAGAAAGAACCTGCTGAGCTCATGGAACAAGAGGACTGTAATTATTGAAGGAAAACTATGGGTGCATGAATCTTTAGTTTCTGGGTCTAAATTGAAGTAGCGTAATGAGTTCCCTGGGGGTATTTTCAAGAGTTTCCGTTTTCAGAATTCTTCAAAAATTCATAACTTCATTTACTGGGCATGTACACCCACATGAATGACTGTCTGGTGGCTACTCTAATCTGACCGGCAATATCTATTGACGCCTGAGTATTTCAGCCGGGCCTGCCGCCTTGTACAGAGAGCCCAGATTGTGCGGTGTTACGTAATTTTCTTTTGTTCTCGAAACTGGCCCTGTGTGCTGCTGGCGTCTTTTCAAATGCGGCCAGATTTAGCGTGCAGCAGTATTGTATCACTCATCACTGGGGTGCTGGAGGGCTTTTGTCCCCGGTCATAATCCGCTCGCGCTGAATGCCACAAATAGTGGTATACTGTTTCAAAACAGTGACAGATTACCTCTGCTATCGACAACTGAAAAAATCTTGGCGATTCCCAGCAGCTTGGTCTTTTGTTCCGAGTACGGCCTTTTGTTACAAGCCACCCCGGCTTTGTGTATAAACCTAGGGCCTCCGGTCCTGGGAAGCCTGGCACGCAGTGGTTAAACTTTGTATATTAACCTTTCAGAGTGTGGAACTGAATGAGTGGTTTTACAACATGCTGTAACAGGTTTTTCTGTATAAATTCTTATCAAATAAAATGCACAATGGAACCTGATCAGATTCACTTTAATACTTTCAACCAATTTTCTGTAGAGCTAAAAAAATTAACTATGCTACCAATACCATCTTGCACTTGGTACTAAAAGCCGTGAACAAGATTCACAACCATTGGCGGAAAATTTGGCTCTGTTAGATACTAAAAGCTCTGGAAAGTCACTGTGTATTGTTGGTATTGCAACAACTCCATTGGTGGATGCCTTGCCGATTCCCCTCTGTTCCCCAATCTTACTCCTGTTCTGATCACCGTGTTCACCACTGACTTTGTGGGAGGCTGCCATGGCAGATGTGCACACAAGCCATTGCATCTACATGTATCATGCGCAATTTTTGCTAGGAAAAAACTAATTGGAACGCGCGCACCCGCCATCATCAATATATTCACACCCTTCCCCCACCCCCTCTTTTTTAATCAGCGGGGACTAGATAAACTGGCTAGCAGCCCCTCCGAGATGCTGGACATTCCGTGGACCCTGGGAGCCATTAGTCCAGCCCGCTGATAATGTTACCTTGTGGTACCCAAACTGCATTGGATTATTGTAATTAGCAGCAGGCAAAGCAGAGGCCCTTTTTGTCACTGGACGGTTGAAGATGAGAAAAAGTGTGCATAAACATGTACAGGTATTTACATCATACATTTATCATCAGAGATAACCCCCTAGAAATGTGTTGAGTGTCCTGCTGCATTGTCCTAGGCAGGACTCCCTTTTCTTGGTTATTGGCCTTGTTTAAATTCAAGATACATGTAGCTGTAACTTTTCCTGCCAAGTACAAACTGCTCTTTTTCCCAGCTTGTTATTCTTCACTCAATCGGTACTTGAACTTCTATAAACATTGCAGTCATTTTCCTCTTTTCCAGCTTATTGAGAGAAGATGGACTCAGGTTGCCAGAGAAGGGAAATTCTGTGTAAAGGCAAATATATGTTATCTCATTATGTTGATTGGCCTCATCAATATGGCTGCCTCTGAACATTACAGCTGCTGCCCGGAGATTAGAATGCGACCCCTTTGGGAGCCGCTGGGCCAGTCCAAGTGGGGCCCATTTGTCGAGTCAATTTTTGCCTGATGCCCAGGATATATTTTTGTGCCCAAGGTTACCAGGGAAAATCAAATGGCTGTTTCTTGAACTTCTCCACTGTTACAATGTCATGATGATTTCTTTGCAAGCTGGCATGTTATGTAAATGGGTGATTCTATAAACTAGGGGTCCAACTTGGGGACATTTTGGTGTTCTGTTACGGGTGAAACCATTAAGCTTTTCTGGATGGAACTAATATTAGTACTGTTCACATTCTGTAGATCAAACAGGATTACATTGTTTATGACCTGTACAATATACAGTTCAATCTGCACAATGTTTGATAATGTGGTTACAATTTTACATGAAGAAAAGTTGAATGACTTCACATGTAACAGGACACCAAAATGTCCCCAAGTTGGACCCCTCATTTATAGAATCATCCAAATGAGAACATGGACATAAATGGCATACATGTACTGTTAATGTTCCCGAACTGAAGCATCTTCTACCTATGCCCAAATACAGTATTTATACTTGCTCAGTGATTTCATCTTAAGAGTGGTGCTCGTACATGTACATGTACACACACCAGTTTTCAAAGTGGGTGGGGGGCCCCGTGGCTAGACCATCAGGCATTACAGGTTCGATCCATTGAGCCCCACCCAATTATAGGACCTGTAAAGGGGGGGGCAGGTCCCCAGTCAAAATAGTGGGGGGGACATTGGCCCTCCTGCCCCCCCTGCTTCCGCAGCCCGTGCATGTACATGGAGACCATTATCACAAAGTGCATTGTGCAAGGATATATCACGCCTCAGTACACTTTGGCAGTATGGATTAAAGTTAAATGGTATTGCGTATGCTAACCCAGCCATCCGAAACCCATCAGGAAATTAATTTTATGATCCCGACAATCTTCAGCTCCCCCTTCTGTCATGGCATTTATGCAGTGATCTGGAAAAAGGAATGAACTTTGACAGTGGATGGCCAGAGCACATCTCCCCTTTGCTAACATTTTGGTCTTTTTCGGCAGGGGAGCGCTTGTTCCGTGAGCAGAATTTGTTTTCCATCTTCACAGTTGATCAGTGTGTTGAGGAGTGATTCTTTGTTGACAAATTTTCATTACATTGGAGACATGCCACTTGATTATTGCCAAATAACAAAAACAAACGAGCTGCTTACACAAAACGAGAATCAAATTAACATCGACCCCCTCCCCTGTTTGAAAGTCCGAAAACTGCGGCACAGTCATTACCAACCAGGCAACGTGGCAATTTCAGGAAATTGAAATTTTATGCCCCAGGAAATTGAAATTTGGTGAACAGAATAATTTGCAATTATTTTTGTCACATCTCAGTGAAAAGAAAAAAAAAAAAAAACCAAACCCAATTTCAAACCCATGCAGTGCTATTAAAATGCAATTTTTTTCCTCACCAGTTGTTCAGAATTATAGCCAAAAATTTGCCATAAGGCGATAACTGACAACTGCTTGCTGTGGAGTGATGACATTTATCAATTGCTCACTACCGTATCCTTTTTCTGTTTAATTATCCGATAGGATATCAGGAAACACTGCCCTCGATAAGAACATCCACGAGTCCGTCAGTGAGCAGATCAAGAAGAATTTTGTCGCCAAATCCAAGTGGAAGGTAAGATATTTATTCCAATGAGAACACCATCTAGACAAACAAAAAAATTAAAGAACTAGACCCCTTTCATTGCTGGGAAAAAAATTACAAGTTGAGAAAAAAGTGGTGCTTAACTTTTTTTGAGTAGTGTATTTGCCGTTCAGTCTTGAAGCAATATCAAGTCTGGTCACTTTTAGACTTGGGTCACAAAGTCTCTTTGAATTTGTAAGGTGCTTCACCTTTAATCCAGGGAAAGGCCAAGCCCATGTTTATTTACGGCATGCCAACCAGGTTTAAAGCGATACTTTCCTTCTTCCGAGTTCGCCATGTTCGAGTCTCTCCTGGCTGTCAACGAGTCTTACACATTTGAGTTTAGAGCCCGGCCAGCTGATGCGTTTGTCTAATCAATTTACCTTATCGTATTTATTTAATCAGTTGGCATGATGTATTTTTGAAACTCAAAGTGGAGTTGACTGAAGGCCCTGGAACTCCCGGGGGTCGGTTTAAGAGAAGGGTAGGCTGTGTTGGAGCTGGATTCAGTAGTGCACATTAGACCATGGCTGAGGAAAGAGTTTGGCAGTGGCAGTCATGTGCATGCATACCCGGACTATTACGGAGACTTCAGCATAAGATCAAATCACATTATTACCCGGACAAGCAGGCTTGTAATTATGTTGGAGAGAGTATCGTCCATTGCAAGGAGCAACACCCATTTTGTAATGCCTGCTCTGCCCCTGGCAGAAACTCATTCTTGGGGGGGGGAGACTTGACCCTGAGTGCTGGGGAGCAGCTGTGGCAGAGTGCTCCACCCGAGGACACACACCACCCCCTCAATTTTCTTATCCCAGCTCAAGTTCTCATTTAAAAACCATTCAGGCGCATCCGGCACTGATCACAGATTCAGCCGGTGAGCTCCTTCTGGTCCCTTGTATCCAGCCATCTTGCTATGACATCATTTCTAAATTGCTCGATCCTGAATTTATCATGCCCCGATGCTGTATTTGCGGAGCGATGGAGGGGGGGTGCAGTTAATCCTACCCACGAAATCCTCATTGATCAATTTAGTAAGGCTGTTTACGGATAGCATGAGAGCCCGGTTCGGCTTCAGTAAGAAGTTTCTATGGCAACCGGTGACCGTGATGGCACTGGAGTTTAATGATGTCTGGATGAGGATTGTCTTGAGGTCCGAATGTATGCACATGAACACTATACATGTAGGTGATCACACACTCGGCAGGGTTTGTGCATAAATTATCAGGTCTGCAGAACTGTTGCTGTTTGCTCAATCTTACCTGTACCCAACGTAACAAACGTGTGCTGTTCTTGAAGAATTGGTTTTTAAAAAACCAACATTTGGGAAAGAGGAGTCTCTGTTGATCAATGTCTTCCTAGGCACTTTAGGCCCAAAATTATTCTTCCTGTTTTGTTTTCAAAATGTTCACGGGATGAAAGGGAGAGTTAACAGAAATAAAAACCTTTTTGAATTTTTCAAATATCACATTTGGTTTTAGAAATACGAATAAATTTGATGTCCTCTTTCACATCAGAAAAAAAGGAAAACAGGGCTTTTGGTTTTTTGAGGGAAATTTTGGGGTAAAACGGCAGCGTACATGACCACCCCGAAGAGCTTCGAGGGACGACAAATTAGAGGATGTTGTGTGGTTCCTTGCCCTGGATAGAGATTTGTTTTGATGAATCCAAAATGCCTGAGTCAGGTAACCAGACGAGAAACAAAATGGTATGATCTGACTTTCGCAGTTGTCTTTTGCCAAACTCGAGTTAGAAATTTGTGATTTTATGGCTTAAATATTGTCCAAATTTACCTAAACTAGGCTTATTAGAATTGAGTAATGGTTCCTTATGGTCAAAATATTAAGTTGAGAAAGTGGACTTTGTTTCCTTATTATAGGAACTCGGTGCTGAAGGTAATGAACACCCAATATGGAACCAAGTAACAATGACATTATGGGGCGACTTTGCATGTTTGGGGCTTATCTCTGACAAACACGATATGCTCAATACGATAGCAAATGGCAATAAAATGCACACTTCCTTTGATTCCTTCTTTCAGTTTCACTAAAATATTAACTGGGTTCCTTTGTTTAGAATCCTCGCATTGTCAAGTCACTGAATTGGACTTCGAAAAGGATAGAACTATAGCAAGCATCGTGGCTGCACGACGTGTGGCAGACATGCATGCTGTGTACATTTACAGTACAATGTACGTGTTCATTACATGACTGCACCGTACCACAGGGCCTTGCTAATCCCTGCACCGTGTGCACCACACTCGGCGAAATTGCCAAAACCCTGTCCTTCTTATTTCGCTTTCTAAGAGCTGCTTCTCATCATCAAACTTTGCAAACCACATGAAGATAAAGATGAAAGATTACAGATTTGCACATACTTGTTCTCTGATAAAGAACGGGGATTTTATTCTTGAAAAACTATGCTGAACATTTCAAAATGTTGTAACTTCGCCGTCAATGAACGAATCAACAGTTAACACTCTGTGTGCTGAAGGGAATCTTCGGATCTATTCAGAAAATGCCATAAAGATGCAGTTCAACCAATCAGAATGCCCGGATTCTTTTTGGAAAATTCTGTCCTGAAAATGAGTTCATACGAAAAGCCACGGAAACGCGTGACGCGTCATGACCTTCCAGACAGCCTCGGGAATGCGAACGCTGAGGACCCGCAGTTTTTAAGCATAAAACCAAACCACTTGGAATTTTGCAACAAAATTTGAGGAACTTACATACACAAAATAAACATGTCAAGATTTCCAAACGATCCTCTCTGGACTTTTATTTTTTGTGATTTTTTGGCCCTACATGTATGTGTGTACTCATGGAGCAATTTGATCTCCTGTAATTTGACATCTCATTGAAGTGCCTATTTTTCCTACGAAAGCTTGTATTAGAACCTTTCTAATGGTTATGAAAGTACACATTATATAGTGATGCCGTAAGTGGCTCTACACAAAAAGGGAACCAAGTCCATGTACACATACATGTCGGAAGAAATATTAGAATTTTTGATATTGGAAATCACCCTTTACAGTTTAAGCGTCTGGTACATGTTTTGCAACGGCCCTTAATTTATCAAGCCCATTTTGCAACTGCTAACTGAAACCTGTTGTTCTTGCCATCCAGTCAACACGGCTCGTACGTTTGGTGAGTTATGGGACCAATCCAGGCCAGAGACCCTAATGATGTAATGGACATTTGTCTCATATTCACAAGGGGGTGATAATATTGAAACCTTTTATGTCACTGTCTTAGCTTTATGAGTGGCGGTAACAGCAGTTTTGAGTAATGTGGTTGACATTTTCTTTCTAATGTTCCTCAAGGGTGCGATTTGACTAGCAGGACCAGTCAGGTGATGCACGCCTCTGGCATGTCTTTAAGCAAAGCTGCCTCCCCCTCCCCCCATAGATTGATCTTCAGGTTTTATGGCCTATATCTCCAAACTCATTCCCGGAGGGGAAGTCAGGGGAGGGCTGAGGATACCTGACAGTCTTTCATTGCTCCCCACAAGGTTGATTAAACCTGAACATTCCCTAGTTCTGGAACACATTGGCCGTTACGTCACGATTGACTTTTTGCATTCAGTGCTGCCGCAATGGTTATGTCAATGGTTATGTTTTCAGATCATTACATTCAAAGTAGCTGGCAGTAAGGGCATATCCAGAGAATTAAATATTCCCGGGGGAGGCAAATATTTGGGGAATTTCTTCATTTAACTTTTCTCAGGGGCAATTCTAAATTCTGGGGCTTTGTACACAGTTTGGGAAGTACGGCAATGCCCCCCCCCATATTGCTTGTCTCTTATATTTCCCGTAGAAAAACATGTTCACCTTTTTGGGAAGGGGGCTGTGCCGCCATCCCACTCCCACAAACTTCCAGTGGCTTGCTCTTTAAATTCCCCCCCCTCCACTGTCTTCCTTAAACAGAATCACCCCCTCATCTGTGGAAAAGAACCACGTTGGTGGGCAATGTTCATTTTGTCGATAGCGGTGCGAACGTAATGCGTTTGTAGTCGTTTGTGAATCATCAAAGTGCATCTCCCACCAAAGGAGCCTCCATTGCTTGGATAATCGCACCCTCTCTTGGTCCCGCTTGGGGCTCCTTGGGCTTCCTCGTTCGTTTTTTTTTCCCCCTGCATCAGCAGCAACTCACTTCACAATTACTGTGATTCGCAGTCGGTTCCTGATATGTTTGAGCCAGAATCAGGGTTGACTCAAAATTCCCCGTCATCTCATCCGACTGAAAGTCTGAGAGTTTGAGGCTGGACCTGAGTTAAAACAGCTCCATGTGAAATTCATCTCGAGCAACTTGGAATGTGAGACTATATTTTATTTTAAATGCCTACATACTGACATGTTCAGTGTACACTATTCATTTTAGAAGCCCGTCAGAAATTAAAAAAAAAAAGTCAAGAGGGCGCTGTTTCACATAAGGAGTCACTCGCTCCAACCGTCCCCATGTGGTTTCATGCCAAATTTCTTTGTCTTGTTATGTAAGACACCACATCATCTTTTTTTGCCAGGTAAAAATTGTTGTTGAGGTTTTAGGTGGTAATGTGCACTTTCATCTACCAACCGAATGATCACATGTATTTCCAAATTTTGTGAGCTCATATGTGGGTAATTCCAGAAATTTGGGGTCCAAAAGTGTGACATTTTTGTGTCCCTGTTATATCTGACCTTTGTTATATGACATGAACATTTCACTGTCATTTATTTCAACCCATTAGTATTTGTTTGGCAGGTAACTCGCATTAATTCATCACTCTTGGAAATTAAAACATGTGTTCTGAACTTACAAACTCATATGTCAGATGTGACATTTCTGGAATTAGCCATGTCAGAGATTTTGATGAAATGCACAGTAACATGGAAATTTTTTTCAATTCTTTTAATTTTTAATACTGATGATCTCAGGTCTCTTGATTTACCCCCATTTTTTTGTAAAAGTAGTTCATAGCAAACTTGTCAACTGGTCTTGCCTTTGTATCTCCTTTCTAAAGTATCTTTTATCTCCTAGAAGTTCCCCTGATTTTTATCAAAAGGGCAAAATGCAACTAAGGCCTTACCTACATAATTCAAAATCAGTTTGAAGTAATTCAAATGGTCTTTGGAGAAAACGACATTTGCAAAGCTGTTTTTGATGCAAAAACTTTCATTGATTCCACAAGAAAGTGAGCAGATGTGAGCAAAGACGATATCGTGGAACTATAGTACATGCACCTCAGTTTTGCGCATGAATTCCCCCGACGGAAAACTGATCCTCTGTGATACGGTGCCATTCTCCTCAATGTCATGACAAGGCTCCAGCTTGCCTGCTTTGCAGTCATATATCACATGCATCACCAAAGCCCTCCAGTGTCTAGCGTGTCATGATGCACGTAGAAATAACGCTAGGACTGCGCTAACGACTCTGTCCCCAAATTCTCATTGTCCCGCCAACCCATGTAGTCTCTCTCGCAATTAGCTCATCGGTCATACATGTACGGCAGGAACTCGCCTTGGCCAATTAAATTGGTGTGTAGTGAGATTGCTTGGGGGAGGGGGAGTTGAGCACCTTGCATAATTAATGCCTTTCTATTTTTAGTCCCAATCAGGAAGCAGTTGGGAGGAAAAAAAAAATCAAAAATGTTATTGCATCGGTCTGCTGTGTTCCACAAGTGGTATAATATCGTACAGGAGACAGCTTGTATGCAACAGTGAATGGGGGATTGAGATCTATTTGGAGTCTGTAAGGCTAATGGATTTTTACATTTTTCAGGGGAGATGTATTTTGCTTTTTGCCCGGTTCTTTGTTGCCCTTGACTGATCATTGAATAATTTCAAAAACAGAAATTCTCACCCCAAAATATGTCCCACTTCTGTGAAGGCTTGCCTCACTTTGAGCCCCCTTTTTGTAAATTCTGGGTAACCCCGTCCCCCTTTTATTATTTAAATGCTGGATTTGTTTCCCCCCCCTTAAGATTTTTTTTTTAAATGCTCTTTTGCTATGATTAGAATTTAAGTTACATGTGTTCTTAAAGCTGCCTGGATCACCCGGGGGTGTGCTGATGGTCACACAAACTGCCTGAAGAGTTGGTTTGCATTTAGTACCTCCAATTGGCAGCTTATTTATCTCCAAAAGCCACCAGTTACTCCTGGAAGTGGGTGAAGACCATAGATCTGAGCTTGCATGCTTATGTAAACACACTCAAGTCTAGGGGAACAAGGATCTCCAGTTGGAACAAACATGTGTTCCTTAAGCCACACACTCCATCTTTTTCTGCCGCATTTGTTGGCACCGTTTTTTGGAGGGGGGATTTCAATTCAGCAGTTACATTTCCCCCGTTCTCAGGCAGCTTTAAGATCGTCGTATCCCACTGCTCCATCGTCAGTCACATACATGGACATGTAACCCTACGAGCCCCAGTTTCAGTCACTGTTTACCGACGTGTGTCTCACCGTCCCAAGGCCCGAGCTAAAGCTAAACCTCTCAGAGCCCTGAAATCCAAAACCGACTTCCTTCCCCTCGCAGTTTGTTCCTCTCCTGAAACACGACCAGGGCTGTCCCCGTGTGGACCAAGAGAGAGAGAGAGAGAGAGAAGCTTCCTCAGATAAACTGAAGATTCAATGGAAAGGATGGGAGCAATGTCCACTGAATCTTGTCTGAAGCCATGTCTGGGACGCATTTCCCCTATACCGGCTGTCTCCTATTCCGTGGACAGTTTGTGTCCTCAAGCAGTGCTTCACACAAGAAACGAGGCATCTGTTCTCCTCCAGCAGGTCAGCCATTGTGTGATACGTGATGGGTATATCACTTCAGTACTTTAGCGCTTCACCCAGGAGCGCATGTTCCATCTTCCACGTGTGCTGTATTAACCTGACGTCAGCTTTTCTGTCTTCAGTGCAGTAACCCAAGACTTTCTACCCCGCGACGTGGTTGATCGCGGCCAGAATGGCTGGTACTGTAAGCCATCATTCCCTCACAAAGTTACATGTATGATGTGCAGGGTTGTCTCCGGTGGTTTGAATATTAACCTTGTGCTGCGCTAGTTACATTGTTCATCTGAATGACTTGATGTCATGTTTCGTCCTGATTGAAGACTCCCAAATCCTTGCTTTCATTGAAATAACACAGTTTACACTGTTTTTTTAACAGTATTGGTTTATGACTTGATTACCTGAATTGGCCTGCTGGATATTCAGATCTCAGTACAGTATTGGTTTATGACTTGTTTACCTGAATTGGTCTGCTGGATATTCAGATCTCAGTACAGTATTGGTTTATGACTTGATTACCTGAATTGGCCTGCTGGATATTCAGATCTCAGTAAATAATATGCAGATTGTTTCCCCATCTGACAATGCCCACCAAACAGAGTCACAGTTAAATACTACTACAAAAAAATAACTGCTGAAGTCTTCAGTCTCTTGAATCTTTCTTTTATTCCTACTTTCAGTCCTTGTACAACGAGGTTTGGGTTCATTCGGCTGGCCCAAGCAAACCCCGTTATCAGTGAGAGTCAGCTCTATTTGATTGAGTTCCGTACATCTAATTTACTCTTTATTTTCCTCCTTGAGATGAACTGGAAGCTGCGTAGGTTTGGGGAGCGACGACCGCGGCCTGGAAGTACGTCTCTAAGTGGGTTTTGATGGGAAAAACCTGACTTTCTGTAATGCATTGAAAGTCTCGTGTTTGTCTTCTGACCGAGGCTTGCCACTATAAGATGCATGTGATATATATCTTTCATGAGGCAGGGTGGATGATTTTCAACAAGGCATAGCCGTCCTCAACTCTGTCATGACTTCCCCACATAACTCCTCGTAGGGCACCAGGCCTTGAGCTGGACCAAGAGAGGGCGCTATTTTCTTAGCAACGGAGGCTCTTTGGTACTAAATGCACATCACTCGTTCACGAACGACTAAGAAATGCAAGTGTTGCAGTCGCTGCGCTACCAACAAAATGAATACTCCCGACCAACTTGGCTCTTTTCAACCAGTGAGGGGGTGCTTCTGCTCCAGCTCTGTCCTGGTCTTTGTCCCAGCATCCCTCCCAAGGGCACTAAACTCTTTCACTGTGTCCTCCCCCTCGGTTTAGCCAGCACCAGTTTGCTTTCTGACAGCTCAGAGTGTCTGTAGCAGTGTCCTGCCAGGCCCATCTGCCTGTATACGATCTTCTGCAGGATCTGTGGTAGTATGCCACGAAAGGTATTTATTGGAGACACAGTCTGTCCGGTTGATGTTGAGCACTGTTCTCAGCAGTCTGGCATACCTTCTGTCAAGGGACTTCTGAAGGATCAAGGTAATGTTCTAGAACTTGCACCTGTATTGAAGGTTAGGCCCCACAGAGGCCCGGAAGAAACTGAGGTTGATGTCCTGTTTGAGCTCCTAATAAACAGGTTTCATTCTGTGTTTAGCCTTCCAGGCAAGGCCTTTGCGAATGCATATTTCATGCTCAGAGGAATCAAGTTCAATCAACCCATGACCCCAGATACTTGAAGTCTTTGACTTCCTTGAGAGGGCAGGTCTGTCTTCTTCACATTGAATGAGAGTCCCACTGTCACTCTTATTAAAATAATATGTTCACAGTGTTCGGGTAGTTCAATGTGGTGATATTTCTTGGAGAAATCTGTCTTCCAACCTTGTAAACTTCTCCATGTTGCAAAAAAAGGAGCCCCCTCCCTTTCCTACAAATTGTGGACAAGAAACTTTTGTATTTTTCATATGGCTGAAGCTGCACAGTTCAGAATGGGAGCTTTCCCTTTGCCTTATTTCCAAAGGATATTGGAATTAATGAAACCTTAAATGAAGCAACAAGGTGCGTCCTTTTCTTCTTCCTTGTAAATTAGTAATTGAAAAGGGCATCTTTGTCCCATGCTTGTTTTGAATCCAACAAGTTTATCTCAGTGACAGTGCTTAAACGTGCCATTCTTGAATGCACATTTGATCAACCCGACATCCAAGATTCTATTATTGTAACAGGAACCGATGGAAGAAAAGTGATTCTCCAACGATGCTCCAACCGTTCCTCAGTTCAAATATCCATCGTAGAGTAGATCTGACCTGTGATGTTTATTCTTGCAGTCAAGTTATATAGACCCTTTTTCCTTTTTTTGTAAATTTTAATTAAGACTCTGATGCATCAAATTATAGCAGAATGAAATTACAAAGTGCTGCAGGTGGGGGGGATGATATATATAGAACATACGCTCTCAGCCTCGCATCTTAGCAACACACCTATTCCCTAACTTGATTGGATCCTTTTTGAGAGCCAAAAATTTCATGAGCTCACACTCCCGTGTACTGTTTTGGCAAAGTGCAGGCCTGGCGATTCACGAATAATGCAGACAATGGTTTCAGCAGGTTGGAAAATGCACGGTGCGAGTTTCGTCACCTGCCCAGGGGCCAAGGGAACGGATATGGGGGCAGTCAGTGGAGATTGTGATGGTTTGGAGCCAGATTTGCACGTAAAGGCACTGTCTCTTTTCTTTCAACAGTGTCATATTAAACTTGATCATGATACAAATAGTGAAACACAAAGACACAAGGAGCTACGACATTTCCTACCCAAGTTAAGCCTCGAATGCAGTCATGTACGCACACTTCATTGTGGCCGGTTTGGACGGCACATGAATACAAAGTGAATTTGACATAAAAGGACGTGCGCGATAAAATTTGCTAGAGTCAGGATGCGTTCATCTTGTGCACATTTACACCACGAATACCGGCTGTGTGTTATACAACTTGCATTGTGCGTCTGTCTTTGTGTTTTATATGAACCGGCGTTAATTCATGCATTCAAACAGTCAGTTTTCTACTTGTGGCATCTGACAACAAAATTGTGTGACACTCTTATCTTTCCGTCTTGAAAAACCACACTGCGGTTTTCATGCCTGTTGTGAAAATTAGGATGTGTTGAGAGCTGAAAAAGTTCCAACCTTCAATACATACTGAGTTTGGGGGGCTGCTTTAATTAGATAAGGGTAAGTACATGTATGTGAAATGTAAATAATCCCATAGGCTTCAAACTACTCATGACTACTGACATGAGAAAAAGGCTGAAGTAATTTCAAAGCGTGGGGCTAATGCACGGGTATCCATGCCTGCAAGGAGTACAGCTTTTTGCATCCATTTCAGCAATTCAGGGAAGTCAATGTACACAGTCGGTGGTTTAGTGCGTCAGCGTGTTTGTTGGCGGAGGTTCCACGATCCCCTTCCCCCACACACAAACACGAGCGCATTCACAATTCTGGCTATTAAAATGTCACAGATGGAAACGAGAGAGTTGGAGAAAAGACACAGATCATTAACGAAAGTGGCCCACACCGGAAAAAATCCAGGCATCGCTAAGTCATCAATGTGCCCCAGCAATTCACGGAGGCATCGTTAATAAGCCATCAGGAGACGACAGTGTCCTGGACCAAAGACAAAAAAAAAAAGAGAGAGAGAAAAGAAAGTGATGTCTTCAGTGGTCGTCAGGAGCATGAAACTTGATGACTCCCCCTGGTTTCAGTTCGGCAAAATGGTGACTGCCAGTGATCTTTTGAAGCAGCTTCAGCTGTATTCATCGAGTACATATGCATGCTTAGATTGAAGACGATGATAATAAGGAAATAACAAAGTGCTTTAAAGAAGTGACGCCTCTGTTACCCTGTTCCGATGTTTTATGGCACTGTCACCCTGAAATAAAACCAGGAATATTGTAACATTCTTTCGGTGTTGTCAGTTTTAGTCCATGACTTATTTTCAAATGGGACACTCCTTTTCTGACTACTGTATATGTTCCATATTTAGTACATTAGGTACATTGTAACATCAGTTTTACAGTTAATTTTCCTCTTGTAATCTGTCATGTTTTCTCTTCAATTTTTATTGGGGCTGTTTTATTTGTGATGCAAGAATGTGATCATTACTGTGCAAGACTGTGCCTTGCACTGTATCTGGCTATGGTCATCAAGGCCAATTTCCAAATTTAGTACTGGAGGCGCGGTGGCATCAAGCCTTTTTTTTTTCTGTTTTAGCATACCTGCCCAATCGGTTTTAATTAATTCAGTATATGCATGACATGTGAAGGACTGGGCCTCAGGGCGGTTGGTGTACCGGCAGTGGATGTGGGGAACGAGAGGCCCAGTTTGGTTTTTATTTACACTGCCGCATGTCGGGAGGAAATCGTTAGGTGCTGTGGCGAAGTTACACAGGCAAGAGACCCTAATGAGATGTGATAAGTCATTAACTGAAAGCTGGTTCTGTGCCTCATTTCCCAGGGGTCGTTTGCTCTGGAGTTGGGTAAGGGAGTACATTAAATTGATGACGTACAGAGATGGCAGACATGTGCTTGTAATTTGGTATAACATGAATGTTTGTACTTTAATTGAAATGACCACCATACCCGTCCATGGAAAGATGTTTTGCATTGAAAGAGTGCTTGCCCCAAGCAGAACATTTTGTTTGACATTGAGAGGGCGGGTAACATTGCCAGCTCCACATTAGACAATGTTTGAGATACTGGTAGCCATTTTACAATCGACAGTTGATGGATGAAAGCCTATCATTTCAAAGAAATTTATAGAAAATCCTCCGTGCTCTTTAGGAATGATCTGTGAATTTGGAAGGAAAATGCAGTAGGTCCTCCAGTTATGCCAACGCTCGAGCGAGGTTGTGAAGATTTGAAAGAGGTTTCCGATGCTGTCATGTACTTGTTTCTATTTGCCTGTTTTTGTATAAACAGCTCCTTTCAATGTCAATTTATTGTCTATACACTAGAGCATAAAAATTCAACTTCCACAGGCATTTCTAAAAAAAGGGCAATACAAACCATTAAAATACAGCACATCACTAACAAAACAAATGATACAATACATTTGAAAGGACTAAACTACCGGTATGTGGACATCGCACAAAAAACAACAGAAATTCACGATAAAGAAGCAAAGTCCAGCAACAATGGATAAATGATTACTTTTGATTGCATTCAAGACAAAGAAGAATCCCTTGTGCGACAACGTGATACACATGGAACACAGAGACCTATACTGGATCTGCTGATTGGGGGTTTCAAAATGCCGCTACTCACATTACAGTAGTGGCGTTGTTATATCATATGTTGAGTTCTGCTTGCCGTCTTGGCATGTTAGAGACAATTGTTATTATTGTCTGTAACTCTGTCCCTTCCTGGTTGTGCAAGAGGGCACATATAGGGCCAGACTCATGATTGGTGTGGTGTGTTTTTAGGCCGAACAAGCAAACAACAACCTTCAAAAACTTGGCTCGTCACTGTTCTAGACCAGTTAAAATGCAGTACACGTATCTAATATGCGATACAGCAAGAATGTGTGAAATCTTCAGTGCAATTAATACAAGTGTTTACACCCTACCTTGAGTAGTTTGAAAAAAGATCAAAACTCTGACATATCAAGATTCAGGTAACTCTCTCCATTGGAATACAGTCTCATGGCACTTAACGAATATGAAAAAACACCACACCGGACCCAAACACTTCGATGCAGTTGGTCATGCGGTCATTGACTCGTGCAACTGTACATTAGGAATCCATTTAGGAAGTTTGTTTACCAGGCAATCTCGCCAAGTCCTTGCAGAGCAGTTATCTTATAAGTTTATTCTAAGAGGTTGTAGGTCTGCAAGGCACCACTGCCTGGTTGTAAGTTGAAAGGGGGGGGGGTTTAAGATCCGTGATACACTTCACAAGAGATCTGAAGTGCCTTAAGCCCGGTTGGGATTACCCCCACGCACTCGAGCAGTCAGTCCTTATTGGCTGCATCTGTGTTGCCCATGTGTGGACAAAATGAGGTTTTGTCGCTGTCGGGGAAATGCCGGGGTAAGACTCTGGAGTCGCTGGGCCAGTGGCCCCGACTGACTGACGACTCGATTGAAACGACTCTTGGATTTGTCCGGGAAAATATCGGCTAATCAGTGCCCACGCCTGTAACCTGAACTGAAATTCATTGTAGCCGAGTGTGCGCACACTCTAGATGTCATGTTTGAAAGGCTCTCATGTATTTCTGCATCTCCTCTGCAAACAGTACTTTTCATCAAAATGCTGGTTATTGTCTCGCTCAATGTATACATTAAAACAGTCACACCCTGTCATGTGTTCAACGAAGGTGGGTGAAGAAGTGCTTCGAAAACAGACTGACATTTTCCATTTAAGGGGCAGAGCCCTTCAATGGAGGAGGGGGAAGACCCCAGCAGGCAGTGAAATTCATATGCAGCACGTTTCGTCCGTATGATGTGGTTTTCATTCAGCTTTATTCTGATGATGAACAAAATCAATGTCAATTGTTAAGTGCTGTTAGTTTGAACAGTGGAGCTGAATTGTTTGAGTGGTGTTAAGTTGTACGTTCATTGGACGTTCATTGCAAGGAAGTTTGCAGAGATGACTATGCCCATGTTGTGCATGTACCTCTTGGCAGGAAAGTAACTTATGCTACCAGCACAAAGAAAAGGGGTTGTGCTTACTTCCCATTGAAATCAGCTTGTTATTGGTGGAATTTGTTTTCAATCTGCCTTTCTTTGTGAAAGAAACGTTAGCCTCATCTTGAACGTACATGTATCTTGGAAGATTTCAACATGGTTGTGGGTCATTGCCCAAACGCTGTCATAAACACAATCTACAGTTAGCTAAAGCTTGTCTCCCTGAAGAGAATGTGTTTAAAGCTCGGCCAATTTGCACACTGTTGGAATACTTCCATCGCCTGCTCCCTCACTGAACAACCTGGTTTCTTTTTTTTTTAAATGGGGAGAATGAATCAAACCCTTACTAGAGCCTTTTTCCCGCACTGGTTACAAAATCACTGCTAAATACGGCAAATAATGAGATACGATTGATTACAGAAAGCTAACAAATTTCAGTATAATCATCAAGGGAAATGAAACTTCTGCATATAAATCAACGGGAATCAGGCAGATGCACAATGAGGGAAATGGAAAATTGTCAAGCTGCTGCCCCACGTCAGGGGAAATGGAAATTCTGCAGATACAAAGACGGACGGATCGACAAAAATTGGAAAGGATTTCTTTTTTTTTCTGCCGTGACTTTGATGGGAAGTTACAGGCCAGAGAGGAGAGCTAATCTTGGTGTGTGAACTTGATGGATGTGGACCCTAAATGGCCACATCAATGGGGAGGGGGAAATTAGCATTTAAAATTTTGATTTCTCCTGTGGCACCCCCCTTGAAGGATTACCATGTAGAGAAGGGCCAATGGACGTCCCTTGACCAAGCAAGTAAGTGAAGATTGAAGCAATAAAAATAGCCAGCGTGGGCATGAATAATTTGCAGGCATGCAAGTAGTTCACATATTTCCATATTTATGTGCCCTTTCCAGATATTTTTGGACTTCTTAAGTCACATTCCTCAGTCGCAGTCAAGCCCATCACAGGTCCTTTTGTAAGCGCTTTCGCAAGTCCAGTCCCTTGTGACGGGATGAATAAATGACAGAGGCTTTTTGTAACATTTTGTAACATAAATGACAGTAGGCTTTTGTAACAAGCATATTAGAGTAGCCTTCGACTTGATGTGAGACGAGGACTTTTGAGGGACTTGGCGGGACTTACAGGGTGGACTCAACTACAACACTGTTGTACATGTACCGTGGGAAGTTGCGACATATAACAAGACAAGGGCCTGGGACCAGTAGGCGCTGTCCTTGGTAAAAAATCGGGGGCAACAATAGAGTTTTGTAAAGAAAATAAAAATGTTAACAATGCATAGTTGATGAACCAAGCATTGCGCCCTCAACGGCAAAGGAGAGTGCACTAGTGGGCACTTTGGGCACATGCGCGTGAAGTCTGTACACTGGAACAGAAATTTGGTCGCTTGTGGTCAGTGTACGTGTCTCGCACCAGACCTGCATGAACCTGTGCACGCGTGCACATGCAGAGTTATCACCAGAAGTCTGTCGATACCGCAAAATTTTTTTTTTCTAGAAATAGCTTGACCTCGTTCAGGCAGCCACGGCACGATCAGTCACCAGCCCCTCTCTCATTAAATAACTCCACCAAGGTAATAAAGAGATACACATGCATGTACAGTAGCCTTTGTAGGCGTTTATGGAGATGAATCCGTGTTTGACCAGGGTTCAGCTAAGCATCGGGATGGCACCAGCAGCCACATCGCAAATGCCAGTTAGACATATGCCCAGAACATGCCCAGTTGTATTGTTTTCTGATTATGTGAATTTAATTTCTACATTTTTTCCTCTTTCTATTCAGTCCTGTTATCGCAAAGCTGGAACAGTGCGTGTGCTATCATGCTGCTTTAATGGTGGACACCAATGGGAAGTAAAAAACATAGCTTGGTTATTTAAAAACAAAATCTCAGTTTCCCATCCTGCTTCCCCGAAACCCTCAAGACACAATTCTAGCATCTTTGAAAGCTGTGAACATATCTGTGTTTCAGGTGGCACGTACTATACAAATTTTTTTTTTTTTGTTCATGGTTTGGGAGAGGTTTGTTGTGTCGCCATTCTGGGCTATTTTGTTTGATTAACATGATTTTCAAATAATGCAGTGATAAGGGACTGATTTTCTGACGGGAAAAAAGGACAGAAAAGAGAGAGAGTGTTGTGACCCATAGTTTTTTGTTCCTTGTTTTACCTTCAGCTGTTCAGTTAGACAGCATAAACAAACTTTGCGCTACCCCACCAAAAATGGGAGACTTTTTCTCTCACTCCTAAGGCCAAAAGAAAAAAAAGTAAATGGTGTCCATGGTGGAAACCTTACGTTGGCCACGATCATAATTAAATCCGGCATCCTCATTAGTATTCGTTATTCAACGTGTACATGAGCCCATTATCACTTGGGCTGATCAGTTTGCTGAAGAGATCTGAAGATTGTGAAATTGATTTCCATGTTTGCACTGTAGACAGAGTGCCCAAATTTTCTCTTTTCTGTGGTGCGTAAATATTGCCTGTAAACCAATCTGCCCTTATGCACCTAAGCGTTGCTCGCCGCATCACCCATTCATTTCTCCCCGTCGATCACATTTAATGTACGTACTGTAGGAGGATTTTTTCCGCCATGGATGTCTCTTTCCACCGCGGTCACCGAATTTGCTTTGCATCAGAAAAGTCACTGTACTAATTGTAGTTTCAATTGGCAGAAACATGATCAGTTGTTGGTTCAACAGAATGATCGCTGTGTTTCTTCGGTTTCATTTTAATCATGTAAATTTGTGTTATTTTTTTTTCATTTTATTTCGGTGACACCTTCTTTTGGTTTATGTTTCTGCAAAAAAATGGGGGGGGGGTTGATATTGCCAGATGAGCTAGGCCTGCATCTGCTAACAGCCTGAAGTAAGACAGCCTTATCCTTAGGTCAGTTAGACTACGGCGAGCCCAGATAAGTAATGGTTTCAAAAAAATCATTTCCTTTGGCACTTCCACAAAGTGGTGAGAAGGTATTTGCTGTTGCTGTGGTTCAAAATTTACGGCCAAAATGAGTCCGTTGGTTTTAGTGCACATTGCCAATTTTTCTCTTTGTTTGTCTGTCATTCTGCACTCTTGTCTGTCCATCCATCAGTTTGTCAGTTTGCAGTCTGCCAGTTTGTCTGTGTTGTTGGACAGACATGCTAATCCCAACCGCGTGCAGGATCCGATCCTCAAAATGCTGAGGGAGTGATATGTGTGTTGGAGGGCAGATGGAGGGGGTCACATATCTGGTGATCCATCCATCTACTGACTTGTGACAAATCGCGCCATGTTACAATAGGTGACACTGGCCATAAATTAGGCACGGGGATTGTGAAAATGGACCTGGCACTGGAGTGATTGGAGAGCAGTAATTTCACCCTTGCAGGTGGCATTATGGCCAGCTCGAGTGGCAACTTTTGAGGGGCATTTTAAACTGACATCTCGGGTCTGTGGAAACACTTTTCGAAAGAGCAGGAAACGTTCCAGTGTAATGACAGTTTAGCAGCTGTATCAGGTTGTGAAAAAGGGAAATGCGCCTAGAAGAGTTGATGTCGATTGCAGGTATTTACACGTGTTTATGTTCGGCATCACCATGTTCGAACTTGAGTGCTTTGAAGCAGCAGGGTGGAAGAGTCGCACTTGTTTTGTTAACGCCATTCTCTTATTTAATCGTCACACTGACCGTCCCTTCTGTGTCAGCTTTTTAAAATTTCTGTCAGAACGTGCCTGAATCTCGTTTTTATTTATCCTGGTCCTAGCTGCTGTGATGTCTCTATCCTGTTTTTCCCTCGTCACAAGCCTGATTCACCAATTTGTAATCATTGGAATGGTATTTCCAACCGATGGAAGGGTAATGACAAGCAGTAATTCCTGTTTGTCTTCTTATTTTTTTGCCTGAGGCGTGTGAATATGTCGTGTCCGAAATACTCCTTCGTAGTTATGCTTCCCAAGGTTTACCCGCCCACGTCCAAGATCTGCTGCCGAGTCTGTCACGTGGTGAAACTAATCCCGTCTTGGGTTTTCAGAGCTGGAAAATCCTGCCGGCCTTGATATCTAAATTAAGTACGCCCACTGCTGCCTCTATTCTTCCCACTTCCTTTCGAGCCCGTAATCACAGAAAAGCCCTGAGCTTTACCTGGAACTTGCAGTGCTCTGCAGGCCTTGGTACTTTGTTGGAAAATGACCATTTCTGGACTTGGTTTTTTGTTTCCGTAGTATGTTTTGAATTGCTGTCATGTTGTATTCGGGTAATGAAGCTTGATGGGGAATTGTTTGGATCCCTAACGTGAGAGTTTACTGGTTTGTTAAACAGTAGTTGCATTACCTGTTTTACCGCTGTTGAAAGTCCTACCGTTTTTGTTGAACCGTCAAGAATTTGGCCAAAATCGGATTTAATTCTGAACCTCAAACTTGAAGCTAGTAGCCAATTTGGCACCTACCCGGTAGCTTGGAGGCATTGTACACAACCCGAAAAGCACTTGTAGTCTGTGCATCATTCTTCGTTTTCATGAAATTTGATCACCAAATAGATAAAGAGTAATGGGCATTCTCGATGTGAATTTATTCCCTTTTTGTTCTCAGCTGAGAACTTTGTTCTCCCGGCCTACCCTTTCTAGAATCTAATAAATTGGGACCCTCTGTTGAAAGCCCAGTATAGTCACATGTGCCTTTTGTATAACTACATGGAATTAGAGTTGGTTCAAATTTAAGCGAACGAAAACATGAAACACATTTTATAAGATAGTTGAGTTTCATTGTTATGCTCACCACTTGATGAATTCCCTTTATGCCAAAATCTAGGACGATCTTTTGTGCCAGTTTGTGTTTGACCGAGTCTTGACTAATGGTTTCTTCAAAGTCTCTACTTACTTATGTTCTTGGTTTCACAACTCACCCAACTACATTATTAGTAGCAAGGAAGCCCGAATGAATGTGCAAGTTTTCTTTCATTTTATCATGTTTCTCTAACATCTAGGAGATTTACCTTCAACTTGGACGAGCAGTGGTGTGTTCCATTTGAAAGTTTCTGATCTACACTGTTCGGTAATATCGGAAAGACTCAGATTTTGCCTTCTGGAAATAAGCACTTACTTTGTGGAGGCAGGGGGCAGATTTGCATACAGCTACAGAGGAATACTAGCTCTTGAATATTCAGCAGGGATGATGCAATTTCCATCACTGTACCAGCCTGGAAACTAATGCTCCATTGATCACCCTAGACAGCCATCATACACATTTTGGTCTGCGTATGCACATTGCTTTGAGTGTACGAAAGATGCTAGAATGAAGTGAGGAATATTGGATGCAAAGCTCAGCCAACTGGGCTGTCATAGTCTTTAAGATTTGAACCAAATGTGTATTATATTATAAATTAACCCCCTTTGGTCCTTTTTTGGGGGCAGGGGTTATTGGTGCAAAAGTCCAGAGTCTATGCCCTCTCCAACATAAAGCCTAAAAGTATAATATCGATTACCTGTGATATCACGATAACCTGTAGACTGAACTCATAATTTTTTGGAACAAATTTCCCCCTGCAGTGGTCTGATGTTGGATGAATTAAACTTGATTTTTTGTTGGGGGGGGAGAGGGGATTGTGCAAATAAGAGAATTGCTACGGTTGACAAATTATCGCCAGATTGGCTTTCAGCAGTGTGCAGTCTCTCGGGGAAATCCAGCCACCGGAGCGAGTCCCAGATTAAGGAAAAAACAGAAGAAGAAGATTAAAAAGAAGGGAAGGAAACCTCAGAATCGCACCAACCCACTTCTTGCCGTTTCCTCCCAAGGCATAAATCAATGGTCACACGGTGGATTGCTGTTAGGCCTCAGGTGGCGCAACTCCCCAGAGTAGAAAAAAAAGTTCCAATAGGGCGGCAGACTTGGAGAGAATCCTCTCAGGCCTTGGTCCATTTAATCTGGACTTTGTTTCTTGCATCAGTAAGTCCTCTTAATTAATGCGATTATTTGGTCCCGAGGTAGCTTCTCCATCTTGTCTCCTCCCTTGTCCCGGTGATTTGGGCAATCAGATCACACTGATTCCACCCGAATAAACCAATCAGGACCTGCCCGACCAAATTTGTGTCAACTGCATTATGATTTATCGCTTGTGGCCATTTTGCCAAAGTCTGCGTCAGCCCCTCTTGGTAAAGAGTATGCTCATAGCCCAAAATCAACTTCAACTGCCCTACATTAGAAGAGATTGTTTTCTTAGAATTGTTTTTGTATGAGGATCTCTTGAGCAGATGGAAGAAAAAAGACTTAACCGTTATCCAGTTAGCATCTGTCATCGTCCTACTGTTTCTTGAAGTGGTTTGAGCTGGGCATTCAGATTGTCTAACTTGCATTTTCATATTGAACCTTAATGACACCGCCTTTGCTCAGCCAGTCATATGAGAACTGGGTTCCCATGTTCATGGAAAATCCTGAAAAATCCTGGGAAAAAGTTGGCCGGGGAAGCCTTGGATAATTGGAGACAAAATCAGGCTTCTTCAATCTTCTTGTCAGAGGAAAAGACCGCAGTCACTTGGCATGGACCCTGCTGACCACGAGTGACCAAGTTCTGTTGGAATGCGTTGTCCTCGCATGTGCCCCATCGCCCAGCTGAAATGCATATCTACTTCCATTCCTGGGTAATTACGTCAGAAAACAATATACACAGGCACAGAGACACACACGTACATGGAGTTGAATGTGTAAATTGCAAAAGTTACTGCAAGTGAAATTAGTGTTTCCACCGAAATTTCTTTGGGGACCTCAGGGACATGACCATCCTCTTTCTTTCCTCAATTTGATTTCTTTCATTCTCCATTAGGAGAGACGAGTCTGCTAGTCTGAGATTAGATGGGGGAAAAATGCTTTTAAGCCTGACGCACTTCATGAACTAGTACATTGGCCTCCCCCTCGGCACCTTTGGCAGCCTCATGTGGGAGTCAGAGATAATCAACTGGCAATTTCAAATCAACATATGGTGGATTCGTTATCACTTCATCCCACCGGTGAAGAGTATTAGGCGGGGGACCAGTCCTACTCTCTCCCGCTTCTGTCTCTCAATCTCCCTCCAGAGAACTGCCTGGGATCTGTCACCTTTTTCCTGCCTTCAATTTACTCGCAGTGAGTGGAACCCGAGAGGGGCCGAGGGAAACCTCAATTAACGTCGCAGGGATCGTTAAAGCCCCCCATTTTTTTTATTTGTCTGGGTCTGGGTCCTGCGCTGCTTCAATGGGAGCTTGGAAAGGTAGGCCCAGTGCTCACAACTGCGGGGATTATACTTTGCTGTCTTAAGCTTGCATTTTGAGCTCCTAGTTGCAATACCAGATGGCTTGGGAAGGAACAAGACGGTGGCTGTAGTCTCAGTCTTGAGGGAAAAATGTCCTTGGAGAAATAACAAGAGGCGTTGAAGGTACTTTTGAACCGATTTGAAACGTGCTTCGGGGGCTGAGTAGATATCTTGCAAGATTTCTGCAAGTTGAATACCACAGTTGCCTAAATACACTGTGTGTGGGTGAATAAATATAAACTGCCCCGAGTCCACCTGGTCTCCTTGACTCGTATTTGTTGACACAGTCAGTAAGAGATTGACTTGTAAACAGTCAAAAAGACCTGTTGAAAAAAAAAGAAAAAATTCTGGAGATCTGGAGACAAGTCAGGATCATTTAATGACATGATGGCTGCATTGATTTCAGCATTTTCCAGATGTGATTCAGCATCTGCTGAAAGATGACTGAAACGCTTTCATTCAATCACTAACTGAAAGCAATATTTTTCCCCAGTTGATCTGTGGGGAAATCTTCACCCATTGAGAAACATCCATTGAATTACCAGCTGCAAGATACACTGTGCGGGGGTTAGATCAAGGAAACAGTGTTTTGAATGTGATTTTTGTGCATGTGATTTAATGTATTTGCGGAAACGTTTTGAGACGGTGGTTGAGTGGTGCATGGTTTGGGCCCTCAAATGCTGCCAGTCCATTCAGAGAGTGTCTTATTTTTTGTGAAATGTATTCCACGGTCGACTGACGATAACATGACAAGGCCAGACAAAGTTGATTTTTTCAGAATAACTGATTAGAGAGGAAACCATTCCATTTTGTCATTGAGGATCGAATTTCTTTAATTGTCTGAGTGAATCCAAGTTGTCAGGTTATCCTGGAAACTTAACACTATAGCATTATCTGCTTTTCTCTTTTCAGAGCCTGTCTTGCTTTTTTGAGAGAAAAGCAGCAAAATTGACTTTGCAAGTGGCGCAAGGTGCTGATGTGCATAAAAAAACAAACTGCACTCTCTGTGTTGGTCTTCATTAAAGGTCTCTGTATAGTGAAAGGAGCTTTCAAGATGTGCCCTTTTTTCAACTTGCGATATATCATGTTCTTCAGAAACACTTGTGGAATTGATGAGATTTTCAGAATGGAGCTCTTCATGGACTCGTCACATCACTTTAAATATAGTGCGCTGTAGTGTCTCCATGCTGACGGACTAAAGTTTGTCAGACGGCATTACATTCTTGGTGTCTTCCTCTGCCTTCAAGTTGCTTGTCTGACAGCTTTTCTCGAGCAGTCAACCCTCGCTGTCGCGGGGATGGTTCCTTTTTTATTCCCTTGAATATATTTTGCAATGAAAGCCTCACCCATCCGAGCCCTGAAGCACGGTACAACAGTGCTTGAATAAATCCACAGCGGAGCTGTGGAGACGGACAAGCAGTCCACAGGAGGCAGTCAAACGTACATTCCCTCCCTCAACTTGCATGAAGAGGGAACAAGATCTCTTTCAAACAGAAGGGAAAAATGTCGGGGGGGGGGACATCACATTCTGTAGAGTTTGGCTTGGCAAATGGTTTTTAACTTCATTCAGAGCAAACAAGAGGAATGTTTGTATTGTTTGCTTGAAGACTTTAAATAGTCCGACATTGGGCAGACAGAATCTCCCGAGTAGTCTTTTTTTTGTTTGCAGATATGCGCTTCTACTTTAAACAGCAATTTCTTCTGCAGTGATTCTTTTTTTGGCCTGCATCGTCGTCGCTTTCAAGTAAATGTGACACTTTGTTCAGCATAAGTATTTGTTCAGTAGCCAGAGATTACAAAACAAGCCTCAGAAAGAGTTTTTTTTTACGATTTTGTGTGGTAAAACTTTTGGGGTTGTTAACTTTTGAGGCACTACTGTCTTGACATGAAGAGTTTTCACCAACCTCCAACGAACAGATGTACTTTTTCTCCCAGACACTTCTAGAGCTCCAGAAACCACTGATGGCCTGAAAGTTGTTCGCTCTGTTCTTCAGTGGGGACTCACCGTGATGAGCGTGCGACGTGCGCACATGTTCATGAGACCTGGCATTGGCTACACTAAGCACACGCGACGGTGTTCAATATCTGTTTGATGTGTAGTCCTTGTCTGTGTCACTGGTGCCCTGTTGAAATGGTCCCCACCAGCCTCTCTCTTGTTAGCAAGTGATAGGGTTCTGCGACACAGAAGGGATGCAAGTGTTCCTGTTCACATTATCAGGGACTTTGTTTAAAAGTCACCATACACCACTGATAGATGGAAATAAATCATAAAATTTATAAAAGTATGATTTGCCAGCTCAGTTGCCTGCTTTTGTGGGTGGATTAATTTGTCGTCATCTTTTCCCTTGTAGCCTCCAAAAATTGATGTAAATTTCATGGGTAAAGAAATAAATATTCATTTATAATGTACACGTATTGAGGAAAAAGATGCTGAACAGTACACAGGTTTGAATAAGTTTAAATGCTGATTGCTGATGATTCCAAGCCACTTCAATCAAAAACCATCAATTCCAATCTTGATGTCAGAATCATGGTACCACTTTTCCGATGAACTAATTCCTCATGTTGATTGATGCTGAATTGCATCTCTCATCACTGAGATTGAATTGAGACACTGCAACATCACTGGTTTTGCGTTATTGCGCTTGTGCCCCGTGTGTGACTTCTCACTCATTTTAATGTCAAAATGTCCAAGATTTGCGCGTAGTGAATTTTGTTTTCCCTAATAAGATACCCCCGTGACTGTGCAGAATCTGCAAGTGAGGTGTTACAGAACAAATATTGACTGCTTTTTCTCTTGGCCTTCTTTATGCAGTAGAACTAGCCACCTGCTGTGATCCTGATCACTTCAGAAGCCTAGATTCACTTTGCCGTTCAGAGCGGTTAATATTTCGGTACCTTTGTCATGATCGTCACTTAAACATGCCCCTTTTATGTTCCTGTTTTATTCCCCCTCCCCCCCACAGAATTACAGCGAGAACCATCTCAACCCATCCTGAATGTATTTATCAACCGCCTCGTTGGTGCTTTTCACTCGGCTAACGAGATGTTGTTCATTGAAAGTCCAAAAATAGCTGTTTGTCTTCTGACTCTTGCAGGTCTGTTGCAGGTGGCACCTGATGGTGTGGGCCTCCTCCGACTGACACATTGTGCGTTATTTTGCTATACATCCAACCTTTCAGTATTCCTGCCTTAAATTGTTTGGTGTAGCTTTAATAGCACATCACCTTTTTTAATAGCCAGATGTTTTTTCTAGAACAGATTACACCTTTCTACGTTAAAGGTGCACAGTGTTAAATTTCCCAGCCAGAGGAATTCCTTTAAAGCAATTTCTTGGAGGTCAGCGACTTTGCTGTTTTTGTTGTCGTCGTCGTTTCAGCGACTTTCACAAGGGTTTTTGAAACTTTGTAATAGTGTTACTGTATTGCAACTGTCTGTCAAGTGTTCTTGTGTAGATGGCCGTCTCTTCCTGCAGAAGCTTAACTCGACCTGTGTCTGTGAACATCTTCAACTGTCAGTTCCAAGACCTAACGCGAGGAAGTGACAGCAAATGTGTTCATTTTCTTGCATCCCTGCACAAGTGATGGACCTGATTCTTCTTGGTGCTTATGCAAGTAAAAACCTCTGGCCAGTGCTCAAGACTATATCGGGGGGGGGTGGATGGAAGAGGGTCACTACTGAAGAAATTCCAATGGTTGTTTTTGAATGTGTCGTTCTCTGCGTAGTGGAGATCGGTATTAAATTCTGTGATTCTCTTGATTTCAAAGGTTGCAGAATCAGCTTTGCTCAGCAGATGCACGTGCATGAGGCACTCCGACAAATTTGATCTCCCATCAGCACAATAGTAGATAATTGAACATTTACAATTGGACATGAGCTTTACAGAGTTAATGATTTGCAGTGTGGGGAAAAAAAAAATGGAAGGAAAGGAAAAAGAGACCTACAAAGGATACTCCCGCATCCCCCCCCCCCATCTCATCACGCCATGATCTACCTATTGTGACACAGTCACAACCATTTGAATGTCCTCTCTGGAGCAATTTCTCAAGATATCCGTCATGGTTGAACCATTTTTGAGATTCAAGACAGGGAGGGGCTGACCCCTGGCAAACTTTCCTCTTACGTTCTCCTTCCTTTCATTCACAGTTAATGCCAGAGAGCCATGCTCGCTCAATCAAATCATGACTGAGTGTCACTCTGGTCGAGCCATGATGAGTGAAAGGAGCTGTTACTCAAGGAATGACCGCAGCTCGTCAGTTTTAAATTAATTTTGTTTCCATAAAAACATCTGTAGTTTTCCATTCCCAGTGCCATTTGCTTTTATTTCTGACCCTGTGAGTAAACATTACCTTTGGTTCAAGAACATTTAAACAGTAAATAAATTGTTTTGTGAGCACGAAATGGTGAGCCCGTGTACAAGGCACGTACATGTACATGGGAACAATGCAGCTTGTGGGATTGTCGGCCTAGTCATGTGACCAACTCTGTACTGCAACCCTTGTCACATTATTAAAGCAACTTGTTTAGTTTGTCATAGGAGTGTGGATGGAGCACTCCAACATGCAGTTCATCCGTCTCATTTGTTGTACAGCTGGAGAGTGTTAAGACACACCATACACACGATGAGTTCTTGGCCTGACGCCCCCTTTCAAAAACTCTTTTAGGGTGAAGTAAACAATTTTTTTGTGGAGCGGGGGAGGCATGATGCCAAATTTTGGAGCTTTTGCGCGTACTGGGAGAAGAGAAATGAAATTGTCCCAGTGGTTGTCCTTCACTCTTTGTCTTTACTAAGAGCAAAATAAAAAAAAGCTTCTTGTTGGGGAGCGGGACGTGGTCCCACCTGCCTCCCTCCCTTTCCCATCCACCCATGTATGACAGTGTCTTGTTGCTGATCATTTGATATGCCAGCTTTGTTGACAAAAGTTTGTTTGAAAGTGAGTTAAATGCACGCAGGTCTGCGATTACGCAGAATGTACAAAGATTGTATCACATTCACTTGTACGGTTAATGTGAATGATTTGTTGTCCATTAATCTTTACCACCCACCATGTAATTTTATCGTCTTGAGAAAGGGCCAACCATATGGTCCAACCGGTATGTGCATGGTATCCACACAGTTAGTTTTGTCTTTGAAAGAGACGGATTTCCTCAACAAAGGTCATCTTGATTGATGTCACTCCCTTGTTAAACCATAATTACCAGAAGTCTAGTTTCCAAGGGGCTCTTTTAGGGGGTTTAAATGTGCTGCAGTCACAAGAGGGCGCCATTTCTGCTTTACAAACCTGGTCACCCTGACCCCCTTCCCCTGCCTGGCAGGATGGCTAACATCGACGCCCGGTGTGCACATTGCTGCAGACTGCCAAAGCTAACACCCCAGCCAGTTTGTTTTGCTTTCTGGTGTTATCCTCCGAGCCATGGGGGAATCGAGATTGAGTTGATCAGCTGGCGCTTGCCCCTGATAACAGCGCAAGTTTGCAATGATAAGGCTCCCACTTGGCATGAGAGAGAAGTAAAAAATCCCCTGGACCAGCTTTATTTTTATCAGTAGAAACAACAACAGGGAGGCGTCTGGTAGTCTTTTGCATTAGTCCAGTTCCAATCACATGGGCTCTTCTGGGACTTTGGGGGCCCCCCCCGCCGTCGAACTGTCAAAGAGATACATGCGGGCAGTCTGCTCATCCCATTGCATTCTCCTTAATTACATGCCAGCGTTATGGGCCGGGCGCTGGCCGCAGCATTAGCAATTAAAACATCTATCTCCATTAGCTGTTGCGAAAGAAAACAACATCACCCTCCCTTGTGAGCTGACGCTTGTGGATTTAACGCCACACCGTTGGGAACGCAATTTCCGCCGTGCCGTTGTGCGTAGTTCCCACGAGAATCCAAGAGACTCTTTCTTTTTTTGGGTCCTCATCTTCCCTTCTTCTTTCACTCTGTGGTTGGGCCTTGATCGTTCTGGCTGATTTACTCTGAGGTGTCTCAGTGTCATTAAATCTTAAGAAAGAGACGCTTCAGATGTCCTGTAAGTCTGAAATGGCTTTTTGGATCTTAGCCAGAGTCATATCCTAAATGGGACCTTTTAGCAGATTGATAGAAATCTGCGATAAGGGACCCTAAATTGATAGAGATTGGTCCAGTTTAGTTGTCAGGTCATTGAGCAGTTCTCAGGACTGAAGTGTGACAGAAGTGTGTTTGCCAGGCTTTGCTGTCTGTTCTGAGGACCCAACAACAAAGAGGTCCAAGTTGTGCTGGTTGTGGAAAACTTTATGCGGACTTACATGTACTTGGTCCACAAAAGATTTTCTACTTTGTGGGAAAAAACAGTGTTTAAGGGGCATTTCACCATTTCTGTTGCAAACGAAGAGGAACAGTCAAGGAGACCATCCACAAAAAGCTGGCTCAAAAGAGTTTTCACAGGGCAAGAACAAGATTCATTCTCAGCTACACAAACACAAAGAAATGTCCTCACCAGATGAGATGTATGTAAATTATGATGTTGTGGAAACATGGGTGTGCATTTGAAACAGTAGTGTAACTAAGGTGAAATTTCTGTGGGGGCACTTGGGAGCTGCACTGAATTTTTCAAGGGTGGCACCAAAACAAAATGAAGGGAGGGGCACGGACTTCCTCTGTGGGGCACAAACCACAGCCATGCCCGTGCATTTTCAGGATAGAGACACCATTTGATGCAATTAACAAGGAGCTATCCAGAAGGGGTGAACGATCTCTCTGAAGTCCTGTTGTCAGAGGGATGTTGTCGTTTTGACGTTCCGTTGTCATGCTCATGGTGCTAGTTTTAATATAATGAAAAAATGACAGAGTGTGCAACAGTTGTAGTCTGTTGACATGAATTGACAAGTGTTGAAGACAGCCATCTTTCCTGGACCCTCCAAAATCCATTGTGATTTTGATGGTTTATGCTGGATTAAGCAAGGTATAGCAGAGTGTATATTAACGATACTTGACGTGAGATTTGATGCCCTTTGAAATGTGCAAGGAATAATGCCTTTGAGTATCTGCACAGTGAAGGATTTTAGAAGATTTGAACAAGTCCCCGACATATAAATGTCTGTGCGTAAGGATTAAAGAATCAGTCGTCATCGGATGTGGAAAATAAAGATACAAATCGGACTGCATATATGCGTATTGGATCATCAAAACAGCAAGTATGCTCATGCTCGGATTAGATTGGGATTGCAAGGTGTCACTTTCCCCACATTTTGCCAGTGGGCCCAATCATGAAGGGTGCGACTGCAACCGGCTGCTTCACACTCAAACTTGTTTGCCCGGCGCGACGCGGAGCGTGGCACGTGGAAAACAGGAGCCTGATTAAAAGAAAACAGACCGCTGCGAGCTGCCTGCCTAAAGTAGTCATTGTTGGGTGTTTACCTGTGCCTCGCTGGCCTCTGTTCTCTGGCGCTGCTGGTGGTGAAGGCGCCACTGCGGATCGGCTGTTGTCGGGATGCCCACAGAATCTGAGAAAATGACAGTCAGTGGCTGGTCCGGTAATCTCCATGTATATACTGGCTGTCATGTTGTCATAGGATCATTGCATAGGAGCAAGAGGGCGCTATGCAATTTCACATGAGCAGAGATGAACCAATTGAAGTCTGGGTTAGGCTGCAGTGGAATTACTTGGCTACGGCTCAGAGAAACACATCGTCTTATGGAAGCCACTGGCTGTTTTTCAAGTACTTTGTGTATTATTGCCTGTCATAGCCAACTCAATTAGACACAGCCTAAGTGCTGACTTTCTAGTCTCATCTCACTCATAAACTCCTTGGATGAACAGCTGACCACACTTTGCGGTTGGATTTTCAAAGCAGTTCTGCCTGGGCCATACATCATACATGTAGTGAATGTGCGCACTGGTTCACGTGCATGTATCCTTTCTGTGCAGGAACAAAAGATGCCTTGCTTTCATGTAGCAACCACAGTCCTTTGGGAACCCGTTTGGTGCCCACACAGGCTAACATGCATGTGCCTTTCACGCAGGTCACACTGACTATAATTAGTTTGACACTTTATGCATTATCAAGAATATCGTGAATGTTGCATGGTCATAATGTCATCCCAGTTTTTACTTTGAAAAAGGATTGTGTGTTGCAGTAAACTCTCCCCATCAAGAAACTAAAGTTAAAGAAAAGAAAATTCCAGAATTTCTGCATCAGCATGGAGCAGATATAATTGAATTATTAGATTTTCCTTCCCAAGTTTCACTGTAGCACTCTGTTAAAAGATTGAAACTTGAGGAGGTGCTTGCATGCTGTCGTGCCTACACTTTAGGGTAACACGAGAAGATTGGCACACCTGTGTAAGTTTTCATTCATTTGTCCGATGAAAGAAATCAATATTGCTTGGCATATCCATACCCATGCAGGTCGTGGGAAGTTGGTAACAACCATCTGTGACCCGGGGCTACATCAGTTAGCATTTACATCCGGTGTTAAAAAAGAATGGACATTTTTTTTTGAAGGGGGGGAAGGCTTTGGTTGGGCAAGATTTCCACCTTGTCGGTGTTCAAGGGAAATTTAGATGCACTTTATATGCGATGATTGCAAGCCTCTGGGTCACCATGGGAGATGTTGCTCCGTTAAAATGATTGAGTTTGGGAGGAAACCAGGCACGGCCGGGTCCAGTCCCATGTAACCTTAACTCGGCAGGACACGTCTGGCGCTAAAAGCCAGCACCTCTCTGAATTGATTGGTGGGTGTACTGTTGAGTTATCCACCCACAGATTGCTGGCATGTGGCCTCTTTACAGCAGAGTGGCGTCCCTTGGGAAGTGAAATTTGTACCCTGACTTGGCAAGGATTATCTGCACCTGTACTTCTTTTAAAGCCGTGCCATATTTGTTTTTCTCCTACCCAAAAGTTGGCTTTGAAGAAAGTGCTGTGTAAGGAAAAGAGGAAGAAATCTAGTCACTTCTTGCTCCCTTCCGTAGTGCGAACTGTGATTTTTCTTTGCCAGAAGTACAAATAGCTCCTAGATTGGAAGAAAGCAGTTCGTGAGGAAATCAGGACACGTGCCGGTAATTGAGTCGTTTTCCCTTCAGTGGAATGAACCCTGATTTTACCTCTCACACAGATTGCAAATGTGTAATGACAAATTGTCGCCTCCTTGCTACAGCGTATAGATATGTAAACACTCGGAAACTGCTTCATGAATGATGAGAACGAGGTTTTGCAGCGGCCGAAATCATGAATGTTCTTTTCTCAGTACATCTCAAGGGACTGTGTGTGTGGACGCGGAAGGGGTATGCAACTTCGCAAGCTTGCCTGTTGAGTGGGACCACTTAACCAGGGACCTGCTGTCACGAATTACAGTCATGCAAAACACTTGACCGCGACCGGTTGTCAGGATTGGGTGGCCAGTTGAGATCTCACGAAGTCATCTCAAGAATAATTTTCATCTCACGCAGCAGACATTTCTCCCTCCCTGCCTCCGCTTTCCCCTCAAATCTCCCTCTGACCTCCCTCCCCCACTGCTTACAATCGAAAGCATTTGTAGTAGAAGTTTATCTTTCCATCTCTTGTCTGGCCTGTTGCCCTTTTTTTTATATTTGGTCAGTTGGCCATGCTCTCTTGTCGCCTTGAACATTGTGGACATCAGAGTTTATTACGACAATGTCCATTGGGTTTTTCATTAACCTTCTCTAGAAATGCCAGAAAGTCCTTATTTTGGATTTTGGAACCACTTAAGCATGTTCTAGATTTTCTCCTACATGTATGCTGCATATCTATTGTTAGCAGTATTGCTAGGCTTCTACTAGTCGCAACACTTTTAGAACCAAAATGTATCTGTCAGAGCAAATTATTTTGAACCATTTAATTTTCCAAGAAGTTGATCTTTCAGGTGTTGTACATTTTGGGAATTTCTAAAAAAAAACTGGACTCCTCCCCCCAAATAACCCTGAAAGTATTCAGAATGGGAGGTGGTACATGTAAGTGTACACCCACTTCTCGGTAATATGTTGGTATCAGAGTGGTATCAGTCGGCTGTGTGTACTATTCTCCTGGGAGTTTTTTTTCCTTTTCCCACTCAAGAGCCAGCACCTGTTGAACTGTGGGCGTCGGGTGGGGACATCCACCCACGGGATTCTCACATTTTGGCCTGGTACATGACGCTCTATCCCTTTAGCTATGAAATCCGCACTGGCAAGGACTGTCGGTACTTTCAATCTGGTTCAGTCTTCGTTTCCAGGCTCGCCGTTTGGGAAATGAAATCAAGACAACCAGCCACTGGCAAGTTCCCGATCCTGTGCAATTTTTTTTTTTTTTGGTACATGACTTGTGGTTTACTTGGAAAACATGATTAAATCTGCCATGTGTATGGTTTTCAGAGTGAATACCCTTTCATATACCCAAGGGCCTACCACATGCTGTGAGATACTCTTTATCCCTTTTGTCCAAACTGAAGGATCTTTTGGGTTTGTCCCAAAGAACCCTCTGACCTTTTTCAATCCAAAAGGATTCAGTGAAATTCACACTACGCTTGGGGCTCAGGGTCAGCACTAGCAGACAAATTTTTTTTAAATTGTCCTCTTGCAGGTTTTCTCTGAGCCAGACTGTTGTCACTGCTTGTGCTATGTAGCTCTGGTCACCTGCAGGGGAATTTGTAATGGTTTAAGTCGGGCCTGAGGGCCCCTAGTAGGAGCTCAAGGAATAAATGGGTTCGCGGTAAGAATGAAGTTACAATAAAAAATGTCGTGTAAATCTTGCATGAGGAGTCTGCTTCTGTGATGCCCCAAAGAGTTATGGGAAGTGGCCTTGGTGTCCTGTTGTTTCAAAAATGCCAGATTTTTGGCCAAAAATAATGCCGCAAGTTGGGTCGGTTTGTTGTGAAATAGTACCCCCCCGTAAGCGGTAGGAGGGGAAACATTTGTCCTTTCCTCATCCTTTCTGCATCTGTGCTGGTGCCTTGGTCTTTGCTTAGGTCCTCCTGTGTGCCTTCCATGGGCATTTCAAGAGGAAAATAAATGAAACTTGACAATATGTGTGAAAATACCGTGGAGCTGGCTCCCCTTTCCACAGTTGGTTTGTCAGTTTGCTGCTGCTGATTGCTGTGCCCCCTCCCCCAGGAAAGAGCTCTGACCCTGCCCCCTTTCTGGCAAAGCCCATGCTCCCTTCTCTCTTTCGTGAATGACCGCGTCCAAATTATTTGGCTACAGCTACGAGCTACGTGTGTCTAGAGAAGCCTCAAAACTAACAGCTCCAGGAGTCCACGCGTAGCCAGGTAGATTTGGACACCGTTTGCTCTTGGTCACTGCTCGCGGACAGCATCTATTACCGCAGCACCCTTGTGACCGAAACATAGTTCCTGGTATTGATTCTCTGGGCTGCCCACCCACGCTCGGGCCATTTGAAGTCCAACTACGGCCGAATCAATTTGTGGAAGTGTGGCTTGAATTTCAATTTGACCAAGCTCCGTTCCCCCTAACCACACCGGTAGATATGCCGGCACATTTTTTTTGTATAGGCTGTAATTCGTGCTCTTCTAAGGTATTCGTAATATTCGTAACTTCTGTGTTGTAGTTTTAAATATGAAATAAGATGCATGTGCTGAATATTCCCTAGTTGTGGAGAGGGCTTTATCCAAAGTGATATTAACAACTTGGTTGAACGAGCTAGACAAATGTTACATTGAGTTTATTTATCACACTTAAAAAAACTTGAAAAACACTACTGATTTCACTTGGCAATATTCTGGTTCACCATAACAGTTGTAACAAGAATCTGGTCCTCATTTTACATGGACTGTACATACAAGGTCTCATTTCCAATTTATTAACCGGTCCACAAATCATTTCCTTCGGTGGATATGTACTGTGTAGGCCCATTGTCATATTATTTATGTAGCACTCCAACAGTTTACACAGGGGTGAAAATTTATGGCCCTCTCTTGTTTGAGAGGTTGGCAGTTTGGGAAATCCAATCCCTGAAACCTTTTTGGAGTTGATGAACTGGAATGAGCGAAACAAAACCGGTGTAGAAATTGATATGATTATGTCTTGCGAGTCACAAGCATGAACTGGACATTTTTGGGAGGGTGGGGATGGGTAGAGAATGGGGGGGGAGAATAAGTCAAACAGCCAAGCATTGTCAGGAGTGTTATTAATTGAACGCGGGGAGATGGCCCGTTGAGATTTGCCGCTGTGCACGCTTGATTAGTTACGGCCGAGCTGAAAGAATAATGCGCTGCTGATTTATCACCCGTGATTAATTGAGTGTCGCTGCTAAAATTGCAGCGTGTTGACCAAATCCATCATGGCCCACCACCATTATCAGTGACGTTTAGCATTATCAGGGAAGCAGTTTGGATGGCTTGGATCTTGTACAGGGACACGTTTGTGCGTGCATCATTATTGAGAATATCTTAGGAGCGGATGTCCGGATTTTGGAGGGGGCGGGGGTGTTTTGAAGGCTGTTGAGTGTGTTCACATTCATAAAAGACAAGAGGGCACCTCTGTATGTCAGTGGAACTCACTGGAGGAGGGGCGGGGCATGAAATTAAGAAGGCTGTCTTTGTATTTTAAGAGCTTGCAGGCAGACTTACCCAAAAAGTAAACAGAGCTTTGAACTGCGCTTGGTGGATATCTTAAGAGTAGAAGTTCCTAACCTCAGAATAAATTTTGCTAAAGAAATGCAAGGTATGATGGTCAGACTTTTGGAAACTCTGCAGATAGTTGTGAAAACAGATTGGTCAGCAGAAAAAAACGTTGCTTGCTTCCAAAGGGAGAAACTCCCCACCCACATACACTGCTTTTATGTACTCGTCTATCTGGCTCTTGGTTGTTTTTTAGTTTAGCATGCAAGGGCAGCCCAACTGTCACTGCGTCCAGGTTGTCACTTCATTGAGGGGGCGATGTCTTGTGTTGACAGGAAAGTGGAGACCAGTTTGTGGGGACAGTATCATGAGTCCCCATGACACATCTACACATGTTTCAACACATGTGTTGCCCCCTCAACTATGGGACCAGTACATGTGATCGTTTCGTGAGCCTCCATTGCATTCTTTTGCAAATACAGTTCCATTAACAGGCAGAAAGAGGTCAATTTAAACATCTAGATACATTTTTGTGTCCGTGTTCGACTACAGCAAGCCTTCAACGCGACGGCCGTGGTGCGACACATGCGCAAGTTGGGACTGGGGGAGCTGGCAGCATCAGCCAACAACAACGACGGACAGTCCAAAGACAGGGGCAGCAAAGACACCGACGGCACTGTACCGGGTACCGGGGAGGGCGAGCAGAGGCCAACCTGCAAAGGAGCATCCGAATCAAGCAGATGAGTCATGGCACCGGACGTGCAACTGCTTCCCTCTCCCCCCCAAAAAACCATCTTAATTGTAACTCATTAATTGACGTACCATGCCAAAACCTGGTGGAGTTTTGTGTGTGTGTGCAATTCAAATCGGTCAAGCAGATTTAGTTTGAAATCCTGTGATCAATTAAAACTCCCTTGTATGATCCAATCACAAGACATCAAAGTACCACAGATCAGCCCACCATTGCAGTAGGCTAGCATTTGGCAAGCAACTGTACATCATAGGTTATGAACTAGGCAGTGAAGCTTAGGTTCATGTACAAGAACCGTTCACTCTTTATCAAACAGCAACATGTTTATTACTTTACTTCATATTCCCAAATAAAGTGCAGCGCTGCGGTCTTTGCATATGACAAGGACAGATGTAAGTTGGGTCATGTGTCTCAGTGAGAGAGGACGCAGATGAAGAGTTTTCCACTTGTCCTCATGTAGCAAAATGCAGAAGTAACTGTCTTTGCAGTTGTCGATCAAGTGAATCTGTCATGGTGTAAATATCAAGTGCAATTTTTTTTGCATTCTTTGAATAAAATGTTATCCACATTCTCACCATTTATTCTGGTTTGTTTTAACGCCTTTTAACACCGCTGATTAAAAATAAACCTTGGAAAGTTTTCATCTTGTTCAAGATTCTCACCATTTATTCTGGTTTGTTTTAACGCCTTTTAACACCGCTGATTAAAAATAAACCTTGGAAAGTTTTCATCTTGTTCAAGATTCTGGTTCTGGCATTGTGAGTCATGTGTAATTTGTATACCAACGTAATAGACCCTTTGCATTCAACAGCCATCTTGGAGGTCCTTTTGTTCATTTTATTCAGTAACAGTGAGCGTATGGAAGGTGTCCTTGTGCTGTAACCTCGAGGAACAAAAGCACACACATCTTATAAGATAGCACTGATATAAAGGATTGCATTTGGCAACCCTCTTGAAGATTGTTTTTCATATTTTTTTGTTGTTTTAAACACTGAATGCACATAAGATACATTCATATGAATCTCTGTATTAAAATCTAAAGCACGGGCCTTCAAGATGGCTGCCGCACAATTGGTCTGTATGAACATAGTGAGTTCTTTGTATATATACTCAGCCTTATGATGTACTCTTCCTTCTAACATTCAGCTGCCACTGGTGGATTTAGTATCCAGATCTCTCCCCTGCCCATTGTTTCACCGTTATTGGAAGCCCCCATCTTTTTTGCTTTTGTAGCAGATATTTCATTTTGCGTATTGCTGTGTGGTACGTAGAATTGGGAGCTGGAAGCCAAAAAAGCAGCACAGTTCCTTGTGGAGTGCAATTTTAAAGCAAATTTTAACAGGCAATGATTGCTTCTCCAGAATGGCTTTGGCCGGGGGGAGGTGTTAAGAAAAGGGGGTGTGTTATAGGGATTTCACTACATTTGGACATTTCTCTGCAGATTGTGTGCCGCGTTGCCCACTTCTTCCAGGAATGGTTCACCAGAACCCACAGGCATTGCTTACATTTCCTGGCCGGGATATTGGAAACTACATGTGTACGAACACAGGGGAACCCAGTGCTAAATATGACATGGGGGCAAGTGCGCAGTCACTAAACATGTTTTTGACAGTTTTCAGGCATACACATGTTTAGTTGAGCTGGTGATATCTGAGCACAACTGTTTATTACGCTCACCAAAATGTATGCATTATCTACGTGCTATTCAGCTCTCTGTACATCTGTGTGTACACGTAGATCATGCATAAGAATTTGCTGAGCGTGGGGAACGTTTGTGTCTGGATGTTGCCAGCTCAGTTGGTCGCCAAGTAGTCAGCTAATACAGAAGCCTGACTGGCTACATTTTTTTGGCCCAAAGTGGAAGCTGCCGTCTTTTTGTTAGTAGTGCCGTAGAATCCACCAGTGGGGCCAGCCATTTTGTTAGACAACACTCTGCGTGTATCTTTGAGAGATAAACGGATGAACTCTTTTTTTGTAAATGATAAACTTAAGCTGCAGAAGTAGACTGCTGTAAAGTAAAGTGTGTAGATCGTGCATAAATTCGCAGTGTAGAAATTCACAATTTTGTACCATTAATCATGCTGCGTTGGCATTAATTAACAGGGGTCAATCATCGAAGTGTTTGGTGTATGTGGGTCATTAGGGAATGTTATGCAGTCAAGTTTTGAATATTCTGCTGTATTTATCATTGGAAAGGGAAAAAGTTGGGAACTCCCTGTCCTTAGAAATGCAGGAACTTCATGGTTGAAACTACACTTGACTATAAGTTCGGTGGATAATCGTAAGTTCTGGCTCCACACTGATGTGCTACGGTGTATTGTATTGTAAAATTCAGTTGGTCGAGAACTGCTTCATGGCCTTTAGCAAGAGTTAGCGTGTGACCACCAATTACCTGTAGGTTCTGTATGAAATCATACACAAATGCAAACTCGCGATGTCAAATTATCTGATTCATGGTGTGAAAATGCAAACGTTGAACACGTTCAACTCAAGGTGAATTTTGCTGCAAATGTTAAGTGATGTTAAATTGATTTGCAATCACATTTGCCTGAAGTGTGAACTGGCCTTTGCTCCCGGACCAATAAAAGTATTTGGCAGCAGGATTTCAAAGTGAAATAACGGAATAGAACCCCCCCCCTCAGTACTGTATTGATAATGTATTAAATGGCAAGTGAGAAGGGAGGATTGAATTCAGTGATTTCAGGGCAAAGGATTTTTGTCTTGTTGATGGGATGTCAGCTGCTCTCATTTCTCACTTTCCATGTTCACAGTTGTTCACTTTTCCACCTTTCATTCTCATTGTCAATTGCTGAACTTGGACGTTTTGGCTTTCTTTCCGCATCGGTGTAATTTTGAGCGGATTTCAAACTTCCTCGAATGAAAGCGCATGTAACAAATAGGGTTGGGCTGCATCAATCTCTTGTCAATTTATTTGAGCTTAGATTTTTCATATTATACTGAGCTTGTCTACTGAACTTGCTTAAACCAGTTGAACATAGCCTAAAGATAGAAATGGTCTTACCTGTAGATGTGTGAATCCATCAGTTGAAGGTGAAGAATTCACGTTTGATTCTTTTTGATACACTGTACATACTGAAACATCACTACCTTGACTACATTCAGGAGAGTTTGAAATGACGCTTACAGATTTTTAAGGGTGGCGTTTGCTCTTTACTTGGAATTCAGTTTTTCACATCATACATGGACTGCTTTTTCATAAGTGATCAATAAATGTGTATAAGAATCGAAAGCGTTTGGTTCCAGACGTAAATCAACTGAAGTTGTTCTAGTTCGTGCTTGGTGTGTTATGTGAATGAAACTGAGAATTCATAGAGAATGTCCTCTCCAACCTAGAAGGTTCACCGTTTGTGTTTGGACCCGAGTTTCCAGGTCCTTGCTTTAATGGTGTAACTGCTTTTGAGCGGTACCAAGTCATCTTTGACACCGTATGAAGGTTTGCAGTCATCGTTTGTGATGAGGTACAGTAAGTGAATGTGTGATTCAGTAAATTCGAGACGTTGGATAAAAAACCACTATGTTCAAGTTGATGATGTATGCTTTTTTGGATCGATGGAAAAGCTTTCAGCAGACAGGTACTTCGCCACGGGCAATATGTAATGGTGTGGAAGGCAGGACATTGATTGTCCTTGAAATTTAAGAAATGGGGAGGGAGGGGGAACTGAAAGCGTTTAGTCAGAAATGTTGGCTGGTCAGAATAGTACCAGTAGGGTCCTCAGTCAGGGTCCTCTGTCAGGTGGTGAAGATGAGGTCCCAATATGTCCTCTGTCTTGACTTCAATCTTGCAACACACCTGTTTTTTCTGACTGTCTTTCTGTGTGATAGGGGATGAAACCCTGTGAATTTTGGTTTTGGGGGCATCACAGTACATAATTGAACATTGTCACAACTGCCTGGAGCCTGGGCAGTGGATCCAGGCACTTGGGTGTCCTTGAGCAGGATGGTTGACAAAGATTTTTTCATTCCACCCATATATTAGCACAAACTGGTTGGTCTGGGGGCCAGTCTTATCATTGTCTGATGTTAGCGTAAATCTTTAGTTCCTGCAAAATAGAGTCCTGCTTTCCCAATGGCCAGACTGTGCATTTTTTCCTCTCTGATTTTAGTGCTGCTTTGAAAATTTATCTGTGAACATTCATCAAATATGGCCAGATATCTAAAACTCAGCCTACCAAACAGCACACCCATACTCATTTGTCCAACATTTTTGTTATAAAAAAGCATCTGCAAAGATGTGGCTGAATTAATTTTGTGAATGTGAACACAGGATTCACCGCGCTTTTGATTTTTTTCTCCAGATTTTAAAAATTTTTAGTCTCGTGTTGTGTTTCTTAACTTGATCACCTTCAAGGAAAATCTCTGAATTTCTTAGAGAGCAGGAACTCGTGTATTAAACTTGTAAAATTTCTGTGTATCATAGTGAAAAGATTTAACTGCCTTTTTTGTTGAGCTATGTCTGTATTTTCTTGTGTCTGTTATAAAACTACCTTTGCAGAACAGGCACTACAAACATGTAACCAATGATAAAGGGGTGTATCTAAAGAGTCGTGAGCAATCATGTTTTGTCAGGTGCTGAGAAGAAAAATCAGATTTTATTTAACTGTTTAAAGGGCCTGTGAAGGGACAAGAGTGGATTGTGTATTGATGTTATTTTTTGTTGAGCTGTCTTTCAGAATCTGTAGTAGAAGTTCGGTCTGAAAATGTTGCATTTGGTTGCTGGTCATTAGTTTGCATTGTAATAAGTGTGAATTATCACAGTTGTAAAAAAAGGGAGATTGTAATTTACGGTTACTGTGCACTGTAAGATTTTCACAGGGTGAGATTCTTGAGCGTGGCTATAATGTAGCATAAATAATGTAGAAAGTCTTGATTTTGTTAACGTGAAAAGCTAAAAAAAAATTAATGCAGCTTGCTTGCTTATATTTACAGGCGCCTATCTCAGAGTGATTCTTTTTATCAATACATGTACGTATGAAAAGAATTGAAACATTGACTTGGTTTTTTTTTTAATGCTTTTGAGAATGAAAATGTATGTTTCTGTTGTACAGTTTGATAAAGAAGCGTGCAAGATATGTAAAAAAAGAAATGGTTTACTACAGCAATGAACATCGACCCAACTTGTCCTGTTCTGAACATGTGCTGTTCAAGTGTCAAGTTGGTCAAACTTCACGCAGATTTTAAGTTTATCACAACTCTTAGAAAAACTTTCACACTGGCTGAAAATCTTACACGTACTCGTTGGGTACCTTGCTACCACGTTGGGTTTTCTTTGGGGAGCATCCTTCATGTTCGCATTAGCTATTCAAGTCTCCTTCAATAGAATGACTTGTAGTTCAGTCATATTTTCTCTTCTCTCTGTTCGGGGGGGGGGGAATGTTTAGAGTGGAATGGTTTGAACTGCGAACAGCCGTAGTACACTTGTAAGGTCCGTTCTTTTGACGTTACAGTTGTGTTTCTCCCTCAAGTAGCTGCTAAAACTATGGCTATCAGTACAAAAGTAAACACCAAATCAATACAAGTACTACTAAATGAAACTACAACCCTATTTATAATTAATTGGAACAAATTTGAGGTAAAATCGAAAACCAATCAAAAGGTGATATTTTCTGGAAGTTTTGGCCACCCAAACAAATAGCAGGGAAACTGGGAGTGGTCTATTTATCAGACAAGAAACCAAAAAGTTCAAAATCTCTTTTTTTCTCGTTGTACATCACACTTGTCAAATCTTTCGATATATAATAATCATGAGAAAAATATATATTCAGAAAAAAGCACCTTTTTGTGTAACAATATTGAAATAATTTAGAAGTACTTTAACTGTAGTTAGCAAATTAACATTTAGTAATTTATTTCAGATTGAATTGTTCCCATTTTTAAAAATTTTTCAAACTAAAATTTTAACTTATAGAAAAAGCTAAAGTTCCATAATATGGTTTTCCTGTTGATAGAAAATATGTTACCCTTGAAGTTACAGCTTCTTTCAGTGAAAACTGCCCACAGAATAGGGCTTGGGAGTGCAAGCCGTAACTTCTGTAGCAAAACCAGACAAAAAAGTCAGCAGTGACGGTAACTGAGGGAAGTACGAAATCTAAGTTGACTCTCTCCGCATAGCAGCCATGACTTATAGTTAACTATCGTCACCAATTCGTAGCACATGCAGGTCGTAATTAGAAAGCCCTCGAAATACATTTGGGGTCAATATTGTACATTTTGGAGTGCCTTTTTATAAATGCAAATGGGAGCGTCATCAAAAAGTGTGTGGTTATTGTTACAAAACGGAAATATTTTTTGTTGTTTCCGGATTGTTGATTTTATTCCTTAAAAAAAAAAAAATTCATTATCTGAATTATATATACAGGTATATGTTTGTATATGTGCAGCCTTGTGGAATAGAACAAGATATTGGTACTGTACAGTATAAATGTTTTCGAAATAGAGGTGGTAAATGTATGTGCATTACGAATGTAATTGTTTTTTTTTTCCAAATTTGTGATTTAAACATTTTTTGTATCATGACGTTTACAAATGAAAAGTAGACCATGTAGATGTGAAAACACATTTTCTGTTGCCCAAGATGGAAGGGAAAAAAAAAAGGAAATAAGTTATCTGTGTGTTTCTTGTTGATTTATTTATTTGTTCATTTGTCATACGTTGCTGTGTTTCTTCCGAAGAGTAAAAAATACACAGGTTTTTGTAGAAAGCTGGAAAAATTGTTTTGGATTCAGAAGTGGAAGTGAAAAGGATGAAAGGAAAGCAAACAAAGATAACCAGAAAAACGCCCTTACTTTCAATCCAAAATTACTTTAATCTCAAACGCAACTCGGAATCTCTAACATTTTTTACATTACACGGATCCGCTTGTGATGCAACTATCACATTATTTCTATGGTACTCAAATTCTGCCAACTATGCAGCAGTTTGGCAGCAGGTATTTCTGACATTACTATCCCTCGTCAGCAGTGCCCAATGGCAGAGCTGCTTTCAGAAATGGAATCTTGATTATTATCCATTGAAAATGGAGCTCGAATGACTGATGGGACTGCATGTGGAATTTCAGAGTTGGACTTCTGTGCATTTCACCGGAGAAGCTTGTGAACTGTGAGGGCACTGTACTGTTATGCACACAGAGAACAACTATAATTTCCCTATTTGTGGAGACGATGTGTTGGAATGGATGGATGTCGGGACCAACTACATTACAGGGCAATTTTTTTTTTGTCCGAAGTCTGGACTTCTCAACAAAGGTATTCATCCCCTTGATGTTGGGCTGGCCAGGGCACGGGAACGGGCATGCAATTCCTGGTGTTGGATCTGTGAGTAGGAGAGGTCAACACAGCGTAGCTGGCGCAAATGAAAGTGAGCCCTGAGCACCAACAGTGTAATGCACTTAAACCATATCTCTTGCAGAATAAAGCTCCCATAAATTAAAACCGCACTGGTGTGACTTCGACCAACAATCATGCTCACTGATAAGGACAGCAAAGAAATCCTTCAGTCTTTCGACAAAAAGAAAAAAGTCAATTTAAAGAGCCTTTAAAAAAAACATAAACATGAGAAAATTCTGACTCGGATTCTAATGGTTAGCTCATGTTCCTCATCATGTTCCGAAATATAAATATGACTGGACACAGACAGGTGCAATGATGCAAGAAATATATTGTTGATTAAACTTTCTGAACTGTCATGTTGTGAGCCGTACAGCTTTTGTTGACAGTTACATCTTGACAGTTTGTGGCAGGTGCATCTTAAAAGGCGAGGCAAAGATAATGCTGCCTCTGGTCAAACGGGAGTTGGCAGGACATACATTTCAAGATGTCTTTCATGCCAAAATCTCTTATCTTTGCTACAGGAGAGCAATTCTATGCACAAGTGGAAATTTGGTCAGACTGTTACCGACCTCACCAATCGTAATTCACAAACAAAAAGAAGTTTCACCAAACAAAAAAATTAAAACAGAATTAAGGTAATGGTACTGAATGTACATTATTATTTAAATTGTGTTTTGTTTCAAAATGAAATCTTTTTGTTTAAGAAAAACCTGAAATGAGGTCCGTGAGGGCATGAGCAAATTTCCCTGGAGTCGACAAGAACTTGCCAAACAATTCAATCATTCCCGATGGGCTTTCAAACAACATTCTCTCCAAAAGAATTGAATAGTGCAAACGCAGACGTAACTGCAACATATTTAACCTACATGTAGGAAAACAGAAGTAAACTAATACTATGCATGATAGGAACACTGCAAGTTGAGTTCGCAGTACCAAAGTGTGACTGCATGCAGTTGCACACGTACAGTACATGCATACATATACATAGAAGACCATCTGGCCTTCGCCATGGAAATAACATATCTTTTCCTTCTTGATTTTGTTCCTTGAATTTTGGACGAGTAGCAGTCACAATGATTGGACACAGGCATCACTCTGTGAGCAGCGACACGTCAAATTCAACCAATGGGATCCTCTAGCCCATGACTTTCTTGTACAACCTTTCCTCCTCCTCATCAGATGGCAGAACCAGTTTCTCGGGATTGCAGAGGTCGGCTTTGATCAGCGGCAGGCCCTTCTTCCTTCGTTCGGCGATGACTAACTCCGCCTCTCTACGTGCCCACAAGCGACCATTGCTATAGAAAGTAAAGATACATGAAATCTGCTTGATGAAGTACTTGTTGCCACTATGCAATGTTTCATTTCTTAGGCGTCATCTTTTTCTGAACATCTGCCATAACCAACATTTGATAGTGTTATACATAGTGATAATGAGGAATGATAAAACCTGATTACATTCCACAGATTGCAATGCTGTTCACTATTAGATAACTGAAAACCTTCATAAGGGCATAATAATTCCAATTAATGGGAGTGATCACCACTGTTTGGACCTTAAAAGCAACCTTTAGGCAAAGTCTACAGCACAGGCAAACACTACCATTCGCCACCAACATCATTGTGCACGTCAGAATGTAGGCTTTGTTTATCATTAACGGTGAATACCATGACCAGCATCCGGCAGCATACCGCTTAAGAATCAGAAAACCTCACATGATATGACTACTGGCTCCTGCCGGCTTAACCCTAACCCTGCCAGACACAGCAAAGTGTGTCAGGTAAAAATGTCTGGGGATATCCCCCTATTGCTGGATGCTGTCCCACTGAATAATGGTCACTGGGTTGTACATGTACAGCGCTCAACCCTTATGATTATTTCAAAAACAGTGTGCTGAATTTGGGAAGTCTGAGGACAGATTGGGTTCAAACCCCAGTTCAAGTAGCGCTGCAAAATTCCGGCTGTACCCACCTTTCTGGGAGGTAGTGTATATACAGTGGGCCAATCACCATAATGAGGGAGAATGCCACAAAGAAGATTAAGCGATAGGACCACAGATCAATGTAGGGGTCATCGCTGAAGCCGTGTGAAACATAGCTCTGTAAAAAGAAAAAAAAATTGAAGAAACGGTCAACTTTATGCACATGAGAAAGGCTGTCAATATTTTTTTGAGATTTCATTTCTGCAGAAAAAGATAGGGCTGCCATTTTTGATGGGCTGATGGGAGCTTACATTTTACAGTCCCATCTTTGATTAACCAAATATACAAAGAAGCTTAATAATTCAACGAATAAATTAAACAGATATCGTGATGAGGGTCCATTTTTGCAAACGGGCATGATCTGAGAAACATTTCCATATTTGGCAGAAAATATTGTGAAAATACTGACAGTCAGTAAATCTGGACCGAGACTTTGACATGGTTTTACACAAGTTCACAAGTGGGGAAGGGGCATCATAGAAGATTCTGGCAACCCTTCAGGGCCTGTCTCCAACCATGGAGGAAGGAAGAAACTTCAACTACCCAAATTAGTGACCATTTGCACATTTTCCGTGAACAGTATTGGACCTAATGCTTCACGTTTTTTTCACATCCTCCCCAAAATTACTCCTCTTTGTTTATTGCACTGTTTTGTTGTGTAGAAGGAAGATTTACACTGCTACAAAGGACGAAAAGGTGATTTTGGACTAATACATCGGTTCTATATCTCGGACTTTACTTCCCTTTTTTTAACAAAAAATCTTCCTAACCATTGCCAGAGAGTGGAATTATCAAATAGGATGTGTAGCGTCCATGACAGTATAGTCGCCAGGTCCCTTATTTCACCACTTACTGGGAGGCAAGAGCCAATCAGACTTGACAATAGGTGACAATATGGACCTGGCAACCACACGGTTATAAACATTAGGTCTATCGGTACTGTGCAAAGATTTGGTGATTATGCAAATCAACCAATCGTACCCAATAAATAGCCTACATGTATCATAGGCTAGATCAGCATGCCATGACGTCATCAACAGGACATCACCATACAGTTCATATCACTATTTGAGGAAAGATTGCATCTTTGAGCTCGTCGACAAGAGTGTTTCTGATTTGAAGCGGAAATTTCTCTTTTGAATTTCTTCCCATATGTGAGTAAACCATATTAACATTAATGGAATCTCAAATTCTCACTTAATCCAGAGACAGGCACAGTAGACTTTTTAAGGCATTGTAAGGACAATTTTCAGGTTTTGGAGGTGAATTCGGAGGATTTTGACCTGGGTACGAGCCATTTTGAGTGAAATAAATTAATGGGAGCAAAATTCAAACGAAGGTACTTGGACCCTATTAATATCGCCCAACCATGTCCAAATGTTAAAAAAGGCGATTTGTAAATTGTAGAGTCCTTACTCGGATTAATTAGGCCTAGGCCTAACTTACAATACTCAATGTATAAAACATCTGAAACTGAAAGTCCTTAAGTTTTAAGTCAGTTAGGCCTAGCATGGGTAGGCCTACCCTCAGAACTGTGGGGTCCAATGTCCGCTCTGCTCCCACTCGTGAGAGAGGAGCAGACGTTGGACCAGTTTTTCTGTTCTGGCATGTCACTGGCATGTCTGGTCAGCTGGTGTCTGGGGGTAGGATAGGCCTGGCTAGGGCAGTGTTGGGCCTAGTTTGAAAAGTAAATTTTATTTCTTTTATTACAGGAACAGGGTGCTAAAAAGTGAACACCAGGTTATGTCGGTTGCCTGATCTCACCCACACCGTAAGTGAGCATCCCATCCCTAAATTACAGCAGTTAAACCACGCCCACCACGCTTACCGGGTCATTCGGGTCTGTGAGACTCGGTGCTTTCTCGCCTTCCCTTATAATTTCTTGGATTCTTTCTTCGTCCACTTCTGTTCGCTTACCAGTGATATATTCTGACTGATTTACTTTCTTACTTGTGGAACTGTAAATTCGCACGGGTAATGCAGGAATATGCGTTTTCAATCGGGGAGAATTGCGCTGTAAAAAGGTCATCAGACGAGAACCAATTTGCGTTCCCCTTGCGAGAGCCGCCATCTTGATTACCCATGATGCATGAGAAGAAACGGTAATGGACAAACCATTTCGTCAGAGGGGAAATCGTGTTTTCGTGATGGCTCAGCATCTTTCAATGAAAGATCAACCCTCGTAAAATTATTGATCTTATCCTTTCCCAGTGGTTTAAAAAAGATATACTGATTTTTGAGTCTTTTACTTTTGAGGTTGAGAGTGTAATTTTTCGACAAAATACGTTTTTATTTATGAGCTATTTCAAATCCACCCTCGCGGGTTATTGGAATCTTTGAAGAAAAACATTATCGCAGCACATGTCATGTTCTAGCTAGCTACAAACAACTCGCGCTCTCTGCTCGCAAAACGGCAATTGAGAGATTGGTTCGGCAGTAGGTAGGCCTATGAAGTTTCGGATGAAAGAAACCTTTTCAAAAATGTTGATTTAATTTAATTTAACCCTGCAGCTTGTATTTAGCAAACAACTTACAACCCTGTAAATAGACAATGCTTATGTTCAAAAATAAAAATGTATCGTAACTTAAGCTAGGCATGAGCTAGGCTATATCATGTATGATGTAGGCCTAGTCCGACATGTGAAACGATATGTTTTGTGGTCCTAGTAACTTTGGACAGTTCGTCATGTTTGTAAATTGTAGGCCAACCCCACAAATCACCTTTTTCAATATTTGGACATGTTAAAAAATTAAAAAGGCGATTCACAGGGTCAACGTTATTCAGATTAACATTAAGTTATTAAGCACAGTCATGATGGTCTGATGTTAAGGGGGACGGGGGTTAATGAAAACAGTCATCTGACAGTGTCGCAAAAATATTATTGGGACATTCCCTCCTATCTACTGAAGCCTCTTGTCAAAATTTTTTTTTATCAATATGTTTTGAGAAATTGAGAATGGAGTATTCTGTTTGAAAGTGTTATCATGGTTATGCCCCAACTGCAGCACAGTCTCAACCGGTCATGCTATTACTAGTAGGCCTAATAGTATTAGCATCAACATGGTCAACAAGTGTCAACACATACAACTAGCGTCAACAAAGTGTCAACAACTTGAAAATACCCTCTAAAGATATAAAAGTGATTTTATCTTAATTTAGAGACTCTAAGACCTGCCACTGTCATAACTGTAAAACTAAAACCTTGTAAAAGAAACATCGAATTCGCTTCCAGATTCACGCAGAAAAACAAAATTTGTTGGCGATGTTGGCCATCTTTCTTTCCTCTACTGTCCTCTCAAAAACAAGATGGCGGCCAGTCAGGCTGCACGAGTTGGCTCGAATTTGTCACTCCAATATCATTTTCGATAACATGATACATGAAATATGATATGCAGGAGCCTATTACTAATATTGTAAATATATAATATTTTCATAAAAAAGCTTGAATGTTTAGTTGACGTGTTGTTGACGCTAAATAGCATGACCTGTCTCAACTACGGGACAGCGTGGACATCCAGGAGTTTCACAAAACTGTAGGTAGCAACCACACCGCGCCGATGAAACTTCAACGAGCGCGTGTGTAGGGACTGATCAAAGAAAAGATTGTGTAACCCGATCTCGGACTGGCTGGTGTGTGCATACGTCGCCATGGTCGGTGGTTTCACCAGCGTGGTTCCTGCCATTTTGTGAGAATCCCGGATATCTGCGCTGCCCCATAATTGGTCCCAACTAGAGTGCTATAGTTGGGCTGGGCCAGCTATAGCACAGAGGTCCAGTGTGCATGTGCCCAGCATGTGCCAAAGTCATGTTGTTTACATTGCCATGTCAGAGATGAAGTGCCATATTTTAGATGAATTGTGTTGAATGTGAAATGCATAAACTAAGATAAGGTTGAGAACTTTTCTACAGAAATTGATCAACAATTGTTGGGCCAGCCCAACTGCAGCACTACAGTTGGGACTGTCCCAACTATAGTTGGGACAGACGCTATAGTTGTGGCATAACACCACGAATCACTTTACACCCTGTGACACCGTGCACAACCATTTTCAGTGCTAAATTTGCATTTCACTAAGACATCTATTAAAATATTAATTTTCACTAGGACATGTTATTCATTTATCATGACTGCAAGGAAAAGTCAGTGATGTCCCTATATGTATATGGAACTCTTTCTATCAGAAAAAAGTCTAGGGGCTGTCATTGCTGTAAAATACAGAACAGGCTTACCGATGTCATCATAAAGGAGTTAAGAATTGATTTATGAGATTTTGGGCTGTTAATTGCTGTAAATGGTCCAAAGAAGATTTGTTTTGTATCTATTATGATGGATCTGTATTTTTCCGTTTCTTTTTCAGAAAGGTCCTTTGATGAACAGAGAGCATGTCTGTCAACCCACTTTTCTCAGGGCCTGCACCAAACAAGCGTCCGCCCATCTATAACAGTGTCAGTGCTTCCCCTGGCCAGAGAACGGCCAATGTCCTCCGTCAGACCAATTTGAACGCAGGCAGTATGAACGTTAGGGACTCGCCGGGTCCGAGGAAGAAACCTCGGATGGGAGACAGCGGAGACTTAGGGTCCACAGATGATGGGGATCCATTCCAGGACTTTGACAGCTTCACCGAGGACGATCTGGAGTCATGTGACATGATAGCCTCTCAGGCCTTGAGCCAGCAGCCGTGCCAAGATCTGGGTCCGCCAGCCCAGGCCCTGAAGAGGCCGGCCAGCACCCCGAGGTTTCCAAGCCGTCAGACCAACTACCCAACAGGTGTCCATGGCCAAGTTGTCAATAAGATGAGCGCCGAAAACGACTCACAGGCCTGCGGCAGCTATGTTGCCCTGCAGCACGCCAACACCAGTTATGCCAGCACCGGCAGCAGGTTTTCTTTCAAATCAACGAACTCCCGGGGAGGTCGCTCACAAACACCAGTCCCCTCCACAGTTTCAAATCGCACGGCAACTCCCACATTCCCCCAAGCCCAAAACAGAAGCAGCATGAAGCAAAGCAACGTGACGGGAACTAAGATTTATTACTCATCCCCGTATCGCAGTGGAAGCACATCACCATATAGCCACCAGCTTGGCGAAAATGTCGATTCTGCCAAAGTTCAGACTCTCCGGTCAAGCATGCCAGCGGCATCCTCAAAACAGACTCCCCAAACCAACAATGGTTCTCAAATTGTAACGTCTGCATCCAAACCAGAGCCTCAGCTAGGCATTGGCAACAATACGGGACCGTACCCAACCAGGAATGTTTTGCAGAATCCCCATGGTGACCTAAGCAACAGAAGTAATCCCGTCCCTTACAGTACCAAGCCAGGGGCCATCCCCAGCAATGCCAGCGTCGGAGGGTCATTCCATGCGGCACCACCCCAACGTGGGGGTTGTGACACAACCAGTCTTACCCCTCCAAAGGGGGCAGTAGCTAGGGAGTCGCCAGGCCTGCCAACCTCGGAAAGAGAGACCGGCTCATCCCAGACATGGGCACTTCAGCAACAGCAAATGGTCAAGTACAGGTCAGAGTGCGAAGCCTTCAAGCAACAGGTTAGTTGACCAAGTCGCCTTCCTGGCCAAATCTTTCCACTCCAACCAATCCCAAAATGTTGGAATGCTTGCTGATCTCAATATTGCATTTTCACTTTTGGAGAGGGGGATTTAAATGTCTTGGTACCATACACTTGCTAGTCCAGCGATACACCCCTCATTTTTCAACTGATGGCATAATGTACGCGTGATCGATTTGACCTCGAGGTCATTTGTTCATATCATTTTGTCATTGATGTGCAAACATATTCATGTGGTGAATATGTCCCCTTTTTTACATTTCAAGCTGAAGCAATTGAACGAAGAGATGCTCAGCAAGAACGGAGAAATACAGGTCCTGAGGCAGAACCTGAGCAAGGCCAAGGTGGAGGCCAACCGTCTACAGATGGAACGTCTGCAAGCCGAAGAACAGAAGAAGCAACAGATGAGGGAGATGGAGAGGGAACTCCGCAAAGAGGTAAGAGTGTCATCCGCTCCGCACTGGATCAGGAGATGGCATGGGTTTTACACAAGGCAACACTCGCCCCTCTTTGGTAGGAACTCACTGCGTGTGTGCACAGGTTTATCTGTGTTTGGTGTTGACCGTGCTGAGCATGCATTGCTGGATTCTTTTCGCTTGTGCCCCGGATGTGTGCTCAAGCCTGGTCGAAAAACTTCCCTGCCAGCCCATCTATTTTGTTGAGGGATGCTTCTTGTCGGAACAGACATCTAGACGCGAGGTGGTGTTTAATTGTGATGTTGGTTTGTAGCAGTCTCAGTCCTCAATAGGGCTGTGGTGAATATCCGAATAACCGAATATTTGATCGATTGTTTAATATTTGAATATTATTTTTCAAATTTGAATATTCAAATGCAAAATTCACGAAAAGGAACTGAACATTTCCTTTTCTTTCAAATTAGAAAAATTGCACCATGGAGGCTTGTTTCAAGCAGATTCAAATGAAAATCTTACAATGATTTAAAAAGTAAATTATTCAATAAACAGTGTAAAGGGCTATAGAAATTTTTAACAGGGCAAGAAGTCTTGTTCATCGCTTAAATCTTGCCAAATCGTGGCTGGAGATACTCCTAGATGTGAGAACCTATTATATTGATCATAATGTACAATTGTGTGTGTTATCACAACTGATTTTGTATATGGTTTGTTCATCAACAATCTGCCGGTCGGTGCAACCGAATATTCAGATATTCAATCAAATTGAAGGTTGAATATTTGAATAGTGAATTATGGAGGATGGAGGATTGTTAGGGTTAATATGTGTAGCCTTGGCATTGCTTGGGGATACTCAATCCCAACCTATCTGGATTACAGAAAAGAATTTTAACTAGTGGCAGTTTTCGCTGGATATGAATCCAAACCAATTTTTCTTTCGTTCGAATTATCAGAACGAAAGCCTGAAAGCCCAGCTGCAGTTTAAGGAGGTGGAGCTGATGCAGGTGCAGAGCGCCAGCCAGAACCACCGCACCCGACCGCCTGTCCCCACCAGCAGCTCAAACAGTGCCCCCGCCACACCCCCGAAGCAACACCCAACGTTGCCGCGGCCCGGCAAGACAGAAGACGAAGCCAGAGACGCAGACGTGTTTCCGACCCAGAAGTCGTTCATGGCGGACAATCCTAAAGTGGAGAGGGGTCAGCTGAGGTCACCCCGGGTCCGGACGCTGTCAGAGAGCCTGCAAGTCCGACACAGTCCCAAAAGGAGTCCGAGGAAAGGTTTTGCTGTTAAAAGTCCAGGTGCATTTTGAATTTCTTGCATTCTAATAGAGGAAGCGAAATAAAAGAAGACACATATATGATTTCAAATTTACTGGAGCTTTCTTTTTGTACTTTTGATCAGTTATATGATTTTTATTGAGCGTGAAATTTAATTGGCAAATCAAATATTTTCATAACGTACACATGCATGTTCACAAACTGATACATTAGAAAGCACTTGACCATAGGCATGCAGACTTTCAGAAATACTAGATTGAGTGTTACAATTAGCATTTAACTGCCCAAATCTTAACATTCACATTTTGACTTTTAATATTCAGAAATAATTTTTCTGTTCAGAACTTGAGAATGGGACAGGTGTCCGTATACCTTGGTCTTGGCATTGCTTTGATTCTTTGTACAAAATACTTGGTGTTAGGCAAGGCGTCTCCGGCAGTTCCCCATCCTATTCCAGCTGCACACGGCAGCCCCTCTGCCACATCCAACAAGCCCCCCAGCAATGCCAAGAAGTCATGCAGGTTGTCCGCGAGGTTTCAGACAGGTAAGCCCAGGAGCACAGTTTATCACATTTAGTAATCTTGATAATGCCGTTAATATTTCTGCGATATTTTCATGTCTTGGTCAGCGTAATGTGTCTTGGCGGGAACTGAAAGAGGTGAGGCGTTGTACTATGAGAATTGTACAAAGGCACTTCACAGACATTGCCATATCTCGGCTTTGATCTAGGCTTCGTTGCCTCAACCCTTTGAATTTCGAGGCCTGTAATTGTGAGCTAAATAAAAAAATTTTCTGTCTTGGGCCAGCAGTACACACTTCTTAACGTATTTAGCAAAACATGACTTTTTTTGAGCTGAAAGCTCCAAAGTGGTGAAGCCAGTGTTTGGAAACCCTCCATGTTTCGTTGCCTTTTTATTTAGCTAAAACTCAGAACCCTGGGGAAGGGATGCCGGGAAGTTTGAAAATTAGGCATAGTCTGAGACCTAGGTGAAGCAAAGATTCGGAATCCATCCTTGTTTGCTGATCTCTGCAAGAAGTATGTGTGACCACTTTTCAGCTGAATTTGCACAACCAGACCAAAGTTACATAGTCTCTTTGCCCTTCATGCTTTGTTTTAACTGAAAGAATCAATTTTTTTCAATGCCAAGCTACTTTTTTCCTCTCCTGTAAAGGTTCATCAGCAGAAGCCCAGCTTGTTAGCAGTTTGCTGCAAGATCCTGAGGAGAAAGTCACTGCCAGTGGGTCGGTGGGAGGACTTATGGGTCTGGTCCAGTCCACTGGTCATGACCGAGTGCCCAGCGAAGGGACCGAGGCTGCTCTGCCAGGAGAGCCATCACCAGCCAAACCCAAAAGGTGCGACCAATGTTTCTGCCTGTCTTCTTTGATCTGGAGAAACTAGATTTTTGTTTCTGGATCACCACTGCTTCTCAAAGTTGAGCTACCGTCAAACCTCAAAAGCGAAAGGAAGTATTTTCGTGTTGCATTCTGGACAAGTCCTTACTCATCCAGATTCGTTGAGTGGGAAGGGAAAGGTAAAATGCGATTCTAGTTCTAAAGTAGGTTACTTGAAAGCTCAATTTTTTTTCACAACAAAGAAGTTGAGACTGTTGATGTTAGAACTGATGAATTTAGACATTACATTAAGAAGTTCTCTTGTTAAGTTTCTTAATTTGTCCGAGCTTAACTAACTGTTTCTTTTATTTCTTTTTCTTTTTAGAGTCTTGCCAAGCAAGAGGCAGGCACTTGATGTTAGTGAAAAAACTCATCACAATTTGGAGCTTGCCACCAGGGCTATATCCAACATCCTTAATCCACCCCGTATCCCACCGCTGCCACCCAGTGTCACCCTCCAAGCACCTCCTCTTCAACCACCGGCAGAAAGGTCCCAGGTCCCAGAGACTCGGGACCCAGTGACCTACGTCACGGACCTCCTGCCCCTCTTGGAGGACCAGCTGACCGCTTACATCGACGCAACCCACAGCGTAATCCTGAGCAACACCCAGGGGCTCTGCTCCACCTGCCTGAGCAGCAGCAGCGGTGGTAGTCACAGCCTGGAGTCTTCCCCGGATTCCTGTGGCTCCAGCAGCCCCAGTGAGGATTTTGCAGCGCTGGGTCATGCGGAATCGGCGGTGCTTACCTCCCTGGCCTTGTTGCGTAGGATGCTGCTGCATTCTTCCACGGTGCGGACGGCCGTCCTCCACACGGGCACCTTCAGAGACCCTGAATCTCCTGAGAGTGACGAAGATGCCTCAGCCATGGAGATCGACCCATCTGCACCTCTTATTGATGTGAGTTTCATCATTAAACCTGTACAATCAGAGTCACCACTGGCTGTGAACCTCCCAAAGTCTTCACACCCAGGAAGTATCTTTAGGATTTGGCCAAATTGAGAAAGGTGGAACCCTGCTGTGGTTCACCATTCATGACATTTGAATCCCATTGAAGAACCAAAACAATGCATTGTTTGTTGGTGTGCTACTCTGTGATAAATTGGAAGACTTGAATAGTCTCTTCAACCACTCCATTAATGCTAACAATGCTGACATTTCCAGTGGTTAGTGAATTCCGCACTTTCAGAGTTAAACAGTGCTTCTAAATTATCACAGTTATTCTCAATTTAAGTGTAGATGTACTGACAAAATAGATGCCGTATGTTTCATATTTCAATGAAATAATTGACACAGAGCATCATTTATAGAATTAGTACTATACACAGAAATCATTATGGGAATAGATTGATTTTATGGGTTTACCTTTTCTTTTTGTTCGAAATTTTAATTAAAATAACAGAGACCTTTTGATTATCTTTGCAGCCAACTCAAGCTCCTTCTAAATCCGCGGGCCACTCGTCCGTCGTCCACGATCCCCCTCCGCAACCAGCACCGCCAACAGCACCCGGCGACAACCTGCCAGAGCCGCGCAGAAACCGCATCCTCAGCAAGCTGATGAGGATTGCCAGCATGCAGCACGGCCTGGGCAACTGCTGGGAGGTGGTCGAGTCGTCCCTGGACGCGCTGCGTGTCCTTGTACAGAAATCAAGTGCCGAGGACATGGACAGGTAGCACAGATCGGTGTTTCTTGAAAAGATTGATATTGATGAACATTCTCCTACCTAGATCCCTCATAATCTGCCAGGAGGTTCTTGGGAGAAGTTTTGTAGGATTTTAGAGGGCAGAGTCCAGCTTGTGCCAATTCTAATGGGTTTTGATTGCTGTTTAAACTGACAGTGCAATGAGCCATTGGTTCCTTCAGAGGTAACATTTTGGAGGATTCTGGAAGGGCTCTAGTAGGAATGCTTTGAGAGTAAGGGTCAATTGTGGAATGATTAACGACATGATCAGGTGAAAATGTCTGGTACCCTGTCTTCACATTGGTGCCCTGTCTCTCCATGAGTTGTGCCACTGTACTGTCGAATAGTGCATCATTCAGGACACTGGACATTTTGTCAGCCCAGTCTATAGGCCTACATTGTGTTTTATGATGATGTAAAAAAGTTAACAAAAACTCACATTGATATTTTGAACGAAAGCTCAAAACGAGGCTGGTGACATGTTCAAACCCCATTATTGCCTTTTTTTGGAAAGTCTGGAGGACTCCATTAGAACAGGGATGATAAAACTAACCAGATTGCATTCAGCTTGTTAGTTTTTTCTCTGCATTAGAGTACTTTCTTCCTCTTGTAAAAGCCCTTGTTCCAGGAAAATTTGATTATTTCCTTGTTTACCTGAGCAGGTTAGATTCCTTACTTGTACACAACGCTCTGTACAACTGTATGTCTCGAGACAGCACATTCACCCAAGTGTGCCGTGCCCTAGACATTTTGAAAGCCTTGAGTTCATCATGGAAGCTAACTGCCAAGCTGTGCAACCAATCAGGTAGGGGAGCACATACCATGTCTCTTCTACTAGTTCTTCTGCAAAGCATATCCCTCTTGGGAACTACAACCCATTAGAATAGCCGTTCTGGGTTCTAAATTTGGCCCAGCCTAACAAAATGAGTTGGAAGTCATCAGGAACTATGGCTCCTTAGAATTACCATTCTGGGTTCTAAATTTGGCCCAGCCTAACAAAATGAGTTAGAAGTCATCAGGAACTATGGCTCCTTAGAATTACCATTCTGGGTTCTAAATTTGGCCCAGCCTAACAAAATGAGTTGGAAGTCATCAGGAACTATGGCTCCTTAGAATTACCATTCTGGGTTCTAAATTTGGCCCAGCCTAACAAAATGAGTTGGAAGTCATCAGGAATTATGGCTCCTTAGAATTGCCTTGCTGTTTTAATTCTTCCTTGTTTATGGTGAGATCCCGATGCCTCTCACTGCAGTTGCAGTTTAGAGTGGTAACTTACTCTTGGATTGAGAAGGGATCAGGTGGATTCAGAGTTGGATTTTCTCATTTGTTGATTTTCATTTGCCAGACTCCTGCCTCCTGCTGCAGTGCTACCAGTGCGGAGTCCACGGATCTCTGGGCTGCAGGAATCCTCAGAAAGTCCAGCTCACCGTCAAGGTGCTTGTCAACATTGTGAAAAAAGGATTCATCTGTCTCTAATTTGCCCTGAAAACTCTGAAGTCATTATAATCATTAGAATGTGGACAACTACCTGTCTCATCTCAGTGTATTCAGCATGCAGATAAAGCCAAAGGAACATACCAAAGCAGCTTATCTGTTAAAACATGTTGTCTATGGTATATGCTTAAAATGAGACCTTAGCAAATAGAAAATTGTGTCTACTATTAGCCAATCACCTAAGGATTGTATCTATGTACGGACTTTTACTGTAAATCAGTCGCAGGTCGAGTCATAAGGCATGTCATTGGTAACAGGGTGGGCTGTGATAAAGACACACCTTTGTCTCAGTTCACTGGATTGTCCTGGATGGCTTGCGACTGGCCCGTAATAATGGGATGACAAATTTCTGACTGGATTTGTGATGGACTTTTTTTCATCCTTGGTTGAAGGTAATCTCATTGCTGTGGGGCATCATAGGAACTCATCACCAGGGCGCTACCCTGCTGCTGGACACGGATTGCCAGTGTAGTGTGGAGGTAAAGCGTGATGGGAAAATCAGCCAGCATTTCTGTTTTGTTTTTTTTCCAAAGCTGGCTTTGTGTCCGGTAATAAAAGGAGATTAAATATTAATTTTGGAAAGCTGAAGCGTTTTTCAGGGTCGTGAAAATTTGGTGAATTTCTTATTTGATGAGCCAGCAGGCAGCCGCACGGGGTTGCAGAAAACAGATCAGGAGAAGACTTTTGTATGACAACTGAGCTAGCCTAGTTCCCCAATACACGCTCCATGGCCTCGGGGGATCTCACTCGACATTTCTGGGGACATGCAAGACTGTAAAGCAGCTGCTACTGCAGATTGCATATTGATGTTAAACACATTGATGGATGGCATTCAGACTTTTTTGAACCTGAGGTCGTCTCCTTTAGAGAAATTTGTCATTGAGGTTAAAGACAAAGTTGCATATCCCCAGTTGCATATCGGCTTACTAGCGCCCTCACTGACAGTCAGTACATAAATAATAGGAATTCTTGTAAGCTGGACTAACAATGATTTTGTACGTTTATTTGTGATTGGCACCTGTTTGTTCCCATGTTTCTTTGCAGCTGGTCAATGCAGTGGTCTTGATGCTCAAGAGGATATTGGACGTCACGCTGGCAATGATGGTCTCCCAGCGTCCTACTCAGTACTGGTCAGTGATCGTTGGAACCAATTGCAAATGTTCCAGTGGGAACACGGCACCCATTATCAGTAGAAACTCCTCGTTTTGTCACTTCTACGTTGTAAACATGATGCATTTTTATGTGTTACTGGTTTCCCCCAAAGTAACTCTCCAAATGAGGTGTAAAATGCTCCGGCATTTTTCCACCTCAATCTGCAATATTCCTGATGGTAGCAATGATTTTTAAGCCATCCTCTTTTCTCTCACTTGCCATCTTAGGAGGCACGTCCTGCATGAATGCTTGCTGCTGCTTCACTGTCTGGCCATGCATGACCGCCACTTTGCCGATCACCGGCTGGATGTGGAGAAGTTCTACGTGGCCGCCGTCACCAGTCTAAGCAAACGGTACCACAGGCTCCCCGGTGTGACTGACAATGAAAGTAAGCCTTTCCTTCATCTTGAGGGAAAGAAGTGTTCAGATGTTGCTGCCTAAAATGAAATGAAAAGATTCCTGTTTTTGCAGGCGTAGCTTTTGAAGTGCAGCATTTCGGGTAATTTTTGGCAGCTATTTCCTGACAAATCAGGTATTCTTTTTTTATTCCAGAATTTTCTTGACAAGTTATAAACTAGGATATCGCTCACTGTAAAAATGCTGCATACAAAAATGCTACATTGAAATAGAAACAAAAGCCTTGAAATGCCCTTAGAATGGCAGTCCAAAGGTTTCTTCCAACATCTAGCATAAAGAAGGAGTACAAACTGGAAGGTGCTGAAAAATGTTGTGATTTCATAAGTATTCTTGCCAAAGGGTAGATCTTGAATGGTGCTTGTGTTCGACTGTCCTCCACAGCTGGTCTAGTGCAGGATTTGTGGGACTTCATACAGTGGGATGAGACAGAAGGGGAGCTGGAGGAGGAATATGAGGAGAACGAGGAGGAACAGGAGGGCGTGGCCAAGATGGAGGTGGATCAGTAGAGACGGAGAATACTACCTCAGAGATGAGGCAGGGTGGAGTCAACAGCGGGACGGAGCCAGGGTCATGGATCAGTGGGGATGTTATGCGCTATACAATGGATGATTTAGGGTGGGGCATAGTGTGAGCAGGAGGGCGTGGCCAAGATGGAGGTGGATCAGTAGAGATGGAGAATACTACCTCAGAGATGAGGCAGGGTGGAGTCCACAGCAGGACGGAGCCAGGGTCATGGATCAGTGGGGGTGTTATGCACTATACAATAGATGATTTAGGGTGGGGCATAGTGTGAGCAGGAGGGCGTGGCCAAGATGGAGGTGGATCAGTAGAGATGGAGAATACTACCTCAGAGATGAGGCAGGGTGGAGTCAACAGCAGGACGGAGCCAGGGTGATGGATCAGTGGGGGTGTTATGCGCTATACAATAGATGATTTAGGGTGGGGCATAGTGTGAGCAGGAGGGCGTGGCCAAGATGGACGTGGATCAGTAGAGATACTGTACACCGTCCCTAGGATGAGGCAGGGTGGAGTCAACAGCAGGGTGGAGCCAAGGTGACGGATCAGTGGGTGGCCAGATATTTCCATTGTACCCAACGTTGTGGACTGAACTATAAAGATTTATTCGCCGGTGTCAAAGATTTACACCCGGATGTGATAATGTTGTACTAAAGCAAGCATGAACTACCCATCCCAAATTGTTGGTACCTGTCCATGAGACAGGTGGAGAGATGGCTAAATGAGGCACTGATTAGGAAAAGTGAACGATGTAGATATTTGTGGACGGATGCTTGAGTACATACATCCTTGTGAACTATGCAACACAGGATTTGTACTATACTTCCAAAGTGAAATTGGAAGTACATGTGTACATACGACTGATTTCTAGTAGAGATGATCTATTTTGCATATTTTAAAAGTTTTGATACTGTTTTTGTTTTTTTTTTATTGAAAGTTCTCAACAGGTACTTTTCTATGTGTGTATATATCTGTATGATGGAGTTACCTGAAGTGCTCTTATGGAAGTACCGTATGTCTTCAAAGAAGGCTGTCGTAAAGAAAGCCTTTTTAAATAGTAGAATATGTAAGATCCCTGACCACCCAGAATAGAGGGTTTGCATGGCTGCCATTTTATAGGCCAGTGCTTTTGTTCTACAGGGTATGCACAAAGGAGGTTTCTCTGTGGAACAAAAGCACTGGCCAGCAAGATGGCTACCACGCAAAGCCTGTGTTTGAGAAATGATTAGGATTAACTGCATATCAAGTGATGTGCTTGTCGGGGGAAATTGTTTCTGTGGTTGTCCTATTTGTTTTCTTATTCAAGTTGACTGCCAACAGATTTTGCTCTTTGGCTGTTTAGTAGGGCACAGTGGTTTCTGTACATTTCTCCAGAGAGGTGTTGAAATCAAGACAGTGTCCGGCAACCTTATAGAACTCAATTTCAAAAGATTTTTCCCTCGGTTACATTTTTTTCCAAACTCTTCTGATTGCCGTCCAAGTGCCATTCGCTATTAAATACAGATATGCTTTGTGATTTCTGTCCGTGTAATGTTCAACTCGCTTCTTTGATATAAAGAGGTTATGCGTTAAAGCGTCCTCAGAGGGCAAGAGTTTTGTATCACTGGGATAGGTCCAAGGTAACCTTTTGTGCCTTCGTTGTAACTAAATTTAAATACCAAAAACAGCCTCTGAGATACCATGGAGACACCAGCAATGCAATACTCCTATTGAATCCACTACACCATGGGTAGACCGTCATAAAACTTAATCAGATGCACATTTGTAGAAGGGGCTGCCTCAGACATATCTATCAAAGTTTGTCAAAAGGTTTCCAAACAAGGTATTGAAAGCAGAGGTTATCAACAGGTTCATGTGATTTTTGTTTTAAGCATTTCCTGCTAAATTTACTCTTATCGTTTTGGGATCAGCCATTATTTATTGAGGTTAAAGGATCCAGGAAACAAAGTTTTCTTACATTCTCCTTCAATGTATAGAAAAAAAGTGACAAACTTTTGCGTTTAAGTTTATTAATAGATCCAGTGTTTTTGTGGACAAATAAATACAAAATTAAGCAGATTTTTTACTGGAATGACAACTCAATTTTGCTCATGAATTGGGAAAGTTGCATAGCATAACTTTCCCCCCTCAAAAAAAGGGACAGTAAAAGTGACACTGATTATAGTGAAATTGGAAATGAGGTTATTTGAAACAAAAAAGTGCACTTCCAAGGACTGCAGTGAATTGCATTGCGTAGATCCTTTATTTTTTGTCGAATTGTTTGTTGAAAGTGTGTGTATATCTTTCTCTTACTTTATCCAGCATTGTATTCATTCTGAATGGTATCTATAGATGGAGACAGTGAATTGTTGCAGATTTCAAATGAAATTACCAGCTGTATAGACGAATTGTGCTAACTGCAGTTGTTGATGACAAAAAATGGCTGGTGAAGCAGACAGTATGTCATTACTTTGTGTCTGTTCTCTGTAAGCTTTCATGTAAGATGTGTCCATCTTAGATCCAATTTCTTTGCATCATGAGTATCCTCTCCTTGAGTATTCTGCTCAGCTTTTTCTAACAATTTGAGAGTGAGCCAGAAGATTTTTTTAAAGGAAAAATAACCCCTCCCCCTCTTTTTTCTCGTGTAGAATGGGAGATGCTAATTAAATCAGCGATTGTATTCAGTCTTGTTCTTGTTGAGTAGTTTTTGGAAGGTCAGAGTTTGGGCTGGTTATCCAACTAAACATTTCAGTCTAAAAGGTGCCTCTAACCTTCGGTAATTCAACATAAAAGCACATTTTGTGTACTCTGCAAAGTTCTCTATTGTATTTACCAATACATGTATTTTTGAAAAATTCAAAACCAATTTTGTACATGGAGATTTGGAAGATTTGTGGCTTGCTAAAGCCTCGCCTTTCAAAATATTTTAAATACTTTAGTATTGAATTTGAAGGTAAGCACTGGTGTCAGTATTGATTGTTTTTATGTACACTTGTGAAATTGAGGGGCTACGTAAGAGTATGTAATCATATGCTGTAGGAGCCATCTTGGAGGGTTCATGTTGCTGTTTTGTGGAACCATTAAGTTGTTTGAAAATCTATATAATAGTTGGAGTATTCAGGTTAGTTCACCAACAACAAATGAACAAGAGATCTACTCCAAGATTGACTGTCTCTAAACACACATGGATTGATGGTTAATACTTGTAAAAGTGCGAGGTGTAGACTAAGTGTAAAAAAAGCTTTGCAACAACTATTTTCCTAAATGCTTGACTGTAGAAAGTTGACAGGCTTGTATTTGGTACAGTGCATAGACCAGTTCCTAAGGTTTTACTTTTTTGTAGTTTGTTGAGCTAAAAGTAAATTGACTTGAGTATTGCAAGTGAAACATTTTGTATCAGCATTAAACCTAGTTGCAGAAGGGTGTTTGAGCTTAAAAGCTATACGTGGTGAAAGTATTCGGAAAGGTTTTTAAAAGGAAATTTTAAAAAGCCAATCTCATTGGGCTTTCTTTTCAACAGCAGCACAATCAATTACACGTCAACATTCAGCTTCCCTTTGCAGACATGCTTCGATGTTGAAAAAGTCATTGCTTGTTTTTGGACATGTTCAAGTTACGCTAATTAAATTTATCGTTTGAGATGCTCACTTCTGAGAATAATTCAGCAAAGCGTTTCCTCTAAAGTACTTTCCCCAAACTGAGGGGGATTTTGCATTAACCGACCCCTGTACGTGACCCTCTGCTTTGTTGTGTAGGATATTTCTGAATTAAACGTAGAGCAGGTGTAAGTTATTCTTGAAGCTGTAAATATAGCAGTGAAGCCAAGGGTAGACACACAGAAATAGTAAATTCCAGAATGATTTGTTGCGACTGTAATTCACTCTGATTTTCTTTTAACTTCCAAGAATACATGATGCACATTGCACTAAACCTTACTGAGAAAAGTCCTGTTTCCCCCGGGGACTATGGCTACATGCATTATTTGGCGTGTAGAGCGTTTATCCACAACGAACAAGGGGTGAGGGTTGCCCTCGTTTTCTCTGCTTTCCCAGAATGACGCAATCTACATTCAGAATTCGTATCTTGGCTGGAACAGAAAAAAGCCCCTTTTAGCTTGTTATAGTTGAGCTCTGAAGACAAATGACACTGCATTCGATTTGGATGCTTCCATATTTATTTGAACAGATAAAATCAGAGAAAACCTGTTTTTTCCTTAGAGGTGCTCTTTAAAATCAGGAACATGTTGCGGTTGACAAGTTCCCCATATTGTCCCCAGGGTCGTAATGTAAACAGCACATGAACAAATCATAAATGGAAGATCTTCAAACAAGGTGAAACAGTCTTCCATTAAGTAGAAAGTTCTTTCTCGCCTAATTCTGACAAAACAGTGAAATTTAGGGGTAAATTGCTATTTGAACATTCCGAAATCCATTCCACGATCATATGTATGAAGATATGAATGCTGTTAGCTATGGATGAGTTTTGACATATTTCTATGATATACCTTGTATTTATTCAGGCTTTTAAGTAATAAAACCTTTAAAAGTGACTTGCTGGCTTATTAATCAGTCTGTACTTGGGAACAGGCCGACGTCTGTAAGATACGTCTGTAAGGGCGCGTCTATTTCCACAAGTCTGAGTACTAAAGTGACGTCACTGTGAACCAGAAAGTGCAGTGCAAACGAATGGAGTACGCGCGCGTGTTGGTTCACGCGCTGGTTCTCGCGCTAATGCCTTTTACACACTTATTGTACGCGTGACGTAATCACAACGACCCAACGCAACAGCACAACAAGCGGCATGACGCAAAGCTCCATCGGACACGAAAGTGCCACACGACGGCAGGATAATACGATGCAACTGCACGACAAGACGTCATTATACTGTATTACAGAATCGGGACAAGCGACGATTTTATGTCACTGTAATAAAATAACAAAGAGGGTGGCATTGAGAACAACTGCCAGTCCGACGATACTTAAGTCAAGATATGATGTGACATGTTTTCTAGGCGTAGTAGTAACTTTACACTGCAGGGCCTTGACCTTCAGGGTTAAGTCTTGGACGCAAGGATTGTGGGTCAAAGTCTTGGCTTTGAGAATCAAAACCTTTGCTCCAACACTGGCTTGTACTCAGACTAGACTGTCATGAAATGGCATGAACGATGACGTGTCATGTGATTTATAAAATTTGAATATTCAGTGACAACCTATCTTGCATCAAGTTGCATTTTGACAATCTGAATTTGCAACTTCTTATTTAAAGGATAGCTACAACAATTTCTTTTAATGTAAACCGCTAAAGAGCACCTTTCTGTCTAATTTAACTTTTCTGTCAAGTTTGTTTAACGATTTTCAAAGGGTGTTTTATTGCCTTTTTTATGTTCATGCTACGAGAACTTCCATATTCATGGCACAACTGTAATGCTACCCCTGGTGAAACCCTTTATTCAAGATAGTATTGATAGGAAGAAGCCCACTGATGTATTCACATTAACATTTCACACAACTCAAAATACGACAACTTAAAGGTCCACATTTTAAAAATGAATTACAACATGACAGGCTCACTTTTCAACTTCATCTTTATAGAGAAGGAATTTCCTGTAAGAGGCACCATTCACAAGGCAGGGAAATGTGTCTGAAGAACTACACCACAGATCAGGTCCACCACATCACATAACATGTTATTTAGCAGAACTATTGGGGTCCTGATTCAACCTTCGGCTCTCATTTTGCATAAGTAAAGAAAACGAAAGAAACAGCCCCCCCCCCAAAAAAACAAAGATTTTAAAAAATGGCGTGTTATTAACTCAATTTTATGAAAGAGATCATGCGTGTAGCTAGACTGGTGTCCAGACGTGGTCCAGGGACTTGCCCATATCAATGCGCGAATTCAAAACTACTGAAGGAGAAGCTGTCAGGGAGAACATTTCATGTTGACGACCATTGTTTCTTTGTATGTGTATTTTGCTACGTGATGCACCATCGTAGCGTTTTTAGTCAAGAAGCATACGCAGAAACATTCTGTACAGTAGAGTTAATGGTTTTGTTATCTCCTTCATACGAACAGCGCAAAGCAACTTCTATGAAATGGCCCAATGGTTAAGGTCGCGGTTTTCACATCCTTGGTCGGTGGGTTCGAATCCCACTGCTGGCTTTTTATTTTCCCAAAGCTTGCTGTCAGTCAGTTGCTATAAGAGGGGTTAAATTCACCCCGTCAAATACCATCAGTACCTTAGCCTACCGGGTAAGCTCTTCTGTTGGGACTGTCCGTGAAGTCCAGGTGAGCGCCTTAGTACAGGTTCGAGACGTATGGCCGACTCGGCGGCCAGGGCTTAGGGGCCTGTCTCGTTCCTCCCTTGCATGGTCGCTCGAACCCTTTTGGGGGTTAAATGGATGGGCAGGGAGGAAGTGCGGTGGGCCGGGAACCCGAGACCCAGAAGAGTCCTATATGGAAGCCGGTAACTGCGATTCGTAGCGAATTTCAGGAGTCCGTGCGCCTGAATGCTTGGTCAACACCGCATAACTTTTGGATTTTTTTGCCTCACCAGATTTTTTTTTCACTTCCCTGGGCGCATAACCCACAATGCAATTTTCTAGGTTTGAATACAGTGAGCTAAAGGGTTGATGCTGATTTTTTTACATTTCTAATCTTTTCGACAATAAAAGGGATCTCAACCGTGTTCGGGTTTCATTCCTTCTAAGTGGTCTGAAAAATAATTGTTTATGGTTCAGAAGTAACAGATCCAGGGCTGGCACAGTCGTTCGCAACAAAGTAATAACTTACATATAACGGACAGCTTTGTTTTGGATCGTAATGGCACTCACCCAAGTTGAGAAACCGCTCAGAAGTATCTTTCCTCATGCAGGTGTAATGTTTGTAATGAGGAATCTTCTATTTTATTCTAAAAACGTACAATAATAGAGGAAATTCCTTTTTTCCAAGTTAGTGCCATTATTATTAAATTCAATTTATACAGCGCTCATTTCATAAAAAAATGTTCAGGGGTGCTTAACAGTATTTAAAAAAATACCTTTTAGAACGACTATTTACAAAGACCTAAACTAATTAAAATAGACACAATTTAACATTGATTTAAAAGTTTAAACCAGACATGGTGGGACTTCCACACGAGGCCAGCACCAACTCTCCCTCCAACGACCCATCTTGCGTCCAAGACTCATCCTTGTGCCCGAAAACTGGAAGCACTCTCAAAGAGAACACCCAGATTCTCCCAGACTGGTCCAACAAAATTAAAGACGACAAAATTACAATCAAAATTAACAACCACCCAGAGCCTAGAAATTAATAATATGCTTTCTTAAAAAGATATGTTTTTAACATTGATTTAAAAGTAATGACACTGGTAGCACTTCTAATATTACATGGAAGCTTATTCCAGAGATGTGGCGCACAATACTCAAATGCTCGATCTCCGAGGGTAGCCTTAGCCCGACCTGATGGATAATTGAGGAGGACACCATCACTGGAACTTCGAAGATGGTAACGGTTCCGAAGCCCTACGGAGACATGCTGAGTTAAGTATTGAGGAGCTAAATCATGTAAGACTTTGTATGTCATCAACAAAATTTCAAATTCAATTCTATATAAAACCGGAAGCCAATGTAAATCAATAAGAAGAGGAGTAATTCGACAAAATGTCGGTGTCTTGTAGACGAGTCGTGCACAAGCATTTGTACCCTTTGGGGCTGATTAATATGAGTACTGGGTAAGCCATAAAACAAACTATTACAGTAATCCAATCTACTTGAGATAAATGCATGAATCAGTGTCTCAGTACATTCCTTGGAGAGATATTTCCAAATGTGACTAATATTATGCAGATAATAGAATGCGCTACCACAAAGCTTAATAATATGAGTTTTCATAGACACATTAGCATCAAACCAGGTACCTAAGTTACAAGCTGTAGCCAAGGGTGAAATGACAGAGTCCCCAACATGAATACCATCCAAAGTTACCTCGGATATTTGTTGACGAGGGCCAATAATGATAAATCCCGTTTTATTGTCATTCAAAAATATTCCATTATTAAACATCCATTGTCTGACATCGTGTATGCAAGCCTCCGTAGCTGACAGGGCAAATTCCGGACTACCGGTTTCATCTGGAGAAAATGATAAATACAACTGAGTATCGTCAGCACAGCAATGGATTCTTGGGTGATGAGCATTGACGATGTCAAACAACTGACTAGTGTACAAGATAAGCAATAAAGGACCTGAACATGACCCTTGAGGAACACCCCATTCAAGATTACGTTGACTGGATAGTTTACCATTGATCAAAACCCTTTGAGATCTACCACTCAAATATGAGTTAAACAAGTTGAGGGCAGTGCCAATAATTCCAAAACGTGACTGGAGTAAACTCAAAAGAACATCATGATCTAATGTGTCGAAAGCTGCACTCAAATCTAATAACACCAGAAGTGTAACGTGTTTGCTGTTCACGGCCATCAACAAATCATTTTGATGTAGTAACTTGAGCAAATTTCATTCCCATGTTCAAGCCTGATGGAAGGGGAAACCACCACTGGCTCGCCTGAAAACATTTGGCCAATTCAAATATTTTGACTAGTGGGTGTAATGTGGTATTACAAGACAGGAGAGTGATGGGCTGCTTGGCCAAATTTTGAAAGTCAAATTTCTTTTTGGTCCAGCATAGAGTCCGAGTTTCAAAACATGAGTACTGTACTGCGTACCCTCCCCCTTCAAGAGCAAACCCTGTGTGCGAGTTTCGAACCTATAGTTAACCAAACCTAACCCTAATCAACAGAAATGAACCGTACACTTTGCAGTCGCTAGTCACAAGTGATTATTTCCGGCAGTTGAAGAAGATGGAAATTCACAGACGTTAGCCTAATGGCCAAACTGCACAGTTATGCACTATAAGCCCCACGTGAGGTCATAGGCCCATAACCTGGATGAGAGACAACCATTTCCAATTTTTCACCATTTCGGCGGGGGGGGTATTAAAGGATGCCAGTATAAATAGGCCGAAAACTGCTTGCACGGGCCAGATCGCAATTATTTGGTATGCACTCAAATTTTCTACAAAAAAGGGCATTTTGTGGCCCATGAACTTGAAGATCTGTAGAAAAGACAGGTTTAGGTTGGCAAAGAGAATACCAGCTTGCGTCAGAGTGAGAATGGGAAGAAATGGGTGCCTGAAAACGGTCTATTTTTCCAGCAGTGTCGGCATCGATATTTCAAAATGGCCAGGGGCTCCAAGTTTGCATTTTTAGGGGAGACCTTCCGCGGAAATAAATATCTTCAGAAGTCATCGGTTAATGAATGGAAATTTGACAAGAAAATGAAAAATCAGAAAGTGGGCTTTGATTTGACGTGCGTCTCAAACGCCTGAGAAACCGGTATGTATTTTTCCTGATTTGTTTGAATTTCGGGTATTTATGACTGTTGGCTGGGGCAGTTTATTTTACTGGCCTGCAACCTATAGGGGTCCAGACCAGTAAATCAGTTGCCACAGACAACAGTGAAAAATATCTCCAATTAAGAAAATCAGGAAAAATACAAGTTTCACAGGTTTTCAAGCCAGAAAAAAAAGCCCCTTTTATCTCGTTATAGTTGAGCTCTGGAGAAAAATGACACTGCGTTCGATTTGGATGCTTCCATATTTATATGAACAGTTAAAATCAGAGAAAACCTGTTTTTTTCCTTAGAGGTGCTCTTTAAAATCAGGAACATGTTGTGGTTGACAAGTTCCCCATATTGTCCCCAGGGTCGTAATGTAAACAGCACATGAACAAATCATAAATGGAAAATCTTCAAACAGGGTGAAACAGTCTTCCATTAAGTAGAAAGTTCTTTCTCTCCTAATTCTAACAAAACAGTGAAATTTAATTGTGAAATTGCTATTAGAACATTCCGAAATCCCGATCGTATGTATGAAGATTGAATGAAGATATGAATGATGTTAGCTATGGATGAGTTTTGACATATTTCTATGATATACCTTGTAGTAATAAAACGCTTTAGTAGTGACTTGCTGGCTTATTAAGAAAGCATATTATTAATTTCTAGGCTCTGGGTGGTTGTTAATTTTGATTGTAATTTTGTCGTCTTGCATTTTGTTGGACCTGTCTGGGAGAATCTGGGTGTTCTCTTGGAGAGTGCTTCTAATTTTCGGGCACAAGGGTGAATCTTGGACGCAAGACGGGTCGTTGGAGGGAGAGTTGGTGCTGGCCTCGTGTGGAAGTCCCACCATGTTTGGTTTAAACTTTTAAATCAATGTTAAATTGTGTTCATTTAATTTACTGATTTTGGGTCTTTATAAATAGTTGTTCTAATAAGCACTCTTGAAAATTTTTTTATGAAATGAGCGCTATATAAATTGAATTTAATAATAATAATAATGGCGCTAACTTGAAAAAAAAAAGGAATTTCATCTATAAGTGTACGTTTTTAGAATAAAATAGAAGATTCCTCATTAAAAACATTACACCTGCATGAGGAAAGATACTTCTGAGCGGTTTCTCAACTTGGGAGAGTGCCATTACGGTCAAAAACAACGCTTTCCGTTATATGTACGTTATTACTTTATTGCGAACCACTGTGCCATCTTGGATCTGTTACTTCTGAACTATTAAATGTTATTTTTGAGACCACTTAGAAGGAATGAAACCCGAACACGGTTGAGATCCCTTTTATTGTCGAAAATGTAGAAAATTAAGATTAGAAATGAAATAAGTCATCATCAACCCTTCAGCTCACTGTATTCAAACCTAGAAAATTGCATTGCGGGTTATGCGCCCAGGGAAGTGAAAAAAAAAATCTGGTGAGGCAAAAAAATCCAAAAGTTATGCGGTGTTGACCAAGCATTCAGGCGCACGGACTCCTGAAATTCGCTACGAATCGCAGTTACCGGCTTCCATATAGGACTCTTCTGGGTCTCGGGTTCCCGGCCCACCGCACTTCCTCCCTGCCCATCCATTTAACCCCCAAAAGGGTTCGAGCGACCATGCAAGGGAGGAACGAGACAGGCCCCTAAGCCCTGGCCGCCGAGTCGGCCATACGTCTCGAACCTGTACTAAGGCGCTCACCTGGACTTCGCGGACAGTCCCAACAGAAGAGCTTACCCGGTAGGCTAAGGTACTGATGGTATTTGACGGGGTGAATTTAACCCCTCTTATAGCAACTGACTGACAGCAAGCTTTGGGAAAATAAAAAGCCAGCAGTGGGATTCGAACCCACCGACCAAGGATGTGAAAACCGCAACCTTAACCATCGGGCCATTTCATAGAAGTTGCTTTTCGGTGTTCGTATGAAGGAGATAACAAAACCATTAACTCTACTGTACAGAATATTTCTGCGTATACTTCATGAGTAAAACGCTACGATGGTGCATCACGTAGCAAAATACACATACAAAGAAACAATGGTCGTCAACATGAAATGTTCTCCCTGACAGCTTCTCCTTTAGTAGTTTTGAATTCGCGCATTGATATGGGCAAGTCCCTGGACCACGTCTGGACATCAGTCTAGCTACACGCATGAACTCTTTCATAAAATTGTGTTAATAACACGCCATTTTTTTGGGGGGGGGCTGTTTCTTTCGTTTTCTTTACTTATACAAAATGACAGCCGAAGGTTGAATCAGGACCCCAATAGTTCTGCTAAATAACATGTTATGTGATGTGGTGGATCTGATCTGTAATGTAGTTCTTCAGACACATTTCCCTACCTTGCGAATAGTGCCTCTTACAGGAATTTCCTTCTCTATAAAGATGTAGTTGAAAAGCGAGCACTTTTCCTGTCAAGTTATAATTCATTTTTAAAATGTGGACCTTAAAGTTGTCGTATTTTCAGTTGTGTGAAATGTTAATGCGAATACATCAGTGGGCTTCTTCCTATCAATACTATCTTGCATCGAGGGTTTCATCAGGGGTAGCATTACAGTTGTGCCATGAATATGGAAGTTCTCGTAGCATGAACATAAAAAAGGCAATAAAAAACCCTTTGAAAATCGTTAAACAAAGTTGACAGTAAGGTTAAGTTAGACAGAAAGGTGCTCTTTGACGGTTTACACTAAAAGAAATTGTTGTAGCTATCCTTTAAATAAGAAGTTGCAAATTCAGATTGTCAAAATGCAACTTGATGCAAGATAGGTTGTCACTGAATATTCAAATTTTATAAATCACATGACACGTCATCGTTCATGCCATTTCATGACAGTCTAGTCTGAGTACAAGCCAGTGTTGGAGCAAAGGTTTTGATTCTCAAGACCAAGACTTTGACCCACAATCCTTGCGTCCAAGACTTAACCCTGAAGGTCAAGGCCCTGCAGTGTAAAGTTACTACTACGCCTAGAAAACATGTCACATCATATCTTGACTTAAGTATCGTCGGACTGGCAGTTGTTCTCAATGCCACCCTATTTGTTATTTTATTACAGTGACATAAAATCGTCGCTTGTCCCGATTCTGTAATACAGTATAATGACGTTTTGTCGTGCAGTTGCATCGTATTATCCTGCCGTCGTGTGGCACTTTCGTGTCTGATCGAGCTTTGCGTCATGCCGCTTGTTTGCACGTTGTGCTGTTGCGTCGTGCCGTTGCAACGAAAGGTTGCGTCATGCCGGCGAGCCGTCGCATCGTGCCACTGCAGCGTCGAGTCTTTGTCCTGCTGTTGCCTCAGACTAGTGGAAAATAGTCGCCCCCTTACAGACGTATCTTACAGACGTCGGCTTGCTCCCACAGACTGGTTAGTAAGCCAGCAGGTCACTATTAATGAATGGAAATTTGACAACAAAATGAAAAATCAGAAAGTGGGCTTTGATTTGACCTGCGTCTCAAACGCCTGAGAAACCGGTAAGTATTTTTCCTGATTTGTTTGAATTTCGGGTATTTATGACTGTTGGCTGGGGCAGTTTATTTTACTGGCCTGCAACCCATAGGGTCCAGACCAGTAAATCAGTTGCCACAGACAACAGTGATAAATAGCCCTAATTAAGAAGGAAAAATAGAAGTTTCACAGGTGTTCAAGACACATATCAAATTAAAGCTCACTTCCTCAACTTTCATTTTCCTTTCAATTTTCAGTGGCTTGACCCATGACTTTTGAAGATATTTCTCTCCAGAGAAAATCACCCTGCAAGATATCGCCATTTTGGAAATTGATGCCTACACTCCATGGCAGAATAGAGCCATTTGGAGGACCCTGTTTGGTCCGATACTTTCAGAAATACAAGCTGACAGTCCTGCCCCTGGATTTCCTCCACCTTTTCAACAAACCACCCGGTCCACGTGCCACGAAAGGCTCTAATAGCAGAGAATTTGACAGCTACAAATCGTGATTTGGTCCGCGCAGGCAATTTTGGACCTATACTGGCCTGCATCCACAGAGACTACGCTCTTGCGCCCTGTTTTGTCAGTCTATAGATATTTTTTAATGTCTTCAGTAAATTGAACCTGCCGGAAAAACTGCCGGTTCAAAATGAGCAAAAGGTAATCCATGGGGAAATTATTTGGCAGAAGAGTGGCGCTACATTTTTTTGACAGGCTTGCCTTATCTAAATTTTAATTCATCAGCACATCACAAACGTCAAATGCGAGACATCTGGACCCCTTTTCTGGAAATTTTGCCATCGATTTGTTAACCTTGTTTCTAAATAACCTTTTGCGAGTATGGAAAGAAGTGCTCGAGTGAAAATTCTACAACTCAGTAGTTGTAGTTGAGTACAATTAAATGTGTGTGTGTTGGAAAACTCACTCAGGCACGAGTAATTGAGTATGAGTTCTACAATTCCGAACAGTGCTTGAAAATATCACTAGACTAACTGAAATCCCACCTTTCAATTTGTGGCAATGAACAAAAACACCAGTATTTTGATGACATTTTAATTCCATTTTATTCCAACACATCAAAAGTATTCCGAACTAATTCTTCATCAGAGAATGGCAAATGTTATAAAAATATATATATATTGAATATTCACCACAACGATAGGAAATCGAGGTAAATTAACACGGTTTATGGAGAAGGATTTTACTTCCATATTCGTCTTGAGCAGCCATGCAAATTAGATGGGGAAAAATAGTCTGACAATGTCAGTGGGCAAATTAAATGCAAAATTACAAATGCGAGTCTTTTCTATTGTCTAAGAGTCGCTTGGTAACTGATGAATTACCTTTCCAGTTTTCTAACAAAAAAATTCAAGTTGCACAGATTTAAGGCTGAATTCACCTCCACCCCTCCACCCCCCAAAAAACCCAGTCAATGCAATCCTTGCAGTACTTTCAATCCTTGCTTCAAGGCCTGGAGAGATTACCTGGCAAGATTTGAACTAATCGTCATAAAAGAGGCATTCTTGATTCAGAAAAAAAGTATATTGTAAAATATACCACACTTTGACCCAAAAAATTTAAAAGACTGCTCCATGTTCCGGCAGAATATTCTAAATGGTTGTATCACAGATGGCAGCAATTTAAGAACAACTTCCAGTATCCAAATACAGTAAACAGAAAAACTTACCATAAAATGCATCTCCTCATAATATTCAGTATTGCTCTTTTTTTTTTTACCCAAACCTATCCTTGATCTGCCGACACCCTCCATCGGGGCTTTGGCCATCAATTTTATGAATTCAGTCTACTTCATTGAGACCCTCTGAGGCTCAACGCAGCTCTCATCTCAGCCATACGACCATCTCCGTTTGTCCAATACCAGGCCAAGATTTCAGGAATTTTCATTTGGTTTGCACTATGACTGAAACTGATGATGGAGATCGGGCCAAAAGCACAGATGAAAGCTGAGATCCCCATTGGTGTGAAGATGTAAAGAATGTGGCACTGATTCACTGGGTGTGTAAACTTTCAGGGCATTAAGAGGCTCTGTAGGGAAGGACTTGGGGCTTTCTACTTAAAACTATGTAAAAAGATGAGTTCAAGTTAAAAAAGAGAGAAAATATAGTAAAAGTAAAGAATTTACAAAGTATTTACAAGCCACATGAAGATGACAAAACGAAAAGGACAAAAGCTAATGTACTCGAGGTGTTACTCCTTTAGCTTTGAAAATAAGACTATTAAAGGTTGATGTATCTGGTTGATATCCAACTTCAATGTTTGCAGAAATAAAGAATGATTCCACCCTAGAAAATCTTTCTTTTATTGTGGGCCACTACATGTTTCCTAAGGTTCTTTGGGAGTTTTGAAAAATCTACTGTAACATTTCAGGCAAGTTTTGCAAATAAAGCACATATTTTGATAGAATCAGTGCATTCAATTTATTTGTAAAGTTTTAAAAATTGATTAGTCAAATATAAGTGCAATTTTTAAAAAAGTATTTAAAAAGTGAATTCCGACTAGGCAGAACAATTCCACCGACGAAAATTTAACAAACATTGGAGACAAACAGAAATGTAAAGATCGCCAATTTCAGAATTTTTGGAATGGTATTTCGTAACTTCCCTTCAAGAAGGACAAGTATCGAAGAAGCTGACACCTAGAACCCTGATGCGACATCTGGAAGGAGAACCATAGGAGGCACCCACCCAGCAGTGTTCACACGAGTTGGTGCCCCATCTTCTTGGCTCACATGTCCCCCCTCCATTCTGGGTCCATCTGCTCTGCCACGGCACTGACGCCTTGATCCTCTCCGCCTTCCGGTTTGTCCACTGCAAAAGAAAAAAAGTAAAGTACTTTGTCAACGTTTTCAGCTTGTCACTGACCCTGAACCCCTTTTGGCAATTTTAATTTTTTCACAACACCTTATTGGATTGGGCATGTTCGGTCTCTAAACGTGATGGGATGTTTGGAGCAGGGTTCATACACCTTATTGGATTGGGCATGTTCGGTCTCTAAACGTGATGGGATGTTTGGAGCAGGGTTCATACACCTTATTGGATTGGGCATGTTAGGTCTCTAAACGTGATGGGATGTTTGGAGCAGGGTTCATACACCTTATTGGATTGGGCATGTTAGGTCTCTAAACGTGATGGGATGTTTGGAGCAGGGTTCATACACCTTATTGGATTGGGCATGTTAGGTCTCTAAACGTGATGGGATGTTTGGAGCAGGGTTCATACGCCTTATTGGATTGGGCATGTTAGGTCTCTAAACGTGATGGGATGTTTGGAGCAGGGTTCATACGCCTTATTGGATTGGGCATGTTAGGTCTCTAAACGTGATGGGATGTTTGGAGCAGGGTTCATACGCCTTATTGGATTGGGCATGTTAGGTCTCTAAACGTGATGGGATGTTTGGAGCAGGGTTCATACGCCTTATTGGATTGGGCATGTTCGGTCTCTAAACGTGATGGGATGTTTGGAGCAGGGTTCATACACCTTATTGGATTGGGCATGTTAGGTCTCTAAACGTGATGGGATGTTTGGAGCAGGGTTCATACGCCTTATTGGATTGGGCATGTTAGGTCTCTAAACGTGATGGGATGTTTGGAGCAGGGTTCATACGCCTTATTGGATTGGGCATGTTAGGTCTCTAAACGTGATGGGATGTTTGGAGCAGGGTTCATACGCCTCACAGAGAATTTTTTTCCAGGACATTCCACAGGTTTTCAACCCAGAATTTCTGGGACTTTCCAGGACTTTCGTGCCACATTTGGGCCCATTATGGACTTGGCTTACATGTATACAACTGCACACTCTGCATTGGGCAGTGTGACAATCGGGCCCGCGTACCAGCCATTTTTTTCAGCGAATCCTGCTCGAGCCAACTGTCCTGGAAACAACCTTTTACTTTCTTCGGTATCGTTCCAACTTTTCAAAATGCAATCCTGCTTTATCCTGTCACAAAATACCAAGGCCTACGTGCAGTACTTCTACACCAACATACAATCACGTTGCCCATGGGGTGAGCGGGTGGTTCGACCTCACTGGTTTTCCAATGCTGCTGACTCACTAGTAACGGTATGCACAAACTGCGGTGCGGAATACCAGCGACACGTTTTGGGGAACATGCACACTATAACTGTATAAAGCTGCATGAGTGTATGTGCATGTATTTTCCCCCCATTTCATAGCGTTAAGCAGGGCAAGCTAGCAATTCAACCTCGCTGGTTTCTAAAGATACCACTGACGTGCAGACGACAGCTTTTGGATTTGCGATACGCGACAACCTGGATGTGACAATGGTACATAATTGACTGACAGATAAAAATGAAGATAAAACAAGAGAACCTTTATAAGCATTTTGAAAATTTCAGAACATTCGAGGACTTTGAAGAATCAATTTTTTTTTCAAGTATATTCAAGGAATTCCAGGTGGCATGTGAACCCTGTTGGAACATTTGGGTGTCAATCGGTGATGAAATGACAGAAAAGGTTATTTAATACATACAATTGATACATAAATTCAGTATGTTTGACTCACCTAAATCACTGATTTTGAGAGTGTCCATTTTCTGGATGATATCTTCCAGGGCATCTTCGTCCTCTTCAAAGTGGCATCCCGTGTATGCGTTATTCTCCAAGCAGTACTGCAGAAACCTGGTAACAGGACATTCATTTGCTTTTAAAATACACTGATCAATTTTAGAGTATTCGTGTCTTTCCTTCTTCTTTCAACTCTAAGGAATTGTGATGTTTCGATCCAACATTTCAAGCCGTATCCAGACCCTGTTTTTAATAGCAAGTCTTCTCACTGTAAAACACTGACTTGCACTCAAATTCTGCCAAACAAATATCAGGTTAGGCTGCCTTCTCCAGACTTGTACCAGTGACTAAACTCAAGACAGTAACAGAACATCGCAATATAACAAGTTGGTCTGACAGGCGAGTGCAGCTTATGGAGTACACCCTACTTTCATCAATTTCAGTTATGCCACTTCTTACTTACTTATTCCAGCATTCGTCCTTGCTGAGCATGTAGGGGTTACCGACCAACACCAGCAGGGCTTTGGCACGAGTGATGGCCACGTTCAGTCTCTACAAAAGAAAAAACCCTGACATGCACAACTTACTGCTCATCAACTGAGTGTAACTGACGTGAGAATTTACCTAGAAAGAATCTGGAAATAAGTGACAATAAGTGAATAAGTGAAATCTTAAGTTAGATGGAAAAATTGTTTCAGTGATCGAACGCCAGTTTTGTTTCTGTTTTTTGTATTTTTAGGTATGTTTGCGGATACTCCCTTCTTAAACAGTTCATGTGTTGTAAACTCAAAATGATATTCTTGGTAACGCACAAAACTCAAATGGAAATTAGAAAAAAGGCCAAGTGGAAATCATGTGACAGGCATGAGATACCTGTCTAACGCTCACGTGATGGCCATCAGGCAAACAAGCCACACATAAGACAACTGAGTAGAAGTCAGTTTTTGTTTTCACCAGCCACGTTGTACAAACCTTTGGATTTTTGACGAAGCCCAGCTTGTAATCAATGTCCATCTGGATGTGTTCTGGTTTGGTACTGCGGACGGTGGACACGATGATGACCAGTCTCTCCTGACCCTGGAACTCTTCAACCGAGCCCACCTTGATGTCGCTGTGGTGACGCTTCCTCAAAACTGCCTGCAGCTTTTGCACCTGGGTATAAAATGTCAAGATAAACCTTTCGTCTTGCATCCATGAGGTCTACATCCATGAGATCTAAAGGCCCCAGTCTGGTGCCTCAGCTCTCGGTTGAGTAACTGTTGACTTCCCATCTATACCCAGGGTGTGCCAAAACAGTTAACCCAAAATCAAGGCAAATCTAACAAGAGCCTTAGTGACTTCCACTAAGCCTTGGGGTTAGGGGTACAAAGTGTTAAATGATCCGTTAAGACTTTAAAACGTCCGATCCCAAAGTGATTGAGAAGATTTGAGAAACATTTACCCATAAATGAAGCGTGATCTATATTAATAACGTTAAATAAACAATCTGTATTATTTGTTTGAATGTCTATAAATAATTTTTACCCAAATATTCCAACTAAGCCCAAGATAAAAACAGCACACTTGAAAAAAATCCATTACAAGGTATTAGAAATCATTATCAAGAAAAGCAGAAAAATAAAATCCACATGTCCTGAGCATAGCTGACCTGACGACGATAGGGTGAGATAATTCCAATGTCCGATTCCTTGATTTTCCGCCCCCCTCGCTTGGCCAGCAAGTCTTCCACATACTCCACGACCACTGTCACCTCGGCCGAGTTGAAGAAAGACGGGCTCTGCCCCTCTCGCTCGTCCTTACCTTCTACCCCGTGGAACAGAATGGGAAAGTCCTGAGGGGCGAGGGATCATGGACGGAAGTAAATGGTTTGACCGTGAGGAAATCTTTCAGAGCCATTTCCGGCTTGTTCAGGACCCATGCAACCAAACATAACTAACAGACTAGTGTCGCAGTTGAGCCCATCACAAGACTCGGCAGGTGCATCACAAGTCATCCAGGTCTTAAGCCAAGTCACATGCTATTCAACTGAACTGTGACAAAAGCATTCCTCTAAAACTGTTCAACCTGTAAGTTACGGCTGGCCTTGTGAAAATACTTGTGACTGGACTCAGTTACAACACTATCACTGTTAGAATAATTTGGGCACAAGAATTAGAAGCTCTAGTGCGATGGTACCTAGCTCGCATGCAGGCGGTCACGCATTACATTCCTCTTCGACCAGTGGGGTGTTGTGATTGGCCACAACGCATGCCAGCTCGTTCTAAGAATGTGCACGACAGAGCCATGCCACCTCACTGATGACATCATATCCTATTTACAGATCTATACCGATTTTGAAAGGCTAAGCCGATCTTTAATAGTATCACCTTCTGTGGCAGCTTGCTCCAGCTGCACAGCGAGTTCCGAACCATCTCGTCCGCGTGGACCTCCAGCTCATTTTCATAGAACATCTGATTGGGCAGTTTGAGGATGGCCGGATGGGAGCGGTAGTTACGTAGCAGCTTGGTCAGCACCCGACTGTCGTAACGCGGCTCCTCTTCCTGTCGCTGGTAGGGGCTGGACTCTGTCATCAGCCGCTCCAGCAGGGACAGACCTGAGCAGCGGAAGAATTGGCACAAGTCGGAGATTGGTCTCAACACATTCGCTCAGGTCTAGGGACACCAAGGGTGCCACTGCCTTTATGAAAGCTAATGCAGGGTCAATTTCATGTACACATCCATCCGTTCCCCAAAAGTGGCTGCCTTCTATGTGTTTGTGTACTTGAGAATAACACCAGACTAGAGAAAAATGAATCTAGCAATGTGCAGAGCAACCAAATTGGAAATGAAGTATTGATCAAGTCTTCCACCAACTTAGAATCGTCAAACACAAATACGACTACTGAAGAATCAAAGCCTGTTATTTGTGAGAGAATTTTGAGGGTTGCCATCAATCCCTAAAGAAATCTTTTTCAAAACAGGAAGAAAACTAGTTTACATGTGTACAGCAACCTGCTGCTTGGAACTATTTGATCATCCACATTCGGAATGTCAAAAATACTCTGCACTGATTCCAATTTTCATCAGATTGACTCCCAGATCTTTGCGCATGACACTTCCATAGCACTGATCAAAAGTCATTTCATACATCACATGTTGTTAAGCGTAAACAGCTGAAGCAAACTTACCCAATCCGTGTTCTATGGCCAGCGGTGACCTGAGGATGGGTCCTAGCTGCTTGGGGTCACCAGCCAGAACCACCTGACCTCCTCGGGGGTTGTTCGGGTTCAGGAGGTTGGCCAGGGATATAATGGCTTCTGGCTCCACAGCGTGGCCCGCCTCGTCGATGAAGACGTGGGTGAAGTGGTCGTAGGGGAAGTTCTTAGCAGTGGCCAGCCTGCGTGAGAATAAGAGAACGCAACCACCTCTGAAATGGGCCTCAAGAGCTACAGCTATGTCTGTTGACAGCAAGCACCAATGTATTTGCAATCAGCCAAGACCTAGCTCTACCAGCCTAACACAGACACATACTATCTGCCTCGAATAGAAGCCTCCCCTTATTGGTTGAAAAGAGCCATGTTGGCGGGGAGTGTTCATTTTGTTGGTAGTGATGTGACTGTAATACGTGCATTTCCTAGTTGTTCGTGGAACAGTAAAGTTCATTTCTGAACCAAAGAAGCCTCCATTGCTGAGAAAATTGCACCCTCTCTTGGTCCAGCTCGAGGCTTATCACTCATATTTCACACGCTCAATCAGTGTGAACCACAGTGTGAAGCTCGAGTATTGGGTTTGGAATTAATGTATCATTTTGCTCGAGCAAGTAAAAATGCCAACTGATACCATAACAGACAGACTCACAAGTGCCATTTCCACTGAGTAATCTCTCTCAGATTTGTAGCTTTCCTCGTGGGCATGCTGCATATTTGTGCACATTCTGCTGAAAGTATCCCTCACAGCATTCACATGCATGGAATTTTTGGCTCTTGTGACCAGCCCACACACCGATATGATCAGGGGGCTATTCAAGTACTATTAATCAAAACACTCACTTTGGTCATAGATTAGTCAGGTTAGTCACACAGGTCAGAGTAAGGTCTGGTCAATTTCTATCAATCAATATGTGCAATCAAGTATTATAGTCAAGTACTATTAATCAATATTTATAATTTGACGAGACAACAGTTTTCTGTTACCTTCCAGCTGTGCAGAGCGTTGTGACCAAAATTCTCTTGTCCACGAGTTCCTCCTTCGGAGGGTAGAATGTATCTCTGGATCCTTGCTTGTCATAGTTGCAAACGTCCTTCTCCTGCAAAACAAGCATTTCAGATTCACAGTTCTTTGACTACAAACACTTATGCAAGTAAAAATTCAGCAAATTTGTTGATAAGGTAAAACGTTTCAGTTTCTGTTGAGTACCCCTCGCATTTCAACTTTGTTTTACAAAGCTCTTTCAAACAAAGGTACTCATAGATGGTTCACAGCAGACTTGTCAGCTAAAATTCAAAACAATCCTTACTCCCTCTAAATCGAACCGGTTACAAATACAGTGAGCAAACGACAAAAAGAGCCAGGAGTCAGGGTTCAAGACAGCGCTTGAGAACAATGAAGTTTTTGCTATGAGTGGACAAGGTTTGAAGTTCTGCAGACCTTCAAAATTTCGGCCACACTTCTCCAGTCCCGACTTTGGGCATTCATCCTCATGATGGTCGTCTTGGCGATTGGAGTCCCGCCCGTCAGCAGTCTGGTTGCTATGAGATCCGCAGCACTGTTTGAAGGTGCACAGGCTAAAATGCGACTACCGCGCATCTGACTGTAAACCTAAACAAAATTAGCATGTAAATTTTGTAATGGTTTACGCCAAAATGTGCTTTCCTGAGTGCAAACTGGGACAGAAAACAGAAACAAAAATTGTCTTGAACACGAGAAGTTTTAGAAATGATCCTCGATTTTTAACCGAGTGCTTTCTGATGATGCATGTTCAGTTTTCTGTACCGGAGAAAAGGTGCCTAAAAAGGAAAATAATGCCAAAGTAATGGCAAAGTGGGTTTGAAGCAATTGAGGCAATGGTGGAAAACTAGCAGTTGGGCGTTCAGTTCTGCACCCTTTGATGCTACTCTTTGCCCCAAGATGCCCTTCTCCCTTCTCGGATGACCCAGCAAGCGCCTTACCTGTTTGATTGCCTCAACAATGGTTACGGTTTTGCCGGTGCCCGGAGGACCGAAGACGAGATAAGGGGCGGGGCGGGAGGTTCCCCTCACAATGTGCTGGACGGCCTTGATCTGCTCAATGTTACTGGCGAGCTTCTTGTCAAAGAACTGTCCGGCAAACTCCCTATAGAAATCAATGATTTGCACCTGCATTTCACAGAATGTCTCAAAGAAGATGCACATGTTGACTATGGGTTCAGAGCAATCCACAGTGCTTAGAGGAAAAATTGGTATCCACTGGTATGCAAGATTGAAATAAGCTAACTAACCTATCTCCAGAAGTTTATGAATTTGAGCCGTTCCACGAATTCAAGTGGTGGAGTTTTTTCTAACAAGCTCTCAGAATGTTCATAGATGACTGATGTAGTCCACTATTTGGAGTTACTGCAGTTGGATGAGTATACTTCACTGATCAGGACCACCTGAAGAGTTTCACTGTGTGCGATAGGAATCCATGGCTTCAAGGCTACAACATTTGACCTTAAAACTCTGAAGCGCTTTACCAAAGGGCAAGTTTGAGCGACGACTATAGTTAACTATAGTTTGACTCACACCGCCCGATTGATGGATGATTTGGACTATCCAGTCGACTACTTCGGACCAGGCCCAAGGGTGTGGTTGCATCGCTGGTTATCAATAACCGATTTCATTTATCATTGCGGAGGGAACCATTCACATTCACAAAAATTTGTTCGAGATTTCAATGACCATGTAGGCTGAGAGAATCGCAACCAATGGCGAAATGTGAGTAATGATGACATTTTAAAAAAAGATGGGCCGACTAGGGTCGTTCGAGTGCAACTGAATTGCGCATGCGCATTGTTCAAAAGCATCTGACTACTGGTCAAACTATTGTTAGTGGCCAAACTTGCCCAAGGTGCAAAGACCCAATTCAGTCAATGTCAAAACCAATTTGTTCCCCGACGTAAAAACACTCCCCCAAAGTGAGCCCAAGACCTACCCAGTATCCTCAGGTACGCTGCAGAGTTCCTTCTTGGTTCCGACGTCAGAGCGCAGAGGGAACAGTGCCCTCTTCATGTCGTGGATTGTGGCGTCGTCTAGGGCGTTGTGCTGGAAGCGAAGGGGGAGGCGATTAAAGGTGAACTCGATGTCGAACTTGAGCCCCTTGACAAACTTATCGATCAGTCTAGAAAGAGAAGAGGGGAAGACAGTTCCATGTGAAATGTTCATCACAACTCAAAATCTTGTGAGACTTCACTTATAAGTTCGGGACCGTTAACAAATTCCAGTCCAGGTCTAGACTGGGGCTAGGGGTCAATAAAAGTCCACAGACAAGCTTATTTTGCTAGTTTGGATTATCTCTCAAATCTCAGCTGTCCTTCAGTCAAGATCAATCAAGCGGTATGTGACATAAGTGTGAGTATAAAAGGGGAATTGTATTAGTAACTCTTCGCACAGTGGGACAGTTAGTTGACTTATCCGTTCTTCTTCCTTCATAGCCCTGGGTATGAACAAATGTTAACTTTCAAAAACACGGAATCTCCCAGTTCATGTAGGTCTTGTTGGCTACCAGTTTAAGCATAAGTTTAGTTGATGGAATTCCTGTTCGTGTACACAAAATCTCTATGTGGCCTTGTTGGATGAAAGACAGGGACCTACTCCTTGGAGAAACCCAGTACGACTTCCTCCATCTCTACACGGTGGACATAGCCCTTGAAGGTCTTGCTGCCTGCCGGGTCGCCACTGGGCCGGGCAAAGAGGTGGTCCCCTTTGAGAACAGAGGGGCGATTCTCAGCGAGACCCGGGATCTGTCAGTGGCAAACAAGGCCTGAGCCATAAAGAATCCGCTGCATGATGGGGAAAGGGGGGGTGGGGTGGATTTTGTTCAAGCAAAAAATGCGCGGTACATTTCACAAAGAATTTATTGAAAATTGAAAAATTGTGGCTCAAAACATTATTTGCAACAAAATATCGGGGGCACTATTAAAAAATCAGCAACTCATTTGACTCAAAGTGCCCACCTAACCTTAGCAAGCAGGGATGGCTGAGTGAATGAGACATCTACACTAGTAAAGCCAGAGTCCCAGCTGATTATAAGCCCATGTAATTTTAGCAAGTCCATAGTGTTTAGAAATACTCGTCAGAGAAGGGTAAAAAATCCTATATAAACAAAATTCTTGATTGGCAGTCCATCCAACCTCACCTCAGAACACTATCTGCAGAGAAATGGCATTCACCTAAGCCCCCTGTGGCCTAAAGTCCACAAAAATTCGCCTTGTCTTCTTACTTCGAGTCGGAGGAACCGCCCATCTTGCCTCATGGCCACCCCTCTCATGTCATAGCGCTTGATGTCCACCTCCATCTGGCACTCCTCAATATGCAGCAGGGTGGTCAGCTTGTGGCTGTAGTTGGACCAGGCCAGGTCCGGCTTGATGTCCTTCCTTGAAGCAGAATATTGCACCGAACAAAAATATCAAACTAGCAAAAAATAGACTGCAGAACTTATACTCAAAAATGGTCAACTTGTGCAAATGGCACGCAGAGATGGAATGATATTGCTTGATTGAACTTTTTGCCATTTGGAGCTGTTTTACGTCCCAGGACTTAACTGTCATTTCTAATTGGTATAATTTGGTACAGTGCTTGTGGGTGAAGAGAGCCAACCTGGGATATATATATTCATGAAACGTTGTTTCCCTTGAAGAAGCCACTACTCAGTTTAGTGGTCAACTTTCAAGCATAAATCGTAACTTGTAAACTTAGTGCAACATGACTAGCATTTAACAACATGGTTCGCTGCGTATCGAGCATGATTTGAGCATCCAAGCGGCAGCTCTCCCATACTGTGAACGGATCAGATTGTCAAGGAGATATCTTGCTCAAGGAGGCAAGTATCCCTAGTCCTGGCATGGAAACGAACCCATTCTGAGATGTCTCCAGCATGGTCTGATTCCAACAAAGAGGCTTTGAGACCAACCTGATTCCTTCTACTTGGTTCTTGTTGTTCAGCATCCAGCGGAGGTGGTTCGGTATCGAGTACTGCTTGATTTCCTTCAGTTTGAGTTTGCTTTTCGACGACCTGAAAAAGAAGTGTTGACAAACCTGAAACGAATCTCAGGAAGTCAACATGTATTTCGATTTGCACTTTTGATGCCAGATGTCTAGGTTTCATGAGTGAGGGAGGGTGAGCTTTTACACGGCAGTGACATCCCTTTTGGAACCATGAACCACATGCGTCTGCAAAGTGCACACGAGGCCAATCAAACTTATACACATGCATGATCTTCACACGAGCGCTGGTGAGACAGTACTTGTGCATGGAGAGAGTGATTTGGTATTATAAAATGTTCTGACCATAATGTCACTAATGCTGGATTCTAACTCCGGACCCACAGAATACATCTTTCTGTGCTCAACAAACTCAAAAAAACAAACAAACAAACAAACCAAGCATGGTTAGTGATGTAATTTTGCAAAAACTTAACTGATGGAAGAAAAAAGAAAAGAAAGGAATCTTGACATTGACAGCTATTTTGATTGGCGCAGACTCAGGTCAAAGTCCAAAAGGTCAAAGCACTTACTGCGGTAGTTGGATCCCCTCGACAATCTCTCCCTTTGGCTCCCGTCTGGATATTCTTGGAGGGCGTTGATAGGGGACAGAGGGTGGTAGGTCCTCAGCTATCTCACTGGTCACCTCTACTGTCACAAAGCGAAGAATGTGGAACACCTTTCAAGAACATAACAAACCCGATTACATTGACATTTCAGTTAAGGGTACGTGTCATAACAAAAAGATCAGCATGTCCACCGAAAGGAATTTGTAAACCTCAATCTTAACCCCTTCGCTATGGAGGACTGCTACTACTGCACCATTATGTGAGGATTAGTGCATACCACACATACAGTCTATTCACCATGCAGCTACTGGTTCAACGGGGCCTGCTGCTGGACAAAGCCCTCCATTCAGGGCATACCCCAGCCCAGCAGTCGGGTTAAAGGGGCACTAACCATGTAAACATTTAATCAAATTTTGTATGAATAAAAATTGGACTGAACTAAGATTTGAACGTGGAAACTCAAAGAGCAGAGCACTGGTAGTCTATGCAAAAACCTACTGAAACAATGCAATTATCAAGTGCAAGACAGGTGTCTTCTACCCAGTCACATTTAATTCACAGCCACAACCATTTTTATCACCACTGCCCTCGCTCTCACCATAATTACTGTACTCACCATCACCACCTTGGAATTGTAAACTACTGGCCCACCCTCACCACAACTGCAACCACCATCTTGAACTCCGCACGTCAACCATGCCACTGTTCACATCAAACAGGCACAACTCCACACATCAACCTCGCCTCTCAGACAAGTGCCTTGTCAAAAAAACTGCCCGATCCTTCCATCTCCAGACAATAGTTCAAACCCACCTCGTTGGATGTGACGTCCTTGAAGGCGAATATCAGCGGGCTGCTGAGAATTCCAACAGAGTCACTCTCAACGGCCACCTGAAGACTGTACTCGCTCCCTTTGAAACAAACCAGACCAGGGGCATACAATTTGGGTCTGAAGTGGATAGGTGACTAATTGCTTTCTAAAAGAACCTGCGGTACTTATTAACATGCTACAAAAATACCAGCAATTTTAAAAGGCAAACAAGTTGATGCATGTTGGATTGGTTTAATTAGTTGGTATGCGATTTGGAATGGAGGAAAAATTCAGACACTCCAAACTGCTCAGGATGCAGTGCAGTGACTTTAAATTTGTTACTGAATAACGAAATGTGACGTCACTGTGAACCAGAAAGTGCACAGCAAACGAATGGAGTAACGCGCGCGTGTTGTTTCACGTGCTGGTTCTTGCACTTACATGAATACATGAGACTGTGATGCATTCATGCTGGTACTCTACAGTATTCAGTTAATAAAAAAGCAATAACAAGAACAGAACAAGCAGAAAATCAGCTTATCCAAGAAAATGTTGCATGCCTGCATTGCCTGGTCTAGTCAACTATCTGGGACAAGTCCGGGTAAGCTGGCTGCACTGCCAATTACCAACAGCTACGTGCCATCCCAGTGTACAAAGGAGGTGTCGCTTACCAGGTTTCAGGTGCACGACTCTTTTGGACTGACTGACCTCGTACTCATCGGTCAGTACAAAGGCTGGCTGCACTTTCAAAAACACGCAGGAGAGGAACGCAATGGTGTCCATGTCACTGTCAACCAGAGAAGACACAATCATTGTCAAGGTAGGCTGTGAGCATAAGAAGTACGCTCCTTTCAGTAACGCTGGAATCACTGTCATAATTAGTGTTCAGAAAAGTGGTCCAGCGCCATCTGTGGGCAAGTTCGAGACCACTGGTCACCTGCCTTTTACCAACCCACTAAAATGGCCCCAGTTGGACCCTGTTGTCGAAAGATATTGTCACTGTACACTTTGAGGTCTCTTCTGTCACACACAGTTTCTTTCTATTAGCTCTAACCCCTAGGGTGAATGTAAAATTGTATTGAAATCGGAGGATTTGGGACTGTTACGGTTAATGGTTCTTGCTGTGCTCACTTTTGAAAAAAGGTTACTAATAACGGGCAATGATATCGTGTCCGAGGGCCTGGTCCCAGTGGTTAACTAGATTAATCCAACTGTTCATCATTTCAGTAACACTGATCCAAAAGTGGTCAACTATGGTTGTTGCTCGAAGTTGCCCATGAACAGTACCTGTCACAATGTTCTGACGTTGACGACTTTTCTATGTAACGATCACATGCTCAGTTTTGTTTAGACCTACCACCAGGAGGGCAGTGCCCTTCTGTTGGTGAAATGTGTGACCTACGGGACCCAATTTGGGAGAGCCGCTATGTAGAAGATATTCTGAGGCAGAAATTTGTAAGCTAAGCAAAAAACCCTGCTGAGAACCAGTAATTTTGGCTGGTAGCCTGTCGTTTTACTACCACATACTTCCTAGGCTTAGCAAGTTCCGGTCCCTTGCAGCCTGATGCGATTGGTGTCCAAACCTCACCTTCTGTTCTTGACAGTGACGCTCAACTTTTGGCCAGTGCCCTGCGTCGACTTCAGGGCTATTATCCCGTCATGACCGTCCTGCTGACTGGTAATCTCAATGCCATTTTTGTTCTCAATGAACTTTGACCTGACACATCAAAGCAAAGTAACAGCAGCATCAAGAAAGCAGTGATGGAAACTGACAGTGTATGGACCCTGTTGGACAGTTTATAGGAGAGGAGTTTTCAATGACTTCAGTTTGCTTCAACCTGTTCTTCACACAAGTTGGATAACGACTTTTGCAAGGCACGAACTCTTGCAATGATCACTCCTGCAAATGACAAACCTAATACAGTTGAAAGACCAGTTCTTGACCAGTCACTAGTTTGTGATTTATTACTGTGGGGGAACACTGCTTTTGAACGGCCTAACCGTGAAGGGCACCAGTGCCTAGATTCCATCCGCCCTCCATCCCTGTTTAGAATCTCTGATATCGTCCCAATGCCTTTTTTAATCTTGCCCAGCCTTCGACAGTTTTTCGCTGTTGTCTTGCAGTCACTTTGACACCAATTTTATGAAATTCAGATGCATCATATTTATGATATGTCCATTCCTCCCATGACAGATAAAATATGAATTTTTCCTGTTGATGGGTCAAATTCGTGAAAGCAGGGGCTATAAATAATCATAAACCCAAAAATCTTTGATTAAAATGAAACTTCAAATACTGCCTGTCTTGACATCCACGCCAAATTTCAAATTCAGATGGTAACCTTCTTAGTAATGGGAAAGCCAAGATCTCCAAGGCTAGGGCAAAATCCTACCCAGTTGGCTTTAGGAAGGCCCCCCTCTCTGTGCTTTGATGCACTCTGATGGAAGCCACCCATAGGGAGGCACGATCTCTCACCTGCTCCTCTTGACACACTTCAGGATCATCTGCTGCCGGTGCCTGGTACCCTGCAGGTGGCCGTTGAAGGACTGGTGGGAGTTCCCCCGCACCCCGCACTCCTCGCAATAGAACGGGTACGGCTCATTCCCCTCCCCCGACTTGCCCCTTGCCCCGCCTCCGACCCTCCGATCCCCAGGGGTGGCCCTGGCTTGCTCCTTCTGGTCGAGGGTGTGCTTCTTGAGGGTCACGTACTGGTCCACAGCCAGGAAGCCTTTCAGGATCTCCACACGGCCGTCCTTGACTCGGATCTTCCCATTTGTCTTCAGAGCATAAAGGATAGATGAGAAATTGAAACCTGCAACAAAAACGGCAACAAAAAACATGAACATTTTCACCTGTAAACAATACTAACTGGGTTCCAAAGTGTAAATGCCAGCGCTCTTCATGCTGCCCAGCTGGCCCCCATTTTATTTGCGTGCCACCAAGAGAAAAATCGGAGCCTCCACTCTTAGTGAAAAGAATTTGTTTTCCTCCACATCTACGGACGAGGATTTGCCCTGTTTTTCATGTCAGAGTAGATGTGAATCTTCTAAATAACACTTCCATTGAAGCTTTAGACTGCATTTTCAGGTTGTCGATGCTTCGTTAGTACTCATCCATGTTTGCTGCCACCTTTTGACATTAACTTGTATATAACCGTACCTACTCCCCCTTTCTCAAGTGTTGGCTTGAACTCTTTCAGAAAGACCCTCTTCATCTGTTCCTTGTCGTCCACATCTCCCCGCTCGCTCTCCTGGAGGAACTTCAAGAATCCCAGTCCAGTCCGGCAGCTCTGGGCCACCGAAGGCCTCCCTGCTCTCTGGTTGGTCATGACATCAACAGCGTCAGCGTTCCACCTTGAAGGACGCTCAGTTCCGTGAATACAATGTTCAGAAAACTTTAACTTGAGCAGTTAAGAGAAGTTGCTAAATCCGAAATGGCCAAGCAGGTTTTTGAGATGTTTGGATTTTTGATCCCCAGTGGTATAAGCTTAACTTATTCTCTTGTAACCAATGATACACCGAAAACTAGAGGTGGAGCACGCAAGCAGGGTTACCACATGTGGCCACATAATACGACATGTACAATTTGGATGTTGGCCCTTGGCCCTAAAATAAAAGGCATAGCAAAATGGAATGAGTTCCATACACATACATCACTTGACAAAACATTTCTGACAAAACGTGCACAAACTGACAAAGTTAACAAACCATGGTCTGTACTGTAGTCGTCAACCTCTAAAAAAAATCTAAGTATTTTCTCCCAATAAATGTAATATTTTTCATGCTAAAGTTGACTTTTTCAGGTATGTTATCACTTTCTGATTGCTGATTTACCATTGAAGGAAAATATTAGCGATGTCCGTGCATGTAGCTCTTTCCACCAAAAGAAAACGCTCCTGGTACATGTACCATGGTCACACCTAACAACAGTAACACCACCATCCCAAAGCCCCGGCCCCTCTAACATTAGGCCTAACGTTACCCACTGTTCGGAAAATGGTCGACCTTCAAACCAAACACCTCAACCTCATTTCATCCATACAAGTCACTTTACTAAAGACAGCTTAATATACCTGTAGCAGATTCGGATTCAAAGAATCGGATCTGTGTTCACGTCTTGGTTTCACCGCTAATTTGTTCGAGTTTTATTCCGAAGTTGAGCGCTCACCATGCTTACCTATATCCCTGACACCGTGTCACACTGCGTCACGTTACCAAACGGAACGTTCGTGGAAAACGTACGCACGTGCGTAAATGAGCCTCGTCTAAATTACTTGACTGCGGCTGAAACAACACGTACACCTATATGAGCCATCAACTTTGCGGCTTCACCCATTTCCCACAAATATACGTTTAATTCGAGCCGTAGCCACATTATTCGGACGCAGTCTAATCTTAGCCTAATATAGAGGGCGCTAGACTAGACGTCAAGGCATTTTTAATATTTCGGCTTGATTTCCAGTTTTGGTTGATGTCAGGGGCTTTAGATCATTTTTAAAAGTTTGTTCTTGGAATAAAACGCACTCCAAATTTTGATTTCACATAAAACAGTTAGAGGTTCTTGCAGTAGCGAGAAAACGGACCTGCATTATGTTGGAAGGATTCTAATGAAAGGACTTTTTTTTTCAAATGAAACGAACCCCTTGCCGACACTTAGGAAGCCACGATTTGAAAGCCTCTTTCTGTGTTTACATAGCAAGCCAGAGATGTGTACCCTCGTCGTCTAAATAAATACAGTGATTGCAGACAGTACAGCCACTTGAACGCAAGTAGCGTAAATCCCTCTCTCCTCTACGTCAACGGTTTACGCCATCAGAACGCAAGTTTCCTTTTTTCAGTGGTTTTCAGTGAGAGTTCCATCATGTCAATACATCAGGACTTGACTAACTTTTCCGTATAGTAATACTCCATCCCCCAGAAAGCGATAATATGCCATAAAAAGTCAAACTAAACGATGAAAATGTCGAATAGGCCCAACTTTCCAAGAATGTTTCAGGCTTGTCTTGTAGGGTGTGTGCATAGGGTGTTAATTAAGTGATATCCGTGTATGGGACTCTTTTCCTTTTCTTTGTAAATTGTAGGCAGGTCGAAGTCCGAGCATGGGAATACCCTGACCATGTCCAATTACTCCAAATGTTAACAATTCGTAGATGCCAAGTTACTCGATCAGACTAGGCAGGTTGATGGGCCAGTGGCACTGACCACGCTGACCAGGGGCTAATGCTCATTTCCTTCCTGATGCCACCAGCACCACTGATGGAATCTATGAAAGTGTTGGAAGCATTGCAAACCCAAACTATATAGCATCAGTCCCAACTGAAGTTTTTACGGGCCCAACTACCAGACTACAGTGCTAAAGTTATAGGTTTGCCCAACTGAGTGTATAATGTTGGCTGATACATTTTGATAGGAAATGTCTCAAGCCAATGCCAATTCTGCCATCACTCGGCCAATCGCCTTTTCGGTCAAGGCTAATTCGTAGTTAACTGGGTTTGATACTGGATTAGCTGATAGCGCGATGCGATTGCGCTGATCGACAGATTGTGCCCAACACAAGTTCAAACAACCTCCACAGTTGAGAATGTCAGACATCCTCAAGTAGTCACAAATTTTGCTCAGGGATAAATTGTTGACTGACAGGCATCTGGATACTGTGTGCTTGCCTCAATGTGAGAGTGTTGACATCTTTTGCACTTCCCGGCTGTTGGAGATTAGTAAATTGAATGTCAAGAAGGTTTATGTGGACTAAACACACCCAAACTTGATTAATACTGAATGGCTTGTTTCGGTATTGCCCTGTTTTCCTGGACAGGTCTTGCTGAACGACGTGAGACCGTTACCATGGTTTTGAGCGTATACATCCTCTCTGCTGCGGTAGTTGCTACAATTTGCTACGTAGCCTATTTCCTTGTGGGCTTAATCCAAGGTGTCCGCAAGCAACGAGCTGCACTGAAGCAATGGCCAGGACTCCCAACCCACTGGCTCTATGGCAATATTCACCAGGTAATGACAAAAAAGTGAACTTCCTAAAAATGTTTAGTTTTGAAAGTCCAACCCATTTTTCCATTACCTGGCCATCGAGCAATTACGCTTTGGCACATGCGATGTCGAAAAATATAGACAGCCGGCCTTGAAAAGTTTTGAATCTGTCAAAACATGGTCCACAAGCCTATATTCTAGGTTCAGTTGGGGTGTTCTTTCAGGAAGTTGGGATTATTAACCAAGTTGTACCTGCCTTAGCAGGTAATGAAACCAATAAATACTGCAATGATTTTTTTTTTAATTTTGATATTACCACACAAAATGTGATAATTTTGAGTGGAAATTATTCAAGTTTGGTAAATGTACATGCATGTATACCTTTAATTTGCCTGGGCACACTTAGAGAAGTACCATACAAGGCCCAAACTAAGTGAGGATAGTTTCCAAGTTTACTTGAGAAAATTACCCTTCTTAATAGAGAAGCACGGTAGCCAAAGGTAGATGCCAGACTTGTTGGTGCACCAATGTCACCTGTCTTTGATTTGTATTTCTGACTGAAATACCTTGAGGACTTGTAAGTAAATTCGGGCCCAAGCCCAGACGGAGTTCCCTTTGAAATTTTTCCACGAAATTTGCAGAAAAATACTGACAAAGTGTCTCCTTACGTGAGTTGGTACATGGTACCTTGCTGCAGCCAGTGCCGGTTCCTTGTCACTGCTGGGTTTCTTGGAATCAAAATGAAACACGAATTCTATGAAGCATGACGAGGTCTCTCCTGTTACAGACAACTTTTTTTTTCTTTTCTTTTTTCTTTGTTTTGGTTTTTTTTTCTAAACTGTACTATTTTTGTGACTGCAGCATCCGATGTTCGATGCAAACATCCGGAGTCAGGGCGGAGACCCAGGGTTTAAGTTCCATCGTGAGTTGACGGCCCAGTACCCACGAGGCTTCTACTTCTTCATGGGTCCAACGAGGGGTGTCCTTACAGCCAACCATCCCGACATCATGAAGCCCATCTTAAAGAGTGGAGGTGAGACCTCAACTTCTTTTAACGCTAACCTTCCTGATTCCGTCAAAACCCAACAGAGGGGTTTGAAAGTAGAATCCAGTCGCTGACACCAACTGTGGCATAACAGAGGAGACATGAGGACCCATCAAGTATCCCCCTCCACAATTTGAGGGCCCTGGTGAAAAGACTTTTTCTTGTTCCACTCTGGACTGGATAGGAAAAAACGACAAGATCTAATTGCAAGAAGTTGATGATGATGAAACATTTATTTCAACGCTGTCATTCTTTACAATGTAACCAAACACATTGACATTACTTAAGTACTGAATATATCTGGCCATTAAATTGAGTAACATTACATAACATAGGATTACACATTTGATAAATTAGATGACAACAATTAGGTTTAAGGTTAAGCAGGAACGCTTTTGTACCCCAACCCTTAGACAGACAACAACCTTACAATCCAACATAGGACAGAGAAATGACGAACAAGACAAACCAAACAAATACGAAACAACGCCGCATTAATGGAGCACAAATAAATATGATTTAGGAATATGAGCCAAGCAACCGAGTTCTTAGATCTCTAACAAACACAGATAAAGAAGGTAATGATTTGAGAGAATCATCTAGACCATTCCAGTATAAGATACCTTGATAACTTGAATAACATCGTTCTTAGTCAGTGACATTCTGTTGTTTGACATTCACAGAGAAACACCAATGTTCCTCACAAACAAATTTACTGAAAAGCTTAATCATACTGTTCATGATTACCAAAGTCATCTCTTTCCCTCAATAATACCCTTGAATCTCTTTCACCCCATCATGAGCAGACCCTAAGCCGCTCCAGCAGGGACAGCCCAGCTATCGGTTCGTCCTGCCCTGGCTAGGGGAGGGCTTGCTCTTGGCCAAGGGCAGTAAATGGTTCCGTAACCGTCGCCTGCTCACCCCGGCCTTTCACTTTGACGTCCTGAGACCCTACATGGGAGTCTTTAACGAGGCGGTGGACATCTTACTGGTGAGTGAAAACCAGCTTGTTTATCTCGTGCTTGGTGGAAATGAGTCTGGGTATGAAGACATGACTATTGTTGTCTCTTGACTTCAGGAAACACTTAAGAGTCTGACAAAACTTATTTAACCATAGAATGCAACATCTCAGAGAGTTTTGAGACGTTGGACTGAAAACAGCTGAATTTGGAAACAGCATTCAGGAGTTGAATTTTGAGGGACCTGGACTCGCAGACAAGTCCGATATTTTATTGTCACTGACTGACCACTAGCATACATGTTTAAACTTCCTGGCATTTGCTGCCAAGCAATAAAATTTACCCGTACACTGGGTGCGTCTTGGCAGGCGAAAATGGACAACTTTGCTGAGAGCAGGGAGAGTTTTGAAGTGTCCAAGAACGTCAGCGCCTGCACCCTGGACATCCTTCTGCGCTGTGCCTTCTCCCAGAAGATGAACTGTCAGACCAGTGGGTGAGCAGACACTTATGCCCAGTGGCCCTCCTGATCTTTAATGCTAGTCTTTAATTCACTGTGGGCTGTTGTGTCAGGACTGTTACAGGCTGGTTAATTTTCATTTCAATTTGTTTTAGTTTATGCCAGAGGCATTTAGAAGAAGATAACAATTTCTAATCTCTTTTGACAAATTATTTAGTTATCCCCCGATTCTGCTTGAAAACTCGAAGAATTCAAAATGTGCATAGCATGCTGTCCTGCATGAAATGGGGCAGCAACTATCTTTGGAGGCCAAAAAAATGAGACACAGATGCCTCAGTTGTTTGTTCAGAGCATGATGGGCATCATACTGTCCAGTCAGGATATTAAGATTGTGTCTCATTATTAAATTTAACTGTTAAAGGCTGAAAACTTGCAAGATACTTTGACACAATGTTAAAAAAAGAACTCCTGAGATGATTAGAACGCTTGCTTGAGATAAAATATAGGTTTTTTTTTTAAAACTCTGGTTTACAAGCACAGATATCTGAGCAACTCTGTGAAGTGTAAATCATTACTTGGGAAAAACAGGCAGGTTCTTGAAAAAATTTCATACACGGTTATCAAAGATGGAAATTTCATCAAAGGGTTTTGTCGTTCCTTTGATTTTTGGGGGTGGGCGAAAAGAGGACGCCTTTTTCATTTAAAGGAAAAATCATTCAAGATCTGTTATATTTCCATTGTAGCTTTGGGATTGATTTTAGAATTTTAAACAAAGGACCTTATTGATATAAAAGAGGACCTTATTGACATAAAAGTGTGTTTTGGTTTTGTTTACAGAGAACATCCCTATGTGGAAGCCGTCCATAAATTGACGTCTGATGTGATAGAAAGATGCTTGTAAGTAGAGGGCTTAGTCAGCAGGGTGCAGCATGATTCCTGCATTTTTCCTTACCGTGAAGAATTGACGGACTGTTAAAACTGATTGAAAAGTGAAAATCAGAGAACAGATTGTGGCTTGAATTGTCCCCAACAAGTGGTTTTGGGGCCAGGCATTGAGAACATTCTGTTGTGGAATTATCTTTGCACCACAGGTAGTGACACGTGGCAGGAAAATTATAATTTGTATCAGTGTTTGGTCTGTAACTTTTTTCCTGAGGTACCTCAACGTCGTATCAGCCAGACTCCCCCTGGTTAACCACTTACCACCGGGGTTGCTGGTACCGGGCACATATTCTTTATACGCGTGGCCGGGGTCTCCGATATCAGACAAAGGGAACTGGGCCTTGTAACAAAAGGCCGTACTCGTAACAAAAGACCAGGCTGCTGGGCATTACCAATATTTTTTCACTCTCAATAGTGGAGATAATCCAGCCTTGTTCTGAAACAGTATACCACGGTTTGGGGTGTTTAGTGCGAGCGGATTACCACCGGGGACAAAAGCGCTCCACCACCGCAGCGATGAGCCACACAGCACCGCTGCATACTAATCTGGCCCCTATTGAAAAGAGGTCAGCAGCGCACTGTACCAGGTTCGTGAACAGAAGAAAGTTATATAACACCGCACAATGTGGGCTCTTTTTACAAGGCTGCAGGCCTGGCTGAAATACTCAGGCGTCAATAGATTTGTCTGTCAGATTAGAGTAGCCATCAGCTAGTCATTTTTGTGGGCGTAAACGTCCATTAATTGAAATGATGAATTTTTGAAGAACTTTGAAAACTGAAAATCTTGAAAATGTCCCATATGTGTGCACTGCATTTTTCAAACCACCCGGCAGCAAGTGGTAAAGGTGTCAAATTGAACTTTTCAAAGGTTTACTCCACTAGACCACAATTAACTTTCCTTCGTCTGCATCCCTCAATTTGATTAGCCGATGTTTACCTTGTGTAAGTGTCTGCAAAATTTCGGTTTCTAGTATAGTGGCAATTCTGAAACACCGTTCAGGAACACAAAAACTTGCAGCATGTCTCTCAAGTTGTCACTCAGGAAATTACTCGGTTCTGACGGATATACGTAAGAAACGAAAACCTATTAACTGAGAGAAATAAAGATTAAACAAGCACTGCATGAAATGTATAGAGCACCGAAGTGTGACGTCACTGTGAACCAGAAAGTGCATTGCAAACGAATGGAGTACGCGCGCGTGTTGGTTCACGCGCTGGTTCTCGCGCTAATGCCTTTTACACACTAATTGTGCGCGTGACGTATTCACTTCGGTACTCTATTGGGGGTTCCAGAAAAAAGTGTACTGAACTATTGTTTGACTTCCTTAAAATTTGCCGACTGTAGTGGGTAGATACAGCTGATAAATGTCAGCATTGAGACCGTTCACTTTCAGCAGTCATCTTTTTTGGAGGGAGGTCTATTTCATTTCAGAAAGAGTAAACTCAAAAGGATCTCTGGTGTATATTCTTGTACTAAGAGCCAAATACGAGCGATTCACAATAGTGCACCACCAAGAGTTTGCAACGCATTGACCAATCAGAACGCACGAAATTTGTCGACCCTTTCCAAACGCGCAGTGGGTCGACAAATTCCGCGCATTGTGATTGGCCAACGCGTTGCAAACTCTTGGTGGTGCACTATTGTGAAACGGCCGTATTACCCAATATACCACGTAATTCAGCAATGGCAGCATTGCAGTTTTCTAAAATGTATTTATTTTTTTCCACCCCCCCTCCCCTCACCAGTGCGTTTCAGTATTACTTTGATGTCCTCTTCAACATGTCAAGTTTGGGAAAGAAATTCCAGAAGAATTGCGATTACGTGCACCAGTTTGCCGACAGTGTCATTAAGAGTCGCCGAGCTGAGCTGGTAATGTTAACAACAATAATAGTTGTGCTTTATGCACTGCTGCTAGGCTCAGCATGTGTATCCCTGTTGAGAAAGATAGTGACAGTCAGTCAGGATGTGTAAATCTGATCAAATCTGACGGGTTATGATGTCAAGCGTGCCTCTACTCGCCAGCAGCTGACGTCCACACACACTGATCCCCATTCGTTTTGTACTTGCGCACAAAGTTTGAGATGTCTGTTGAGGCAGACCACATGTTGAACTTTGTCACTCTACGTACTTTGTGCTGTTTAGGAAAGGGTGCACCCTGGAGTGTTAAAAAGATATGGGGCTGAGGTGAGAAAATATACAAATACTGTTTAAATGATTCTTGCGAATTGTTATTTCTGGTGTGTGACTATACATCAGAAGTTGGCCACTATATCGTGTCACAGTTTTCAGCCACAAATAGTCCTGTTGGCAAGTGGTTAAGAATGCCTTTGACCTGGATTCAATGCAGGAGAAAGCCCAGCAGGCCGATACCACCGTATCGCCCGGCCGCAAGTACCTGGACTTCTTGGACATCCTCCTCTCTGCCCGAGATGAGGATGGCAAGGGGCTGACTGACGTGGAGATCCGTAATGAGGTGGACACTTTCCTCTTCGAGGGCCATGACACCACGGCCAGCAGCCTGACGTGGATCCTGTACTTCCTGGCTCGTCACCCCGAGCATCAGGCCAGGGTGCAGGAGGAAATTGACGACGTGCTGGCTGGCCGTAGCTCGGACAACGTCGAGTGGTGGGTTATGCCCGGCTGTGGTCCTTGTGTTTCGAGCAAGATAGAGTAAAACGCGAAGGCAGTGCTGAATATGTAATAGGTTAACCTAGGATCTCTAAGAATGCCGAGGTGGTTTCAGAAATGATTGATTGGTACGGTGAGCAGGGGTAGCATTTAAAGTGTTGAAACAAAGTTCAGGGGATTGTGCTGGTAAATATTATTTTCTTTCCTCTTGACCTAATAAAAGTTATTTCATTTCTTTGTTACTCCATATATTCTTGCTTGATAACAACCTATTTATTTCCTTCCCTAACAGGGATGATCTTGGCAAATTCCCATACCTCGTCCAGTGCCTGAAGGAGTCACAGCGAATCTACCCGCCGGTGCCGTTCATCCAGCGGGTCATTCAGAATGATGTGGAGATCGACGGCAAGATTCTTCCAGCGGGGACCACCGTGGACGTGTCCATCTACAATCTGCATCATAACCCGGAGATATGGCCCAACCACATGGTGAGCAAACGACAAGAGTCGCATCTTTACTTGCGTCCATAGTTCGAGTGTGGATCATTTTAGGAAAAAGTTCGACTAAGCTACCTCTCGAATTTGCAGTCGATTTTGCCTGGATTTATTTTGTGCACAGGTCACCAAGGAAAGTTGACCAGTGGTCAACCAATTGGTCGTCCCTTGAACTTCCTTGTGTATTTGCACTTTCCTCATTTCTAGCCCAGCGTATTCAGTGCCTGTAAAAAACAAAAAGTCTAGATTTAGCCTTGGCTGTTGGACGTGAAAGAAGTGTCCTCCATGTTAATACCACTCCACGCAGAGTACGTTTGTAAAGAATTTTTTTCAGTGATGGGGGCGGTCCAGACAGGTTCTCCCTGCATATTCCAGTTGAGGTATTGGGAACCAGTCTGTTGCTTCACTCGCTTGTAGAGCTGAGAATGGTCAGATTGAGGTTTATTCTGATTCGACGTAGTCTGGGATCTTGTCTAGGACCAGTAAATGTTTGGCCTGACCCTATCCATGAGGCACATTGTTAACAGTGAGGGAGATCTCCACATCATTTTTAAAGATGCAATCCTGCCACATTGTAAAGGTGACTTGAAAAATTTGCTGAAAACAGAACATAAAAATTGTTTGGACTGTTACCTGAAGTGGGATTGTTTTCCTATCCTGGTTTATGCCCGACACAACATCAAGGCCACTCAATCAAAAGCTTCACGACCAGTCCATTGTGTTGAAACACCGCCTTCTCGTGACGGTGACTTTTCCAGTGTCCCCGTTCAACCTTCAGCCGAGTTATTTTCCAGCCGATCCTTTCACATTCTGCAGGAGTTCATTCCAGAAAGGTTCTCTCCAGAGAATGTTCAGAAGATGGACCCCTTTGCCTACCTTCCCTTCGCGGCCGGGCCAAGGTCAGTTCACACCTGCATTGGCTCACCAGCCACCTTCATTGCTGTACCCCTAAAACTGAAAATACCCACACAACACAGGGACAGGATACCAACTTTCTCAAGATTTCCTGCCCAACTGATGTAAATGTCAGAGGTTGAGATCTGTTGACCCCTTAGCATCAGTACTAATTTATCGGTTACTCCAGCAAGCCATCTGAATGCTGGGGCTATTTTTTAGCGAACAAATTAAAGGGCATGGTTTTTACACAGAAACAATGGTCCTTTGGCAGGAACACACCCCAAGTGCACAACACAAGAGTTGATATGCTCATTTGGCATGGAGCTCACTGAGCATGCGCGACTAGTTTCAGTTGAATGTACAGTGCACCAGTTTGAATTTTTTATTCCCACCAGTTGGTCTCTGCTTGTGAGGGGGGGTTGCCTGTGGTCAGCAGATGGGATGTAGCAGGCTGCGTAGTAATGGGCAGGGCAGTCACTGATGGGTTTGACTCGCTATGTTGATATTTCCGCCAAAATTTGGTCTTTGGGTGGGGGGGAGAGGGGGAGAATTCCTGAGAACTGGTTCTCCTGAGTGTCTTTCCCCCTTCCTTCCGAAGGAACTGCATCGGCCAGAACTTTGCCATGAACGAGGAGAAAGTGCTGCTTGTCCGGCTGCTGCGGCAATTCCGCATCGAGCTGGACCCCGACCATCCAGTCGTCCTGTCCTCCCAGCTCATCCTGAGGGCCAAGTACGATGTCAAGATAAAACTCACCAAGAGGCAGCTGTGAGTTGGCCACACAGATTGGCAAACTTTCTACCAGTACTGCAGGAACACCCCACGACCAGAAAAAGCACCTGTAGTTATATTAAATAAAGTGTACTTTCTAATTCTGAGCCAAGGGTGTTGGGTTCAAATTTTGAGGCAATTAACAGGGTAAACCTTGCTTTAATACTGATATACAGTGTACAACGAGATGCGTATTTTCTTTAAAGTTAATTAAAAAGAGGAATTTTGTAAAATTTTACACCAACGCGACAGTTCAAAGAATGAAACGACTACTACATATTTACCAAGTGGCCTTTATTATTTTTCTACAAACACAATTCAAATTTACATTGATTTAACCATGAATGTCAACGATAAATTCTTATAATGTTTGCGATTGAATGCGTACATTAATCAAGAGCAGTTTATGAACATTTGTTGAAAGAATACAAATGCTATAAAACGCACAACGTTTGTAAAGCACTAAATTCAAGTTGATGAGAAGTACTGAAATTGACTCGTAAAAATCAGAAATTTGTACCAAATTTGAAAAACAGTATGCAGAATACAAATGTTTTTGCATCTGGTTCCCCATCAACACCACCTCTTTAAAATCTCAGAACTACTCTTTGCAGCAGACTGAAACAGTGGAATTTCTGGTTGAATACATTTATATGACAAGTTCACAATGACAGTGTAATAAGTTTGGGACCAAAGACTGTTTTGTTTTCTTTTTTAAGCAAGTGCTGTATTAGATGTCACTTATACAGCTGAATTTGAAAAAGAGCTTTAAACATTAACCATAAAACTATTGGAATATTTTGTTGAATACAGAACACTTGTACTGACGTTTGTATATTGAAGTACAGTGCAGTGGTATATCTGCCGAATTAGACAGCAATAGCAGCCAACAAAACAATCACAAATCTGTTGAAGTTATGGGATAGCGTCTGTGCGACAGCAGCAGTGTGGAGTTGAACACATACTGAAAAGTGAAAGCTAGATGTACATGTACATGAACGATTTCATACTGAGGCAAGTTCACATTCCTTTTGAGAAGAGGTATGTACATGGTTTTGGAGAGTAGAAATTCAACAAGAAAATGCGTGGTGTGGGTGAGATGAAATAACGAGGTTACGCTGTGCAGGTGAATGGAGTAGAGAGAAGACAGTTCACACAATCCTGTTCTGTGGTTTGTGGGGATGCACTGAAGTCCGCCCCAATTTTCTGGCAAACGCGTCTTGCCCGCAGCTTGGCGCCGACCAGGGCAGCCGCACTTGTTCTGTAATTGGTTGGAACCACACACATGCCGGACACCAGCTTAAAACTGTGGGAACACATGAAAGCATTCACAACTCCACCCAATGTTTCCTGACTGAAGAAATCTTGCCTACAACTGGCCAGGGCCCAGGAGTACCATACAAAATAGCCTCTCAGTTTGAGGGATCCAGTGGTTTAAATTTTCTTACTACCTACCAGCGGGAGTACAGGACAACACAGCTCAAAGTGATAAAGGTAAGTATGATGTCAAGCTGCCAAGCTCTTTGAAGCCATGACCATTGACTGTAAAATATCTCCTTAGCTTGGTTGGTGCCAACATGCCAGCGTAATGACACACGGCGGTATGCAAAGACACAAATCGCCGTATCCTGGCAGGTCATTCAGGCTTCGTTTTGTCCCACATAACTTACAATGCCAAAAGTTGGCTGAATATACCCTTCTGCCTGGCAGCAGCCAAAAGTTACGCAGACTGAGGTCCGTGCTGTTACTCTGCCTCGGATTTCAATTTGAACACCTTTTCCTGACCTGTTACGACAGCTTCAAAATTCCCCCCGTGGCCACAAACGTTTTCATGAAAGGACAGGCACGTCCTGAACAAAACGATAATTTCTGCTATCATGGAGACAAGAAGTTTGGTAATCTCAAGAACTGGAGTGTGCAGTGTAATTCCCAATACTTCCGGGTCTGAGAACGTGACTCGCACTCTGAGGGTGCTGTTGCCTGCTCAGGACACAAAATTGCGGCCTGTGATAAAGCGCATATGTGCATCCAGTTTGACAGTGCAAGTCAAGCTCAGTGTGTTTAAATGGTATATGGTTCCAGTGAATGGTACAAGAGAAACCTTGGAGCGACATTGCACAGGTCACCCATGTCCGCACTAGAAAAATCATAGGTTATTAAAAAATCTGATTTGTAGAGCTTTACGCATGGTTATAAAAATGTGCACGGGTCATTCTATGAATGGGAGGTCTGCAAGTGACCTTTGTGTCCCTGTTACACCAGTTAATGTGATGACGAAATACTTCTTGAAGTGAACTCAAAACCTTTTTTATGTCTGACAGGTACTTTGCATTACTTAATCACTCTTGCAATTTAAAGAACGTGTTTGTAAATGTATAAATCATACATCAGATGTGATAGAGACACGAAAAAAAAAAAAAAAGAAGGACCCCAAAGAAATACCAAATGACCCACCAATATAAATATGTGAACCCAGGTGTAGTGTTATGATTGCCTGAAATAGTCTCGCCCTTGAGAACCTTACCGGTAAGTTCAAAGCCAGCTGTTTTGAAAGAGTTACTTTTTTAAATTAAGGCATTTTTTTGTTAAGTTGAGTGAATTTGGTGGCACTTAACACACTCCGTGGACGTGGACAAAAATTTTATATTGACCCTAACAGTCCTCAGTCCTCCAACAGGTGAAGGATTGAAGTGTTGGGGTTAAATATGACAATGACTGACGTGTAAACCATGTCAGGCGGGATATGGAGTTACAAAAATATGTAAAGAAATGACTTACATCGTCTTCTCTTTTATGTAACAGATACTTTTGCGTATAAAAGTCTCATAGCACAAACTTGATAATGTTACAAAAATGCTACATCAGGACACGATGCAGTTCTTTCCTCTCTGCTTGGATTTCTTCCGATGGCCAGACTGCTTTTGATTGAAAGGCTGCGACTGAGAACGAGTCCTTGCATAGGTCTCCACGTAACGGATTCTGGGCCCCAGCTGAGCCTTGTGACTAGGGCTGAAATAGTCCTCATCCTCTGACGAGGATGAACTGGAGAAATAGTCATCACGGTAACCCCTCCTCCGCCCGCTGGAGTAGCGATCCATAGCGGCTCTCTGATCGAGCGTGATCTCGGAGCGCGAGCGGCCCGTGACCCTCTCCGAGTGGTACACGTTGGACTTTCGGTCAAAGTATTCCGGATCCCGGGGATTCCTGGGCTGCGTGGAGTAGTGTCCCATGGTTTCCGGCCTCCTCATCCCATTGTGGTAGTTGGCATTGGTTTTGGGCACCAGACCGTGCCTGTAGCTACTGTCCGAGCGTGGGGTGACGAAGCGCTCTTCGTTGATGCTGTGTGTGGACTGTGTTCGCTGGGAGCCTCCAATGGTGTTTGTGGCCGTTCTAACGTCGCTGGTTGCCCTCCGCTGCATTTGATCCGTGCTGGGTGCAGCCTTGTACCTCCCCTGCACCACTTCCTCCTTATAGGCCCGGCTCTGTGCTGCTGCAGTACTGTTCCGTCTCCTCTCTGAGGCAGTCCTGACACTGGCACGCCGCCTGTCTTCAGCTGATGTCTGCGATTGGCGCCGCAGGTCGGGCAGTGAGTGGCGCGACAGGTTGCGCGACCGGTGAATAGACTGCTGCGTTCGCTCCTCCGCAGTGGCCACCGACAGGTTGTCCAGGTTGAGCTCCTCCATGTTGATCGGCCGCCGGCTGCGGCTCATCTTGGGCGAGCCCAGCCCCATGGGGTCGTCCATCTCCTGTGGGGAGGTGAGGGGGCCAGCCGTCACTGCCTTCTCCCCCCGGCTGCAGCTCCCACTGCAATAGATCAGTCCGTGCTTGGGCAGGAAGGGGCGGCCCAGCAGCGAGACCCCGCAGGTGCAGCACTGGAAGCACTTCTGCGTGGCGTGCCAGTGCTGGCCTTCGTGGGACATCTGACCCTGGTCCACCCCGATGGGCTCGCCGCACGTGTCGCAGTACTCGGCGAACATGGTCTCGAAGCAGGTGCAGCAGTAGGGCTTACCCTCCCGCATGATGTAGCGCTCACCGCCCAGCTCCTTGTCGCACTCAAAACAGCAGAAGTGCTTCATATGCCAGCTGCGACCCTCGGCCTCCGTGCATTCATCGGCAAAGATGATCTGAAGATTGGAGAAATCAAGGAGATAAAAAGCAATCCGGTTCATTAAGTGAAACTGCCTCTGGGTTTAATGCTTGAGTCAATAAAGGCAGTTCATAAGCCTCTGTCCATTAGAATCTAAAACCTGGTCTCGTTGATTCAATGAATGCATAATAGTCTAATATAGAAGCCAATTTACAATTAGTTTAAAGGGGTTGGATTTCCAAGATGTAGTGGGCCTCTGAACAGTACAATTTTGGTACATTTGAGATGAACATATTTGGGCTATTTTTTAAAGAAAACACTTCCAATTGTTTGTACGTACATGTAGTTGGTAAATTAGTAAATTGTTACCTGCTTTTATTCTGTTCCACAACACGTAAATTTCTCAGTGTATTGTGACCTCAAATTGACTTGTGCTATGAGGATATTTTGGAGAATGTTACTGTTTTAAGGGTTACTGTAGTTGGCCACATTTTGTAAGCTCTCCTCAGAGTAACAGTTTCACAACATACTTTGAAGTGGGTTAGATTTATTATTTCTTACTATAAAAATTACCCCTAACTTCCTTTGCATTTTAATTAAGAATATCTTGCATTATCTGAAATCAACTTCTCTGCAGACCACTACTGGCACGTTCTTTATGCTAAAATGGCCAGGGTCAACCCATTCCCATGTAAAAATTATATAAAGAAGCTAGGCTCCACATAACAGTCCTCCATCCTGCAAAAACCATTGAACTCCCAAGTAGTTTTTGAAAGAACAGGAAGGCCTGTGATTATTCTGTATGTCCATATGAAGTTATCCAATGAGTTACCTCGTCGCAGGCAGCGCAGCGGGGCTTCATGGTCTCGGCGTTGTGCCGGCCGCAATAGATCTTGCCCTCCCGGTAGAAGTAGATGAGATCCACCAGCTGCTCCTTGCAGACCGTGCAGATGAAGCAGGCTGGGTGCCAGCAGGCGTTGGGGCCGGCCCGCGAGGCGAAGATGGCGATGTCTCCGCCGCAGACAGCATTGCCGCACTGTGGAGGGATATGAGAGAGATCGAGAGAACAAGGACAATCTACTTAAGCGAGGGTTTGATTACATTGGAACCTGATGCTTCGTGAAGCCTGCAAAACGAAACCTTAAAGGAACCAGGAAAGAGAAATATTTTTGTAGATTTGACAAAAAACCCTTGAAATTGAACCTTTGGGTTTCAATTAACCTCATTCTAAATTTTTGTTCTGCAACTTTAACCCATATTTTTGATGCTTTTTTATTTTTATGCTAATGTATAACCCCTGCTTTGGCAGATTTCATTTTCTTTGGCCATTCCTTGCTGTGTAAGTATATGGCAATGATCCAGCAAAAATCCTTTTCACAAAAATGTTCCCAGATAACAAATTTGAAATTCACAATTTGAACATGAAAACATGCAACCTGAATCATGTCTTCCTGGATTTGCATCAAAGCAAAAGCACCCTCACTTGTCCAGAAATGCTTGGTCAATTTTTAATGTTTGAAAAAGTGCACCATTCAGTTCACATATCTCAAAAAAAAAGTCAAACAGTCTTCATACATGGGAGAAGAGTACAGAGATACACAAAAAAGTGATTCTAAGAAAAATTAATTTCCTGGATCCTTTAAAAAAAATCCCTAGCCTGGGATTTATACATATTTTCATCATGCTTTAATGAAGAACACCAACTGAACACATTTGCACTGAGCTGACCTCCTGAAATCCCGAGATTCAGCAATCAAGGATGTGATGATAATCAAATCAATGATACACTGATGACAGAAATGTGATGTCAGCCTTTAAAGTTTTACTCCAATCAAACAAAGCATTCTGCAACTGTGGTAGATGCCCAACATGAAATGTAGGGTCAATTAAACATTCACCATGATAAATTTGAAAAAAAAAGTACCGTTTGGGTGGATTTCAATGTCGTGGTTTCTGACTTCAAACTTAATTGAACAATGCAAATTTGAGTGCACTCAAAAGTTAACTGGCAAATGCTCCTGAGGGAGTTAATATTAGTGTGAGTGATCGACTTCACTGAAGTACATTGTACCGGTATCTGTACTGAAAGCCAAGCCTGTGAAATTATACACGTATCACTAAAAGCACTTTCTTTTTAGTACAACCTACATGTCCGTACAAGACAGTTGGTTCATTCGTAAGACACTGAATTAAAATCCTTTCAGTCCATTCAATGTCAGCATTTGCAAATACCTGGTAATTGAAAGGATAAAGGGAACAACGTTGAAATTTGCTCTTTCCCCTGTCCAAAACTTGAAGTGGTATGGCTGTTTTCAAGCAGGGAACACAAAATTCCGTCTGAGGGTTTCTGGCGTCGGGTGTTGAGTATCCAATGCCCCGGACCCAACGTTTGGCACTTGGGGATGGCGGACTCGACCGCTTCAGTGTTTACACACAACATATTTAGGCATTTGCAATTTCACTGATACCCCTTCTTCACTGAAATGCAGTCACTTGGTATCACACAAAAAAAAATCAGCCTGATAAATTGAGAACTGGCAGTCACTTCGACAGGAAGTGAGACGCTTTAGAAAGCGGTGGAACTATGAATTCATAAATTCAAATGGCTTCCGGGGGGGGGGTTGCACAAACTTATCACTGCTGCAATATATGTAGGCCGGCCCATCGTAAGGAACTCGCTGGCCGTAAGTTTGTTGTTAAAAGTGTACCCCCAAAAAATTGAAGCTCAGCTGCATGCTAAATTTGAGAAGGAAGAAAAACCTTCAGCACGAAGCAGGATACCAGCTGAAGTGTCACATGTGTACACTTGCTGATGTCACTGGTGCTCAGCTGAAAGGAGCAAGGCTCATGCCACTACATGTATGTGACTGCCTCAGCCATTCACGTGTAGCTTGCACACTGAACAACAAACTACAACACAAAGATTCCCTGCTGATTTTTTTTCAGAGGACATCACAGAAAACAATTTGCTTGCCACAAACAACTTTTCACTTGGACACCCAGCAATCCTGAGCAGGTGCACTCTGAGTGTCAGTATTCTGTAGCTAAGCGTAAACATGCACAGATGCTCCCCAACTGCAAGTGTGCACTCTACACCTTCAACTACACGGCATGGGTAACAAGGAAAAATGAACCTGCACCATCCAGCCGAGCTGTGGCATTCTGACAACAGCCAATGTTATTAAAACAGACCGGGAGTCAGATCTGTTACATACAATAATAGCGCTCGGCGTGCAGCCACAACCGTGAAATGAAGCCCCCACTGCATGGGGCCGAAAACCTAACCAAATGACCAGACCGCAACTCGCACGGTTTGCGTGCCTGAAAGGGAGAAAACCAACAGTGAGGCTGTGGCATTTCATATAAACTACAGGCTTCGCTTCCAATGACTTGTCAAATTCCAAGATGTAGTGCTTGTGTGACAGGGCATTACCTTATGCGAGTGACAGAATTGGGACTAATGTTTATCAAATGTCAAAATTTGTATGATTTGAAGACAGTTATATTTTCCATTCAAATAACAATTTATCAATACTAAATTTTATGGCTTTTAGCTGAAAAAAAGTAGCTTCATACCATAAATCAAAGACACTGTTTGGATTTTTTTTTTGGTAGTACTTTTTAAGGTAACAATGAAGAAGAAATTAAAGGCTTGATATCAGGGCAACATTTGAAAAACTGTGCTTTGGTAAATGATGTGTGAGCTTTCTGAAAAAGGGCTTGGCAATTCCCATCAAAAGAATAGCTTTTTAAAACAAAATCATGCCGATTTACAAACATCAAGTCTTCATATGAATGTGTGCACATCTTTCAGGAATGTACCTGAACACTGACAATTGTTCTTGAGATTTCAGGTATACAGAAAATGTTTACAAATCCAAGACACCAAACTGAAAAAGTCTGCTAGTGTAAAATTTGGGGGGGGAAAAAGCTGCAATCGGGGCTTACACCTTTAAGTTTCCTCGGCCCCCTCCCCTCAATTTCCAGCCTCACCTCTACTCAAGAACATATAAACAACCAATGAAATTTTCTCAACCTTAAACCTTCATTCCACCCAGGCCGCCATAAATATCTCCCTCCCCCAATAACCCAATAACCCCTCACCTCGTAGCACACGCAGCCGGCCAGGGTCAGGGGCAGGGGCCTGGCCGTGCCCCGGCCCAGTGCCTCCCGCTTGCGCTGGGCGCTGAACAGCTTCAGCTCCCGCTTCTCCTCCTCGCTCAGCCCGTTGCAGTAGCGCACCTCGTTGTCGTGGGGAGGCAGCTGCTGCATCAACGACTTGATGCGGTACTTCTCCCCCTCACTGTTCACGTAGGGGATCTTGTCGTCCGGCAGGGCGTTCATGTACTGGTGGACCTGTAGGATAATGCAAAGGAACCAGTCTGAAGGCCGGCTCATGCTTTGGCTGAATGCAAAACGAAGCAGCGATGACGTCACAAAATATTTGATGAGAAATTTGCTCGAGTTGAAGCGCTGGTGCATGTGTCTGATATGAAACTCTCGGTATGTTTGTTGAACAGCCATGACTTCAAAGCTAACGCATTTAGATTTAATCACTGCTGTGCCAGAAGTAAAAATGCAAGAAATCTCATCAGCACTTGACCACAAAGGCTGATGAAAAAATTCCTCGAATACTCCGAAAATGGAAAGACGCTGAAAGAGGTGGTAAACAGAACCCACGGCGAGCGCGTCAAGAATTTGAGTGCATATTAAAAGAAAATCATTCCATGGGACCTGTCACAATACAGCCAAGACATCAGTAAGTACACAGCCCAGCCCCTCCATTTTTTTGCATTTCAGAGGTGCCGGTTTAACCCAGTGCCCAGTATATAGAGAGTTGCGACATACATGTAAGTGCCATCAATGTTGGGGAAAAAAAGGCAGGTGTATGCACCAGTGCACATGGAGAGTTAGTACAAATGCATACTAGCTGCATGCTTTACTGTACACATAATGAGCAGCCTTTTTGTGTCCGAAATCTGAAGCTGGCGCTATTTTCTATCCAGAGGTGAGATTGACCAATGATAAAAATAGCTGAAAACAGCTGGAAAAAAAAGGCATAAAGAAGCTGAACTGTGAAAATCTCCTATACTTTTGTACGTAGCCAGTGAGGAAAAAAAGCTGAAATCCAAAACAAAAAAAGCTGAAATCAGCTAAAAAGCTGAGAAATCTCATCCCTGTCTATCTACCGTACATAGAGCTCTGTTGTAACATGTTAGCCATCCAGATTTGTGTTCCAACAGTTCCTTGCTTTTTGACATGAACAGTTGACATTCTATTCTGGGCCGATGATAATTTGGCACTGGTCCAAGCTTGGAAATGAACTCATTTGGTGAAATCTCAACTGTGACTGTCATTCGAAATGTCGGCTAAGCCAGGTCTGTCTGCATTCGGTAGATCTCTGCATGACTACCAAGTCCTTTCAACTTGTCCCGGCAGGGATGCCTATTTGAAACATGTCTCTGCAGCCTAAAAGATACAATGCTTATTGTGACACGTGGCCATGACAATTTCACATGGTAAAGGGGATCCACACACACTGCTTTATTTTACCCTCATATGTTTTCAAATTTTAAAAAGTCAAGCATTATGTTTCTGTCCATAAAGAAAATTAACTAATGACCCTTGTCATTTTCGATGGTTCACTATCCTGAAGAAATAACAGAAAGCTAATTCCTACATGTAAATGAGCTGATACTCTCCCCGGGATTACAGTTGCAGGAGTACAACCATCAAAGAGTGACTACTAACCCCCGTGCTAAACAGGACCAGAGCTGGAGGTCATTCGAGTCTTCCGAGAGTTAACGCTCATCACGACCACTACTATAGTTCTAGTTCTTCTACTACAGTATCACTTCGAGCATGGCACTTTCCGAGCCGTCTCGTTACATTACCTGCTCCGGCTTGAGGCCGGGGGGCACCCAGGTGTACTCCTCCAGGATGCAGCCGCTGTCGTCGTCCGACGTGGAGTTCCGCTGGTGGAAGTCCGTCATCATACGGCTCACCGTCTTCTCCTGGTCCCCCGACATGATGTAGTGGTCCTCCCTGGGACACTTGCAGTGCAGGCAGATCTTCCTGCGAGGCAGAGAGGGAAACAGAACGGCAAGAGGAGACGAGAGGAGAAGAGAAAAAAAAACTGAATGAATGGCCGGCTATAATTACAAAAGACAAATTACCAGCTAACCGCAGGTACCTCAGGGAGGGAACCTGATTGCGTTATTAGTCATAAAATGTGGGGGCAATGAACACCGTGGATGGCTGTATACCGGGGTACATGTATATTGCTGTAAAGGGATGCGCTGGCTCGATGAACTTGGTGGGGGAGGGCGGGGGCACTGCCTATGAAGATCATCCTCAAATGAAGACACTGGGATCTGTTTTGTATCAACGCACTTTGTTTTTGTGGAAGGGGCAAGAAGGTGTTTTTCCATTCCAAATAATCAGCAAGGTATTCGGGGACACTGTCATCTGAGAGAAGCAGAAAATGTCAGCAAATCAAGGATGCCAGTCAGGTTCTGGCCACAACCCTTAAAAATAAGGCCAGGTACACCTTGTTAAGGTCTAAAATTACCTCAACATATTATACGAAAAAACTTGAAATCACGCTTTTGTTCCAGAATGGGCATCCTCGGCAACTTGATGCCCTTACCAACAATCAGTCGCACGCCAATCACAAGACATGGCATCATACATCATCCTGACGCTTGGGCTAACAATGTGATTTTGCAAGGTAAATATCTTCTATCCTTTAAAATCACACAAGAGCTGAAACCTTCCAGTAAAAACTAAGCACTCACTGAAAATGCCACTTCAAAGAACGGACAGATACATTTCCGGCTACAAATTGGCAGGGGCACTGGTGATCAACGAATGTACAATGTACATGTTCGTACACGTAATGCCGTGCAGCGGTGGCAAAAGGACTGGCACCAAAAGAGACCCATCGCATCAGTCAAACTACATCACGAAGAATCAGCACTCTAATAGGCACCATTAATTTAGCGACAGGAAATGGGCCAATTGAGTTTGAGGGCTGTCTTACCCAGAGAGTTCTTATTAAAATGCAGATTTCAACTCGGTAACGTGCAACCACAACGAGAGATATGCTGTCATTATTTAGCTTGCTCACTGCTCCCGCATGCATGTACATTTCTAAAAACAGTGCATGCTGTCAAGTACTTCTCAATTTTGAATCATCCCTTCTTGTCAAAAATATAATGCCTCATTTGTTATATCGAATGGCCTCTGTCCACATGAAAACCAATCTAGTGGACTGAAGACATCCACATGTACTTTGTGTACAAGCACCTATCCCTATTACCTACACGATGGTACACATATATTTGTATTCTCCACTGATGGCCTGGGTCACATTGTGCTTTCCATACAGTGCTATACGGGGTGTGAATTTCTGAACAATTTCATGAAAGCCCGAACAATTACATTGTTGGGTTCTTAAACGCTTCGGCCACAGGGGGCAAAATGTTGGCATTCATTATCAAAACGGTCTGTCACGTTCATTTTCTAGTGTCAGGCTTGCCAGTTGACACATTTGTTTCTTTCTGAATAAAGAAACTACATTAGTGTCCATGAACTACCGTTTGCCTTCCGAGTTTTTGTGGCTAGACCACAAGAATGGGTAAACTCTTGCCAACCACAACCTTCCAAGATCCTCCAAGCTTGCTCTTGCTCTATGCTCCAAGCTTCAAAAGGAGTTTCAGGAGGTTTTTCCACAACCTAAGAAGGCAGGGCCACTGGCCAGGCATCAAGTAACCATGGAGGTAGCAGTAACTTTCCAAGGAGATTGGAACAGGTGGAAAGGTTTCAAAGCACACACACATGAAGAATGTGGAAGTGGTGTCCAACATAGGGACACCAAATGGGCAGTTTGGGAAGGTTGAGAAAGCTCCAGGCCAAAATGTCACAGAAGTTAGCAAGTTGCGGACACCAAATGGGCAGTTTGGGAAGGTTGAGAAAGCTTCAAGCCAAAATGTCACAGAAGTTAGCAGCAAGTTGCGGACACCAAATGGGCAGTTTGGGAGGGTTGAGAAAGCTCCAGGCCAAAATGTCACAGAAGTTAGCAGCAAGTTGCGGACACCAAATGGGCAGTTTGGGAAGGTTGAGAAAGCTCCAGGCCAAAATGTCACAGAAGTTAGCAGCAAGTTGCGGACACCAAATGGGCAGTTTGGGAAGGTTGAGAAAGCTCCAGGCCAAAATGTCACAGAAGTTAGCAGCAAGTTGCGGACACCAAATGGGCAGTTTGGGAAGGTTGAGAAAGCTCCAGGCCAAAATGTCACAGAAGTTAGCAGCAAGTTGCGGACACCAAATGGGCAGTTTGGGAAGGTTGAGAAAGCTCCAGGCCAAAATGTCACAGAAGTAAGCAGCAAGTTGCGGACACCAAATGGGCAGTTTGGGAAGGTTGAGAAAGCTCCAAGCCAAAATGTCACAGAAGTTAGCAGCAAGTTGCGGACACCAAATGGGCAGTTTGGGAAGGTTGAGAAAGCTCCAGGCCAAAATGTCACAGAAGTTAGCAGCAAGTTGCGGACACCAAATGGGCAGTTTGGGAAGGTTGAGAAAGCTCCAAGCCAAAATGTCACAGAAGTTAGCAGCAAGTTGCGGGACACCAAATGGGCAGTTTGGGAAGGTTGAGAAAGCTCCAAGCCAAAATGTCACAGAAGTTAGCACAAAGTTGATCCTACATCACATAAGCGTAGTTTCTGCTAGAGAAATGCATTTTACCACTAAATCAACAAAATCCAACAAAACGAATCTGAAAAACATAACTGCACCCAACACTCCCAAACGTTACTTGAGTAACTGTGGCCTACCTTCTGAAGATAATCCTCAAAGGCTCAATCAAACTGTTTTCTCACTTGTGAATTCAGAAGCAACAGCAACACACTTTTTACTTTACAAAAGACCACCTTTTAAAAAGGTCAACAAGCATTCTCTCGCCTACCCACATGCCTGCTGCCAAGCTGTTATAAGTCACCCACTCCACATTTATTTGTACATTCACTTAACACCGGTTGTGGTGTGTACACTTCATCCAGGGACAAGCCCTACGTCACATACTGTTGGCTTAAACCCTAACCCACCAACTCCACCAGAGAGATCGGTATTTCTGCGAACTGGGCCCAAGAGTAGACTCAGACAATCCAGGGCCCCCCCATGTTGTTTGAACAACTAAAATGCCATTCTACTGCCAGTAACTAACTCTACAACAATCAAGGCTGGAACAAGATTGATGACTGAAATTCACTGGTTACCAGACTGGGCCCCATTCACTACATGTACATGTATGTTGTTACAAGTAATAACAGGGTAAACTGCATTAAATTCCTCTCATTCCTGACATGACTGGGGGTGATAAATACTGTGGGTTACATCTGTATTATGACATGGGTGCCAACACAATTTTTACAACAGAACTGGGTTAATGCTGACGTTTTGCTGATGTTAGTCTAACGTACATGTACAGTATGTTGGTACATGTACATGCATGTTCATATGCATCAAAAAGGCATATTTCCTGACTAATCATAGTCTACATCATGTACAGGCATCAGTTATAACATGTAACAATAAAGACCATCCCATCAGGGCCAATTAAAGTCACAGGTGTCCATATGCATGTAGAACTGTACACATGTAATCTACTTGACAAGAAACAATTTAATGGCTCTTAACTCTGACACTGACTGTCTGTGTATGTTAAGTAAAGATGACGGTAAAATTAGTTTGATATCGGACAATCCCATCGGTTTGTATGAAATTTTTAAACCAAATTTCTGACTTTTCCTGACATTTGACGTTCCCATAGGTTTGTACAGCAGATGTTCCATGTTTTAGAGATTAGACATTTACATATGTTGTACAGTGAATTGCCATTCAAACATTTGCTGTACAAACCAATGGGAATGTCCAATGTCCAATATCAAACTAACTTTACTGTACATAACCTAAGATCCAACCAGAAGATCCATGAGAAATGGATGCACAGAGGTATAAAATATCAACTGAAGGTCTAACTTCTCTCAAGAAAACCTTGTTGGCACACTTTATTTACAAGAGTGACTGATCCCTGACAACTTGTCCCTGAAGAAGGTGGTCAATGACTTTCCTCTGGACCAGTGACATCAACGAATAGCTGTGGTCAGTCTGGGCACTGACCAATCCCATCAAAGACTCCTTATGGTTGAAGGATTGTTGACCAATCAACAGATTAACTCCTTTTGTGTCTCACCCCTCAGTCAAGGGGGGTCTTCTGGAAAACCAGGAATCATCCCAAACACCAACAAACACTGTGATGATAAATAAGAACCACTCCAACCAGAATGTGTATCAGAGCAGACAGCAATGATCCGAGGGTCTTAAGTTCGAGTACCTTAACTTGGAAAAACAATGAAGTGTATTGCCTCTGACCCCTGAGAACCTTTACTTTTCATGACTGCCGCTTGTCCACTGGAACCTTATCCTAAGAGATACAGATGTCCATTCAAGTTTGTTCAATTAAAAAAACAGTTTTATAAGATGTATAAAAATGCAAATTTTCAGATGAACAGCTCCTAAGAAGCAAGATTCGAACCTGTAGCCTCCAAGTACTGTACAGTCTGTTTACTACCTGTGTCCAGTCACAGGACCTTGCCCCAATGAAACAGATAAATGGGAGACAACCAGCATACCGTACAGTAATAACGATGACGGCCGATTAGAACTTAGGAGGTCCATCAACTCACAATTTATGAAGCCTTGATAACAATGTCATGTCACTCTAGGAATCTGTGACGAGGTCGTGTTTCTTTTGTGAGGCGGCCTTCAGCAGGAGACTAAATTTGGATCAGGAAACTTTGATGAAGCAGGTGAGGGCATGTAAGATCATCAATGAGAATACATGTAATTCAGCCCATCCCTGGCCTTCAGAAACGGATCCGAATCCAAATCAAACAGAATTCACTTTGAGGAAAACAGTACAAGAAAGAAATCTCCTTATGGATCAAATGGACTGGGTTCATGCATGTTTAAAGCTAAGAAAAAATATCAGCGAGACCACCACATCAGACTCTGATGTAGAACATTATTGACATTTATTGGAAGCAGGGGTAAGGCATTCTGTGTACAAGGCTGGCACGAGCATCGGGTAAGACTTCAAGCAAATACAAAGGCTCCACTGCTGTTCTTTCATGTGGGTCCAATCCCTGGTGCCCAACTGACGTAAAGGTACTTAGCCCAGGCTCTATGGCCATCTAGGTTTTCCAAGATAAGGAGATCTCAGACAGGGGTGACTGCCCGCTGAAGAACTCACCACAGCCACTTGAGTGATAACTCGATAGGTCCAAAGCGGCGGCACTTTTGGTATTATTTCAGAGCAGGGGGGGGGGGAAAGCAAAGGAGACCTGCCCTGGGGGTCTTGAGCCCAGGATAGGACTAGGGCTGATTGGGATTCATGTGTCTGCCTCTTCTCTAGACTAGCCACTTCATGAATTATGGATAAAAAGCGACCGTGTGATGGTCGCTGAGACTGAAGCCAACGGAGCAAGGCCAACGTCCGAGAGGGTTCTGAAGGAGCATTCCCCTCCCCCCCTCCATGATCAATCACCACTAAGATTCCCATCTCTGGTTATATTCACCCATATCTGTGCTGATGAATTATTCTAGGGATTTTCTTTTGCCCGACCAAATTCCCTTTGTTAACACAGAGGTCAGGGATTTGGCACAAAGGGGATGTGGAATTGTCGGCTTCTGTGTGATCACCTGTTCGAGGTTATTAATATTCATTAAACAGTAATTCTATGGAATTTTTTTCTCAGTTTTAAAAAGCAAATATACAGTTACAAGTACCTACATGTATACATGTATATAAAAGATGCACAACATGAGGCTGTTTGCTAATACATGTACCTGCATATAATTATCAGATGGAAAATGCAAGAAGGATTTCTTTACAAGATATCGTGTTTTAAATATAAAAAGTATTACCTTTTAAGATTTTTCAGCATTTGGAGGAATAAATTGAATTTTTACTAGAAGAATTAATGTTAACTACAACCATGCACAGAAGTTTTTACACTTAGAAAAACAGCGACATAGCACAGTACTATAAATAGTGACCTACTCTGTGGGAATGAGTCACTTTTGAGTGACAGGCCTTTCAAAAAGAATCTTGCAACTCACAAATCAGTGAGAACCATCAACATTTTACACCCACACAATATCCACTTTCATCAGCACGCCAAAATGAAGGATACATCTAAACAGAGAGCTACCAGTAAGCTTGCTCTTTCTAATGCAAACAAAAAACAAATTACAGGCGAAAAGCCTCATGACTCATTTTCACATCACAGGTGACAACATCTTTTTTTTACGTTACATCATTAATGGACTACCTCTTTTCTAACCTACAGGGATGGCTCATGTAATCTACACACGTACGTTCGGGAAAGGTGCAGAAGACAAAGTACCAAGTTCAGTCAAAGAAACACATTCAGGAAACAGTGGCCTGACATCCAACCCACGAATGACCCAATTCACCACTCTGGGTAATCCCGGCTCATATTCTTCTTATCCCCACCCCCTCCCCCTCTCCCGTATCTAGCTCTGAAGAGCCCCTCTATATCTTTACACGCCAGAGGAGCAGGCACGCATTATACCCACGATGCACCTGTCCCTATCAGCATCCACAAGCCTGTCCACATTGTCTGGGGACCAATTACAATGTTCTCTGGCTACCCCCATTTGACTTGAGGGGGGCCATATTTGGGCATGTAATATAAAATTACGTTTATGGCTTCTAAACATGTCTGTTGTGCATGTTCATGTACAAGTATGTCCCTGGGCTGTGGTGGGACGTTACCGGGTCTGGTAATTACACATCTCTCATATAGATGAAAGTACCATTTACTGGGGATTATTCACCGAGTATCGCCAAAGGTAGAAATGTGCGGCGATGGAGGAGGTTTCAAACGGGATTGTTTAGCCCAGTGTGATGAGACTGGCCCAGCTCTTACAGCATTATGGTGCACATGTAATTGCTAATGCAAAGTGACAGGCAGGTGCTAAATTCATCAATGTTCAACCACCCTACATGTAACCTAGAGCTAACTAGTGACAAGGGTCGGCAGAAGACATTTATGAGGCTGGCATTGATGCGAACAGTGTTCAAGTGTCAACCTTGTGAGTACACAAAACAAAATGAGTACATGTAGAGAGCATTTGTAAGCATCACATGCAAACAACTGTAATTGGTCCGTTGCACAAGTTTGTAGTTTTGGTTCATGTGGCAATGTCAATTCTGAGAACATACACGTAGACAAGAGTAGCCATATACATGTTCAGAATCCTGCTCTTTTCTCACAACCTTTACAGACTGATTACACGCACATATACATGTATGTACACGCATGTTTAAATCTAACCTGGGTTTTATCTCAAAGCTTATCTCTTTCTGAAATCCTGAAAAAAAGGTCATTTGGGCAGGCAAGTATGATGTGCAACTGCACATGCACAGGGCTTTTGCTTCAACCGTCACCAAATGCAACACACTGTACATACGTGTACATGTTCTACAACATACCGTGAAAATACATGTAAATGTTGATTACTTGTCTGGATTTAGGACTACTCACTTGTCCACTGAAGATCTCAGAGCATAGATGGATGTACGGTAATACACACTGCCCTAAGCACACCACATGCACTCTATTATCTGCACCGGCTGACTAACCTACACAAATTTTTGCAAGTGTCTCAAATATGCAGAGCACAATGAAGCCATTTCGTTCCAGTCGCTGACTTTATTTTCCCCCTTTCAGTTCAGGAAGATTTTTTCTTTGTATTAACCACAAAAGCGCTGCTGCAAATGAAACTAGGTGCCACCAATTATACGGCATGCTTTCCCCTCTCTTGCCTGGTGAGTTCACTGGACCAGAACGAGTCGGCAAGGGGGCTTAGTGGCTTGTGCCATGCCCAGCAATGCAGCAGGTTTTATTTGGAACAGTACAAATGTGAATTTCAATATTAATTAACAGTATGTATGTAGAGGCACCCATCAAAAGGTCACACATGTGGCCATCAAAAATACTTCCATCAGTACAAGATACATGTATTCAACGGATCACGGGTAATAGTTACTCTCCCGCCAATGCCTGAGAAATCATGTTTTTTTTAAAGCAAAAGTATTCCTATAACTAAGCAACCCACCTGTATTTTCTAGTGAAAAACAAATTTTGCAACCACAGCAATACTTCGTCTTATGAGCTTTGTATTGCTGCTTAGAACTTGTATAGAGTTCTCGTGATAACAGGATACACACTTTCCCCCCAAAATACGCATCTCCTCCTTAAATGCTTAACCCTAACAGTCCTCAGTCCTTCACCTGTTGGCGGACTGAGGACTGTTAGGGTTAATTACACTGCTACACATATTCCTGTATTACAATCCAGCCACAAACACCAATTTGTAATTTGGCATACTGTGTATAGACTAATCCGATTAGACGACCTAACTGCGGTGGCACTGCACTCAAGCGCACATTCTTCAGCTCGACGCACGCGTGCATTTGGCGAATCACGACACCCTATTGGTTGAAGAGGCATGTAACGGGCGCGTACCACCTGTCCACGAACGTTGTGCAACGCAGTAATGGCTTCTAATTCTGCTGGTCGAAGTACACTAAGAGCATTCACCCACAAGCTGCAGTACAAAAAGCCAGCATTCTTTTCTGGTGATACATGTGCAGGAACCATGATCAATCTTTCTGAGTCTTTCACTCACCCACCCACAAGTGAGTCAACCTGCTGTGAGTCAACCTGCAAGCCCACCACATGAACAAAGTAACACTGTTGCCTTCACTCCAACCAAGAAGTGTTTGAGTGAAAGGGCAGAAACCACAGGCCCAACTCTCTCAGGACAGGCATGAGGGGTCTGCTAAGACCAAGAAAAAATTTGTTTCTCGTCTGGTTTTTTTTTGTGTGGGGAGGCAACCCCCTCCCCTTTTAAAACTTTTCTTTACCACAGCAGATTTTTTCTTGGATGGTGGATGGATTCTCTGGGCTCTTTTGCTGATATTCTCATATCTAAAGTAAAGGCTTTTCAATCTGTCCAACAGGTTTTATACTTGAATTTATATTTTGGGAGGAGTTAAAAATGGTACCGGTATATTGCATATTTATCAAAATATCAGAAAGACTTTTAAAAAGCAGGGGCGAGAAACTAAATGTACATGTAGTTGATCTTTTTACTCGTCCTCAAACTTCTTTCTTGCTCACTGCTACCAGTACAATCAATTTAAGACTTGTGCAAGTCTAATACTTCAACAGCCCCTCCAGTTGCTAGATGTTACTACCCCTTTCATGAATGATAAATGACAGTCTGGAACTGAGGTTGCAAACCTGTAATCAACTCTTAACAGTGTGGTCCAACCTTTTACCTTGGGGTGTTGAATGGGAGCAATTAACAGGGTGGTTGAAGTTTATGGGTAGGCCACCCATGGGTTAATTTCCTGTTGATAATGTGGTCTTCTGGGCTGGTTTGGAAAAAAAAAGGCCAATTTTCTTTTCCTCAAATTTGACAACTCTGAATACAAACAGGCTAGAAACCAAGATCACTCTATCAATTTATAATCTCAGTATGAATTTGAATTCTCCTTAATAACATCATAACGACCATTTGTCTTGTTGATTTGGTAAACTTGCATGTATGCAGAGTTCTCAGGTACCAGACAAAGTCAGACCAGGGCTGGTCCAGAACCAAATTTTTGGGAGGGGGGGGAATTGTTTCGAAGGAAGCCAAAGATTTTGAAACTTTTGTAATGTAATTTCCGACGGCCTTTCTGAGGGTTAAAGCTATGTTTTGTTGCTTCTTACACACTACTGGGAAGCTCGGAAAGAAAATATACCCCAAATTGCCTCTCACATTACCCGCCCCCTCCAAATTTTTGAGCCACCCTTATCCACCCTTGGAATCACGATGGTGATATAAACAATTCCCCTCTACGGTGCTGTTATTAAAAATGTTTAACCTAGTGCTGCCTTAAATTAAGGTTAGTCTTAAAAAAAAAAGAAAGTCAACAGTCTTGTTACAAATCCATCTCAAATCCAATCGGGTCTCAGTAACATTTTTTTATACCAATGCAGTGATTTTTGGAGAGGCGGGTTACGATAAAAATGCCATTCAGGTGATTTTTCAGTTTCAGAGCATAAATGGTAAGCATTCCTTGGAAGGCAGAGACGCGCATTTTCACATTTAGGCAATGTTCAAATTTGAGCTTTCTGCCCCAAGCTAAGTGCACCCCCAGTTGGCGAAAGAAAGACAGGGTGGTTACAAGTGGGTTCTTGCATGTGTTCTGCATGTACGCAAAGAACATACATGACGGAATAAATTACTTATGCGTACTCAGTGTGCTCCGCATCAAACACGCATATACTTGTGCACCTCATGGCGCCCCTATGCGGTGAGTATCCAAAAACATGCCCTCTTTTGTTCTGCTCAAAGCGGGTAGGCAGATTTTTTGTGAATGAAGTTAAAAAATGACCAAACCTGCAAAGCTAGACGGGATCCAGAGTCCTCACTCAAAGCTTGGAAGAACTTGAAATTCCAACAGGTACAAGAAGGACATGAAGCTCTAATTGCTAATGACGTGAAGCTGAACGTCCAAAAGGAAATTCAAGTAAAAGCTTCCTTTCCAGAAGCTGGCGTTCAAATCACCCCCATCAGCTCCCTCCTCATGCGTAGGGTTTCTCCAATGAGAACTCCCAATTAGTGAACCACACACACTGCGACACCTCCAGCAGAAAAAGATGCTTATACCAATGCCGACGGCCCAGCTCTGTCTAAACCCATTTACCTGCTACCTCCATTTGTACCCACTTGCTACAAAAATACTCATCTTCAACTTCTCTCCCCCCCCCTTTCCTCTGGGCTACACCCCAAGAGGGACATCGCATAGGCTTCCACACTTTGCCGGTCATTAAACTTGTTGTCCTCCATCTAATTACTCTTGTTTACACCCAGCGCGAAGGGAATTTGACCGGACAGGACGTGGACCTCAAAAGACATGCCGCTCTCCATTCACGGCCCGGGAGTTCGAGTGGGGAGACACAAAGGTAGAGGCAAAGTCTGGCCAGTCGGAGCACAGACCTCGGGAAGCCCCACAACTGGATAACCCCCTCATAAAGCTGGACACCTCCACGATGAAAGGGGGACATTCACTGCGGAATGTTCCTCCGCCACTTGAATAGCGGTGTTACAGTGTAAACAGGTCATCCATCAAGCCGGCCAACAAAACAGTCAATATTAGGGTTCCTATGCAACCCCTGAGTTTAGGACTAGGAGGATCAAAAGGTAAAGTTTAAAATGCCATTAAGCAGCCAAGCTGTAAATGGGCCGTCATTAACCACCAGGATATTTCCTCCCCACAGAAAAACAAGAGAACTCCATTGGGAATGCTCAAGCGCTCTGAATTTTTTTTTCTGGGAAAGACAGTAATCGTACATTAAAACCAATTAAATCTTCGGCCCCTCCACCCCCCCAAAAAAACAGCCATAACATGTTTGCTTATAATCCAAGATGAAATACCAGACCTTCAAGCTGCTAAACAGCAAGTTTACTCGGGTGTAACTCTGATTTTTGTGTGAGAGCAGAAAAAAATTATGTTTCAAGGGATCACGAGAAAATTTTTTAATGGTTTCCTCAAAATGACAGCATGAATGTGTACATGTATGGTGCAGTTTAGGCATTTTTACCAAAAAAGCATGCCCTTACTTATTTACATTTTCTGCTTCTCAGTGTTGGACACTTTCCTTTCACAAAAAGAAATCAACCTTTACAAAGAATTTCTTTCGATACAGCAACACAAGAACAACACAACCAGGATTATTTCAGTCTTGTTGGACCTTGAAGAATGTTGCTGAGGTTAAAAATCTGCCACACTAACAAGTTGTTACATCACTTGCCAGCACATTCCAACGATTTTGAAGTAAACAGTTCCTGAAAGGTGTACTCACAACTGAAGCCCGAGTGCTGCTTCCCTTGAAAGCCCCTGCCGAAAAATACTTTGTGTCCCCCTGTAGGTGCAACAACTGCCTGGTATTGTGGACACCAGGGTGCCGATAATCTTTTAATTATTGACTGGGGAGCTTGCCAAGAACATACCGCCCAACGTCAACAAGCAAGGGGCCCCTCGGTTCATTGTGCCATGTAATCGTAACTCTGGGGGAGAAACACCCGGAGGCTTGGAACACCTGAAGAGTTCCTTGAAAAACCTCTATAAACTCTTGACGTCTACCACATTGCGTGATGCATCATTCCATTCTCCTGTTCATTATCGCCTTGTAGGCGGGCACATCTCCGTACATTCTCCAGATTTCTCACTTCCTCTACTCATCTTAAACTTCATTACCAAGCTGAATGCCCCACTGATGACAGAAATGAACCGAGAAAAAAACCTCTTTACCCTTGTGGTAACTGTAACTCTGAGAAAAATGCAACCTAAATGCACAGTTCAAATAAAGAAAACTTCATACCAAGACTGAATTTCTAAATTCTAGCTACTGTTATTTCTCAAGCAACCTGGTACAATACAAAACAAACTCAATAAGTCATCTGGTGGGCCATTGATCAGAGTTCCGAAAATGTCTCTCTCCAACTATGGTGTTTCTTATCCAGTCTAAATTTACTCTACGGTGATATTAATGACAGAGAGAAAATACCACAACATCTATGAAGCATCACAAGAGCCCCCCTTATAACCTGGAAGTACAGTACACCTACCACAGCACCCAAAAACTTGAACACATGTACATGCACATCCATGACGACACGCAAAAAACAGAAAGCATCGAAATCTTAACCTCCAGGAATACACAGGCTGACACTGCCAATCATTTTCACCAATTTAACCACAGGACAAGTTGGGATGACCTAACTCAAGACAGGGGTCAACTGGTTCATGGCCTCACCTACAAGACCTTGCGGGTAGAATTACAATTACATGAGCACATGGTATGTGCAATTTCTGAAGAACATTTGATCACTGGTATTTGGTTCTTGGGGGATGACTTCCAGCTAACTGATAAAAAAAAATCTCACCAGGAGAGCTCGTCACACAAACTCCTTCAGAAGCAACCATGACAACAACTTCCTGGACAGCTACCTTACAGTGCAGAATTCACCAGCACATTTCATAAACAAAAACACTGTTGACAAGACACTCTTCACACCCCCCCCAAAAAGGGGCGGAGGAGCAAACAGCAGCCAACAATTTCACCTCAAAGGGTCACACCACACCAAGACACACAATTACGGGTACTTTACTCTCACGCTTCAAACTGGCAATTTTTCTTTTGTCTGTACTGCTCTATACCGGTGCGTGCACAATTGTAATTACATTATTGCTTGGCAATCGCCATGGAAATCACGGACAGAGACACAAGAAGAAAAAACAAAAGTAATAGAAGGCTCACTTTGAACATAAAAAATGTAAGGTTTTCTGCCTTTCGCATATCATCCTGGTAGTATCAAATGTCAGTGGATGACAAATGCACAAAAGATGATGTATGGTACATGTACATACATGCAATATCAAGTGCCAACAATACGTTCGTGAACAGCCTTATGTAGCCAATGCTTTCCAAAAACAAACTGACTCTGCCTCCATACCCAGTATATAAATTCAGCTTTTTAAAAGCCATCAATATTTTTCTTCCCCCAGCCCAACACAAAGTCCATCCCATCCCTCTAATGGCTGCAGAATTCAGTTAATTGACAACAAATCAAGCCCTAATGCCTTATGTCAACACAGAAAAATGCAGGCAGCTTTTGATGAGCACACAACACATGAGACCGACACGTCTGCACAGCTGAAAGTACGGTGCCTAGTGTTGACATTTGTATGGCTTTCAATGCATCATTCATCATGCGCGCATTTCCTACCCTTGTCATGCTAGCCGAGAGATAACATGAAATATTAAAGTCGGGTTTTTCGATCAAGTATTTTACATGTTTGACTCATACTACGTGATGGCAAAAACTTGGTCAATGTAGAGAATGAAGTTTTAGGTTAACCTCCCCAAACGGGCAAATCTCAAGCTTTCCATTTTTTGTATCATGCAATTTCAAGTATTTTATCTGGACTTTTCAATTCACAAGGAATACACTTCCCATGATACATTAGCATGTGCAATGTGCACAAAAGTACGAAATTGGAGTTGATTTCAATTTGGATCAGACAGTCAAATCTTTTCCAAATAAAGATATACCTAAAACCTTGCTACTCCTGTACTGTAGAGAGTTCCGCAGTATATAGTGCATACACAATTAATTTAGTATCTTGCTTTACTTTCGGTATCTTACCTTTTTAGTTTTCCTCTATCACAGTTTGTTTCTACGGCAGCGCAACGAGCAAATTACAACAGTCTTGACAACTTCAACAATCTCCTCTGATTTGGCACGAACACCCCATCATTAGAAATGTTTCATGAAGCTCTGGTTCACGATCAAACATCCTGATAAACGCTGACAAGACACTGCGTCAGTATGCAAGGTCAGCACAATCCTCGGAGTGGAGAAGATAACCCTCTGAATTTGTCGACAGAAAACCTGTCACCCTGACACAGCCTTCGTTGTACAGAGAACCCCGCCACCGCCTCCTGGGCTTCAGATCAGTTTGAGATGAGACGACCGACCGTGGCCAGAGTGGTTAACAGAGCATCACCCGCGTCCCTCACCCGGGCCGGCGCATACATGTACATGTACGTATCGGACGACAAGACTGACATGTACAATTATGCCACTGGCTCTTAAAATTGGCATCAGACATACATATGTATACAAGTTGGGGCTGCACCTGGCTCGTCGTTGTGCGGCTAGCAAATCAGGGCAGGAGACAGTGGCTTTTAATCAAACCAACCACTTTGATCCTGGGCACTCAATCTCCCCTCTCCCCCCCCCCCACTGGTGCACAGAGGTATAAAACAAACACGCCAGAGCTGCCCCTGGCTGGCTGGCCAGGAACACGAAACCTCCCCTCCAGCCCAAAACAAGAAGATTAAACTGATTTACGTACAGTCAATGAATGGCAGTGATGCACTAATTAAACCAGATAGGTCGATGGAAAGAAAAACAAGGCTCGAGGACCAGCCAATGGCAGTGCTCGTATGCAAATGGGGAGGGGTTCTATGAGAGGTAATATTCAAGACATCTCTCCTGCATATAATCCTATCAATGTACAGATTTATTACATGGGAAGAAGAGCAAAACCAAATCGTATTATGGGTGTGCGAAATATGAGATGACGTCTATGGTTACGGCATCAACATATTTTATTTTATTATCGGGGTTGTTGATTTAATAAGTAAATCTCCAAACACACAAGTGTTAGCCTTATTTTTCTCCCAATACAGTTTTGGAAGGAATCAGGGCGGCATGCCTTTCGGCAGTACATGGATATGCAACACGATATTCCCGAAGATAAGGGTTGAGAGAAAAAAATTATTTAAAAAAAGAGGAAAAAAAAAACAGGCCCCACATGAGTGATGGAATTATAAATATTGTGAGGCAGGGTGGAAAACAGTCCCAGTTATGAGGAAATTTTTTCGGGGATGAAGATGACTCATTTTTCGTGAGTGATAATGAAATCATTGTTGGATGTCTAGACAAACTTAATAGGACCTTGAAAGTTACCGCAGAACAAATTAAGCCTCCATTGTGTAAACATTCATCATTTAAATTTTTTCAATTTTCCACCGAGTACCCCGGATTACTACCATTCATTTTTATCTCCACCAGTATTCTGATCATCACCACAGTGTTGATAAAAAAAGATGCTGTTTTAGCCAACCAACTTTTCCATCATCCTCTCGATTATCTGGAACTCGACTCACGGCGAGAGACAAGCTGTCTATTAATCTATATGCAAATGGCAATCAGTGCATACACTATCCTCCTTCACCCATCAGCCTTCACTGAATATTTTGGTCACACTAATGGCTCTCTCATTGTCACTATGGGGTAAACCGCAACCGTAAAAGCTGTAATCTTGGAATTACAACAGAGCCAGTCCACGAGACGGGACAATAGATTGAATCTGCGACCGGTATTTTCTCACGCTGATGGAATGTAAGACAGATGAATCTTTTCTTGTCAACTGCCAGTACAGTAAGAGTAACAACAAAGGTTTTACGCACAATGTTCCTGTGCTATACATGTGCAATGTTTTTATTGTTGCCGAAAAATTGAGCAGGAAGGTATTACAAATACCTTTATGCCCCATCAAAAGACCCATGGTAATAAACTTCTATCGTACTTCAATAAAGAAATTTTTACAAGGAAACCTCAGTAAAATGAAATAAAGAAAACAAAGACTTGGGGCCTGTCTCCGGATGCTCTAGTAAAAGTCACATTTAGCCCATGTCAGTTCTAATAAACTGGTTGGAAACCAACTCCTGGACATTCCAGGGTTTGTTGGACTTTTTTCATTGATCAATGGGAAACATTTGAGAATGACAGTTTGCTGACCTTGGAGTGCAATGGGTGGCTGTACAGATCCAAAATGTTACTCAAATCTCAGTGAAGAACGTAAGACCAATTTATATCTACTGAGTGCAGAGTGTAAGTTATGGGAGTGAACTGAGTCAAGATCTTGGCACCTGTTATTCCAAGACTGTCGAGAGAGCAGTGCAAATTTCCTGGGCTTGAACACTGTACGCACAGAGTCTATGCAACGGCGGTCTTTCAATTCTCAGGGCACTGATAACGAAGCATGCATGGCCAGGTCCTGTAACTCATGAACAAACTTTACCACAGGCCAAAATATGAAAAGGGGGAAGGAGGGGTTGGACTGGACTGTGTATCTATAATGAGAATCCCGCAATTAAGCAGTCAGAAGAGATGGTCAAACTGAGTGACCGCTGAGCTGGAAGAAACCATTGAAGCCTATGATTGCATGGAGTCTCTGCTCTGGAAGAGACTGACCCATTAGGACTGACCAGCCTTAATTAACGCTTCCCCTAATAAAGTCGTCATCATGCACTCGTGCATTCAGCAAATTATCGTAAGACGTCTTGTGAGTGTCCTGTAGTGACAGCTGCAGGGACAAGTTGGCACCAAACCAGAGTCGTTCTCCTGTGATACCTTAGTGCGACCACAGCAGACCACAAATGGAGCTTTTTTGTCTCAAGCTACTTTTCAGCCAATGAAACACTGAATATTACAGCTGTCAAAGTGTCTTCTGGAGGTTAACTTGTTTAATTGAACGTGGATCTGTGAGATTCTACTTAACCTGTCAGTCCTTTGTCTTTAAGTGTACAAGTCTTTTTAGTCTTAATTTCAAGAATGTTTTTTGACCTCAAGTTTTTTAATATCCAACACAACAAAGTCAGCATTTGCCAACATTCCCACAAGTTCCGTTAAAAACTATATTAATAACCCCAAAGCCCTTTTTACTTGGGACCTTCCTAAATACTCCAAAATCCTCCAATTTAGGGGTGAAAAAAATTGGATTCTCCCTCAATCCTTCAAAGTTTCTTGGAGATGTTACTTGGAGGTGTGCCTACTGCCTCAATCCTTAAAAATCCTCTGGCAATCCCTGTCAATACGTTGAGGCAGAGCAAATGGCATTCTTGAGCAATGCAGTTTATTCAAAAGAAATATCCCGCTGAATTTGTGCGTGACTAAGCAAAAACATCACAGGGTCTAACCCAAAGCCCTTCATGCATTGCATCCTTTCAAATAAGCAATGTACTTTTGCCATTCCCCCTCAATCCTCCAAAATCCTCAAAACTGCCTAAAAGATTTTTGAGGATTGAGGAGGGTTAGGGTTAAATGTAAGGATTACCAGTACCATCCTGACATTTGTTAACATGTTAAAACTAGGACTACTGACCCTTTCCTGAGCAAATGCCGACATTTTGTGAAATTTTACTCTAAGACAAGCTATCTTGCAGAAACTAAAAATCGACAGATGGATGGATGCTGTGAGATACATGTGTAACAACAATCCTCAGGCTTTAATAAAAGAGCCAAGAGGTAAAGGCATGCTGAAAGGCTGCACTGGTCGGATCAATATATGCCCCTTGTCCGAACTAAATACTCCCAGACTGAAACTTCCAAGTGTGAACAGCACAGAAATCTCAAGGACTTATGTACAAATTTCCAAAACCCGGAGGATGCATAACTGAGCGAAAAGGTCTCGCAACACCCTGATGAATACCGAATGGTCTCCTCAACACCTTGCATGAGTGAAGAGCGTCGAGTGTGGCCGCACTGGCTCATTAACAGGTGTAAGATCTCACAGTGACGGATGGTGTCATCATACAGAATAACAACGCTTGAGCAGTAACGGATGTCCTGCGCTTTCCATCACTACCCAAACCAGACACAGGTTTATACATAATACAGGGGAAGTCAGCTTGGGGTGAGATGCGAGATCCCTACTTAACAGCATACATGTAGGTGCAGTTTTGGTGACTTTTAATCTAGTTATATATACATTTTCAGCAGAATGTTTTTACAACGACATTTCAAAGGATGACTGTGGATATAACAATGCAACACTGCTGGACCTACATGTAGGTGTGTACAAAATGTAAATGCAAAAGTACATTAGCTAACATTTCAAAACTGGCAAATAACCACCAGCTCATAACTACTGCTTTACAATCTTCAGCCTTCAGTGCCCTTATTTCCCCAAAGAAATGCCGCTCTCGTTTATACTTCTGTCACATCTTTCTCTGGATTTGGAGATGCTTTACCTCTTTCTACATGCAGTCCTGATGTCAGTCCTTGAGGACGGCATACAGTTTGGGTGGGTCCTTCCTCTTGCTGGCCCAGCGGCCTCTGCCCCTAGGGCTTTCAGCGATGAAGCAGGCTCAGACCACAGTACCCTAGCTCTATGCTGAGACCAACTTCAAGCCACTGGTACCAGCCCAGAGAGGAACGGTTCTGCCATCCGGTGCACATACACGTACATGTAATCCGCAGAAACTTGAGAAGGCCGTCTTTAATACTTTGGTGAGAACCTAAATCTGAGAAGGTTACGCTGCAGTGAAACACTGATGACATCATCTTGCCCACCGAGAGGGATACAGGAGAACAACGGGGACCCATCTTCATGTTCAATGGGCATAAAACAAGATTACCCATGTAATCACCCATGGCTCAACTGTCACACTCCACTTGTGGTGAGAAGAAATCCTCACAGCAAAAAAAAAAAAATAAATGAACAAATGAAATATGGGAGGGGGTTGCACACACACAAATGTATAGGACAGCTTCTCTCAGCCAGAATTAATTGATGGTTGGAATTAATTGATGGATGGCGCCAGGGTTGGCTCATCGTTTGGCACGCACCACGTCAAGATTAGAAGGCCCCGGCGACATGTTGACCGACTTGGCCAGACTTGATCAATAATTTTTTTCTTCAATTCTATGACAAGGAGTAAATGTGAGGGGGCACTAGAGAGCCTCTGAGATTTGTTTGGAGTAATCTCAAGATGTTGGTTCAAGAAATGTATGCGCACACCCTAGAGTAGTCGACGATGCGTGACAACTCCAAACACCGGGCGTGCATTTTTGCTCGGGCACTAATCAAGATCTGTGGTATGTGAGTTCTCCAGACTTGCAAGAATGACTACTAAGGATTGGCCCGGGTTGTATCTCATGACTGTTTATTGTGCCAACTTGTTTCTGACATCTCAAAACAGAGGACCGACCTGTAACTAGATATACACAAGTCTCTATTTCAACACTTGCAGCCGCTACCTGATGAGAGTAACACCTGCCTAATTTAAAACTTAAAGTAAAGTTTATTAAATTTTAAAACCTGGAAATTCACGATAACACTCTTATAGTGGCTATTACATCAAATTTAGTATGCGCTTGCCAGTTAGTTGGCTTCAGTACCTAGGTATGGTATGATCATCAGGCAGATGGCTGAACCGTTAAGAAAATTGGGGCTTTTACTGTCTTGGCCTTCAAGATGTTAGAAGTTATAGTTGTTGACTTGGGCAACATTGCAACAACTGTTGCAGGTTCAAAAATCAGGAGTTCCCTTCGACTACCTGGACTTGAGGCAAAGATCCCAGAGGCCCAACAAAGCCTTCACACTTCGCGTAGCTCTATGGTGAGAATGAACTCAAACTCTTTGTACATTTACTCTGTGTCTGAATCACATGGCTACACATAGAGGTTAAAGGTCAACTGGAGCGCTGAATTTGAAAGATTTTGCTGGCCGAATATTTTCTGCTCTTTGTTCATTCAGCAAGCAGGCAACCCATTCTTGGAAAAGTTTTCAGAGAAGTAAACTTTGGGTTCACAATTCAAACACAAATTTGCAATGAAAAATATCTTTTCTGGATGACATCAGGGTAACACCATCCTCAGTTGTCCAGGAAAACACAGCAATTTTGAAGGTTAAAAAGGTGCAGTTGCCAATACATTTCACCTTAAAGAGATAAAGGGATTTTTCATGTGACGTAACTTGACGGGCAAAGCCATTTCAGGAAGCGTAACATGGAGGCGTGTGCATTTTTCGAATCTGGGTATTTCTATTGGCAATTTCAGGTTCGCAAGAATGTTGAGAGACTTCAAAGACAGACACTTTTCCGTGCACATCTGTGTAAATCCAACACTGATCGCCAAACATCACATGACTGGAAATCCTCTACATCTTTACATATATTAAGAAAGATCAAAATGTTGCAGAAAAGCTGTGTCTAACAAAAATTCATCACTGCTATTCTTTAATGAACAAGTAGATTACACTGGATATCATCCTGTAAAGTAAAAGGTCATGCAGCGAGCTTTCGGAACCCTTGCACGGTCCTCCTATGGGGATTTTACGTTGGGCCGTCCTATCATGTTCGATAATTTTTGGAAGAATAATTCCTAACTGAAACCACCCCATGAAATGCTCATGTTGGAATTTTACCTTTGTCTTCCTCAAGTAATATTTAGGAAAAGTCCCCTAGAGATGGGTAAAAAATGAATTTTATTAACGACCTTTCACTTCCGGTGATATCGTACCTAGGTCTCCATGTTCATGCACGTTTTCACTGCCGGTGCTTATGTGAAAACGAGATTGTACAATGTTGCAAAGATTTACCTACTTGCAGTCGATGGGTTCCAGATTCCGTTGACTTGACATCACGCAGTTGTTGTCAGCAAAGGTTAGATAAAAGATTAGGATCTTTCGTAATCGAATTAGAATATTGCTTTAAGTTTACTACTTATAAATTATGCGACTGTGTAAAATATTTTGATTTTTTGGAGGGGGGTTTACCGACGGACTACCATAAAATTTCAAACCGCATATATTCATCTGTGTATGAGACTGCCGCATTGCACTGTTCTTCATGTATTATAGATTTTCTGAAGTGATGGGTCAATTTTTAGCAGGATATTTCTCTTTAAAGTCAGGTGATTTTTCAGTTTCTATAAACTACTACCGGTAGCAAATATTTTTCAAAGCCCCTTTTCCGACTTGGATTTTTTCAAGAAGTAACTGAACGAAAACATATTACAAATTCTAAATCTCCAGAGGTCAGTGTCAGAACATGTAGGCCAAGTCCAATTTGTCAGCCACTTGTAATTCTGCAGACAACAGTGCTGCTGATTAGCACGACCCAAGATCACCGCAGTGTCTCAAACCGCAAACCTGACTTTACCACTCTCCAGTGTAGACTATCACAAACACTTCTGTTCTTATAAACACCCATGTGTATGGACTACAAAATAAATTCTATTTCCCCCTGAAAAGTTTACATGCAAGAGTATGATCCGCATAATTTTGGTGACATTGAAAACAACTGTTTCAGTGTTTTGCCGGCATTGTGGAGGAGTGTAAAGTTCTCTAGGGCTGCCATAAAGTTGATCTGACAGGATTACAATCCACCACTAGAAGTGATAGTTCAGGAAAATGCGAGGGTCAGTGAATGTTGGCTGGTGAGTTATGGCCTACCGCAGTAACACCAGACAGTCATGTTGGAATCACATTCTTCCCTCCCTCCTTCCCAAACTTTTTGTTTGTGGACAGCCCTAAATCACATCGTCTAGGCTTTGCAGACGAACTGGCACCAAGTCACAATCAAGTCAGGGCGTCAAGGTTAGTTGCTATTTTTCCACTTTCCCCGGGTCCCCCATCCTCAACCAATTCAATTTCGACAGAATTGCACTGTTTTATGACAGAATTGCACTGTTTTATGTAAGACGACACAAATTTTCTGGAGAATTCAGTTATAGAGCACTCTCTATGCATAAGGTACATGCACAAGATAGGACAGAAAATAAAGACTTCAGTTACATGTTGAAAAAATACTCAGTTTATGAGACATTTCTTCCCCATTGAATACAATCTGACCAAAAAAAAATAGCAAAATGCACTTTTCTCTTCCGGCATACAGAGGAAAACACTGCCAAGAAAAAAAGGCAAAATATTCACTGGCCAGAGGATGATATGAAGATTTCATATTTGAAATACAATATCCATGACTTTTCAACAAAGTCAACACAGATGACAAAAAACCCAGAAGAACCTGAAATTGAACACCACAAACAAATAATATTCTGTCAGGACACCAGTACCAGGCCAGAATTTCATACATTGAAGTCAGTGCCTGGGTGTTGCCACACAAGAAAAAAAAAATCATTTCCCCCCTTCTCACGCTAGGGATATTTGGACAGTGGAGCAGACTATTACCTCCCTTTTTTTTTCTCTTTTTCCAGTTTTGAGATGGGTATCATGGGAGAGCAGTAGCCCGAGAATACTCTGGAGGAATAACCAATGTCCACAGACTCAGCAGTAAAGAAAGGGGGAAAAAAAAGGACAGAGAGGGGTGAAAGGAATTCTGGTAGTGGTTGACACAATAGCAAAAGTGTGGAATAGCCCGGGGATATGTACACAGTGACTACACACAGCGGGCGTGTGGGCTGTTGAGGGGAGAGAAAAATGAGAAAACACTATTAAACGCTCGCTCAAATGAGATCTGAAAAATGGAGCTGAAGGAAATCGCCAAGAAGGAAAGGACGGCACGAACTGCTTTTTTGAGAAGGGACAGAGAGAAACTGTTGTTTTGGGGGCAAACAAGAGTAGGGAAAGTACTTCAACGTTTTTTTTTTGTGTGGAGGGGATGGGACTTATCAATTAAAAATTTTTACTTTTTGTGGACAAGACAAATGTTGGGTGAACATTTGTTAAAAGCAGACTGGTGCTTTCATTAAACAGATCTACATATCAGATGTGGTCAACAAATAGAAGTTTAAGAGCCAGTCTCTGAAAAAGAGTACTTGTACACTATACAACAGTTCAGCGAAGCAAAGAAGGGTCAGACAGCAGAACACATAAGACATCTTAACTCACACCCTGCATTTTGACTTTTATGAGAAATGGGCACTTGTAAGCTAAACGAATTTCAGTGAGACACAGAAGTAAATATTTCAGGATGTTGTGAAAGTGGCATGTCCACTGACGCAGAAAGTTTTACATATTTAAGTAGGAATTTAGAAAAAAATCTCAACATGCAAATTTTACATTTGGACCAAAATACTACATGTAAATACCCCCCCACCAAAAAAACTAAAATGTAGAAGAGATTGCTCTTTAACACAACAATGCAGGAGTTTCTCCTGATGACGAATTTCAGACTGGCCGGAGGGGCGTGGCCATGCATTAAGGGAAAATAATCCCGGCGGATGGATTCCCTAATGCGCCAACTCCATGTACCAACATGTGGCCACGCTGCGGCACCAATCCGTCATGAAATTTCGGCCAGATTGCGTGCCTCCTGCTCTTCTTCTCCGGGTCCGTGGGCAATTTCGGCACAGATATTAACTTTCTGCCGAGTACCACATTCGGCCCCTGGGCAAAACGACTGCCAAGAGGCACCAACAGCCAGGCTGACGATAAATTCAAGATGACAGGAGAATAATCGCCATATGGACAGATATGAATTTAATACTAATGGATCGCTTGCAAAATGAGACCAATTTTTTTACTGGACTTTTCTGAACATGGGTGACAATGAAATATGCCACTAGACAACAATGGGCCAGCAATCGGGGAGGGATGAAAGAAAAGACAATTTGGGAAGAGAGGGAAGGTCAAACATTTTTTTGTGCATGCCCAGTAATACTTAAGATCCTACATGTATATGTACCCAAGAAACCTCTTTATCGCAGAGAGATTTATTGATCAGTACCAAGAAGGCAGTGATGTAATTGTAAACCATGTTGGAAAACAAAATTTTTACCAGTGCCAGGAATTGTCAGCTGTCACTATTCAAACCAATTGGACTTAAGGGGAGAATAAATGACTTTTTTTGGGGGGGACAGAATTAATCAGTAACCCATGTACAAACTGAAATTTGACTCGCGCCGGGAAATCATGTCATCTTGCATCTGCACAAGTGCAGATGTAAATATGCCCCGTACAAGCGGGTGATATGGAGAGAGATATACAGAACTTTGACGTGCCACAAAGTGCATGTTGAAGTGAATGCCATAATGCAGCATGATAGCGGAATATTCCAGAGTGTATCAGGTCTACACGAGTCAACTATGAGTATCAAATGTCAGCACGTTGGAATCATTGCAACAACAAAACAGCTAGCCAAAAAAATCCCCCCCCCGTTTAAACTCAAAGGGTCATGTACAGGCTGCATGATGTTTTCTATCAGGCATTACTTCCCAGCGTACAGCAATATTCCGATGCACTGGTACACAAAACAATTTACTTCCATTTCTATTAACCCTACTGATTTAGAATTTTTAAAATCGTGAGCACTCAAAAACTCCTTAACATGCCAAGTTCATAAGCCGTCCAAGCTAGACAATATCCAACAATTCCGGTAAGTTCCTTTCATTCATTTCATTTATCATTTCTCAGGCATCAGAAAGGAGACGACAAACAACAAAGCATATAAACAGAGACATAGAAAATGACAAAATACATAGTACAAGCTGGTAACACCCCTGAGGGATTGCCAAAAAATAGAACAAGTACCAAAAAATAATGCTTGCCACCCCAAAATGTCTAGGCATGTGTTGGAAACCTTCCATATGTAAAGTATATTGTACGCTGTACATAAAACCACACAGCAAGGGTACGCACTTCACCCCTCAATGCATCCACAGTTCCTACCAGTATGCACATCATCTGCATTTGCACCAACACACAGTGTAGCTATTTGGAAGGGGGGCAAGGCACGCATGCATGCGGTAAGCTGTGATGGATTATAATCAGCTTTTGGCCGGTTAATTTGCCTCTCGGTCGGGGGGAATTACCTTGCATCACGTTAATTTTTAGGCCGTGGCACAGAGCCCAACACAGTCAGAGAGCCTGACTGGAATTGGACCCTACCGCATACCGGTACAACAAAATAGGGGCTGAAAATGAGTTACCGTATAATTTGGTACCGCTGCAGTATTCAAGCTATTGCATGCAATGTGTGTGGTTCCTGTCCTAAATGCCGGTGACGCATTCCATGCAGCCACAAAACTCTTCTTTCTTTGTTTTTATGTTAAACACCTTTCCAAAAACTGGGCAACATTGTAGTTGTGATGCCTTTGACCACAACACTCAACAGCATACTGTAAAAATCAGAAATGAGCTTTATACATATACATGAAATGCAATAGTGCTATTTAGAATCAACAAGCGTCAACAAAGCATCAACAACTTGAAAATATCCTCTAAAGGTTTTCAAGTGGTCTTATCAGATTATACAGATTCTAACACGTTCCACTGTGTAAGAAAAACAGGGAATTTTATTCCAGATTAACGCAGGAAAACGAATGTAAGGGGGCTGCCATCTTTCTTTTCTCTGCCATCCACGCGAAAACAAGACGGCGACCGGTTTGGCTGCAGGAGCACAACCGACTTTGTCACTCAAATTTCCATGCTCAGATATCATTTTATATAAATGTGATATAGTGAATATGATAAATACATGTACCCTTAGATGCCCATTTAATATTGTATATATAATTTTTTGGCATAAATGTGTTTGAGTAACTTGTTGACGCTTTGTTGATGCTACTTGAAGCTTGTGGAAGCTGAACAGCATGACCTCATGAAATGAAGTGGAGGAAAAAATACTGTCATCAATACAGTTGGATTTGTGTTGGAAGGCATTTCCAAAGTGGTTATCAGTGTTTGTGAATGTTGATTCTTGGAACCGTGTATGTTAGGAATGCAGATTAGGAGAAATACACCGACACAGTGCGGTTGTAAATTGCACACAAACATGACAAAGATCTCAAAATGTCTTCTGGAGCAAAATTCGAAGGAAGATTTTTCGCAGCGTGAAGCAGTTTTAAAATAACAGCAACTAGTACGAAATATGTCTCAGGGTAATAACACCTCAACTAAACCCCATAAACTTACAAGTTAAACAGAGAAAATGGAACCAACACTGAAACCCAAGTGTACCACTCCCAACAAGAAGTTCACTCACATTTAATAAAACATGGCAACAAACTCACCAATATCAGGATGCAGCGATCTTCAGGTGCGGAGAAAGATCACAATTAAAAAGTCCTGATCCCTGGATTTCAATCCTGTTGCATTTCATGCATTTCCTTTGCTCTTCGGCACTGTGCATGGATGGAAGGCAGATTGTACGCCCAACGCAACCAAGTGCAAGGCTTCCTTTTACACCACATGTACCTCCCCCAGCTGATAAACATCAAACTGTTTCCTCAATCCAACTTGTGCCACCAAATCGCCACAAGTTGAAAGCACCTGCAAGTGACTCACCTCCAAGACATCCCTGCCACAATAGAACAGTCTGATGCATGAGTGCATCTCATATGCAAATCAAGTGCAGCCCATTCAGTAAAATGGGGGGAAGGGATGGAAAGAGGCTGAACCACAGGCTCAGATGAGAAGCTCTTATTAATGAGGGATTTAAGACCTTGATTTGTACTTGTAAGAGCTGGTAAAAGGGGGATTAGACAAAGAGACTGTATGTTGTGGGGATTAGGAGGACTACAGGTGGGTTGTGGGGGGACAGCCTTGTCCAAGGCCAGGGGATTAACCAAAGCTTTTGTTTAACGTCTGGTCTGGCCTCGGCAAATGCAATGGGTGAAGCACTGAGGGTTCATGGGGGTATGGGTTTCACATGCAACAAAAGCAACAAAACAATGGGCAGGGGCTTGCTGAACTACAAGAGATGACAAGGATATCTCACAGGCTTGCTAAAACTACTGGTCCTTCTCTTTTGTTCACCTCATCTGTGACACACACCTTCACATCACTGGACTAAAAATGAAGTTCCATGCCAAATTCCAAGGCAACGTGATTGATGTTTTCCTGGTACCAGTACATGCATTTTTAAATAGCCACACGAATGTTCTCCATAGAAAATGTCACCGAATAAGCCAAGAACTGCATAAATTTATAAATTGTTTATAACTCCAGTGCTGTCATTGGTTGCTTACCAAGTTCTGGTCGAATTACAGTGTATTAAAAATTACAGAATAAGGCATAAAACTTCCAAGGCCTACATGAACATGCAGAACACGTTGTGAATTGCTACACATTAGTGTACATTATGGTACACGTACATGGTTCACAATATACACTGTAAATACATGATCTGTGTACATGCAAGGTAATCTCGTTGGGGCAGGGGGAAGCAGAAAGCATTGTAAGAGGAAAGACTCATTCTGAAAATACAAATAATGAAAACCAGACCAAATTTGGACAAGTGGTTGACACTGTTCAGCTGGATCTCCATACCTCTTTGAATCGGCCTCATTTGACTTGACACTCATGTTAGGCTCCCGGTGTTGCCACCGAGTAAATTAATGAGCTACCACATTCAATGTAGCTCAGTACATGCCGACAAATGCACTAATGGGCTGCCTCAACTCGCTTCACACCTGGAGTCATTCCTAGGCACCAAGCATGCCTGGAAACACCTCACCAGACACCTGACGCAGATGGCTAGACACTTTTGCTGCAGGTGTTTTTTTTGGGGGGGGGTGGGGAGGGGAGGGTACAGAGCAATTGTTTGCATGACACTTTGCCCATCTAATCACAAACTTGACACAAACACTGTTTGACCCTAAGCACTCCTCACAAAAGAGCCTTCGAAAATTTTCCATTATCTACATTTTAAAAGAGGAAAAGAAAAGTAACCAAAAGAAACAGCCCCCGTAGAGTTGGAGTGGACCCCGGACACCCGGGTCATTGCCAAACACCCCTAGAGGTGTGGTGAAAGCCCTTTGGCTGAAATGGCCAGATCTGGACAGTACCATGCTCTTGCCTCTCAAGTACGTGCTGAGTCAAGTTATGGACACATTAACCCCGAACCCCTTTGGAGTCGGTTTAATTGTGTACCCACCATAAGGAATTCCATACAGGTGGAGAGGGCTATTAAACTCCTGAGTAAAAAACCTCTCTCAATAGTTGGTTTTGACATCTAGTGACCACAGGTGACCCCTGTGCAAAGTTATATAGCCTATTATCCTCCAGGACTTGTTCCTTACGCGCACCGACCCCTGAGTCATGTTTCCTAACTGGTCCTTTAGGCCATACCAAAACTACAAAACTTAAAGAAAAAAAAAAAGAGGAAAAAAAAAAAGATAGACCCTTTTGGGAAAAATCAATGGGTTGAAGCACACATGAAGTGAACTTTGTATTTCATGTCACGTCCTGTATTGAGCGCTGGAGTCTGTCGCGCCTGGGCAACACCTCTCCGACAATGCATTCCTCCTTGGCCCCCCCTTACTTCCCCCAACCGCCGGAATTACATTGGCACACAAATGTCATGTTAGCCAGGCCCCGGTGATCAATTCCCGATATTACCGTAATGGAATATATTTTCTTTCTGGTCATTATTCGCAGCGACCCAAATGAACTCTGATGACACCATCAGAGGAGACCGCCTCGCCCGCTGACTGTCTCATCCCCTACTTTTGCCTTTCATCAATGATCGGTCGTCCTACTTTGACTCACCCCCCCTCCCCCCCGCCAAAAAAAGCAGCCCAGACAAAGGGCCGCATTTCCCAGTTTTACGCCGCTCACACCTGCGATAAATGTCATCAATATTTCCTGTCCGGCATCATTCCTTCTCTCTCTCTCTCTCTTTTTTTTTTCACTTTCTTTTTTTTCCTAGATAGCGCTACTTCAATTTCAAAGTCAAGCCTGATTACAGGGACACAAAAGACCCGATGCTGGGATCAACCGGTGATTCATAGACTTATTGGCAAGGGACATCTCCAGCCCAACATTAGAAATACAAGTACATGTACCAGTGGCGTGGGGCTAAATGCCACACCGTTAAAGATGCGGGAACACAGAAAAAAGGGAGGAAAGTCTTTAATCCTGACGACACAGAAATGGTTCAGCTTCCTGGGCCGACCCGGTGTTGTCTTGGAGTGTTTCATCACCCGCCATCTGTCAGATGGAATTCCTGGCCTGCAAAAATCCTCACCTACACGTACATCCATTCACCAGTTAATAAACAGATGGCTGTCTAAGTTGCAATGATCGTCTGGGATTTTGGCCCTAACCGGCCAGAATCCTTGCACAAACAAAACTTAATTTTGACAAGCTTTGTCGTAAGGCTCCCCATTTGTTTACATGAACTAGAATGTCATTTATAAACAAAACATTTCACACAGCAGAAATTAATATTCATGATCATGGCCGATCAGCCAGAATACTGGATTTCAAAAGTTTTCATAAAATGCAGGTGCATTCGTGGGCGGTGAGTAATCGTCTGACAAGATACTGGCAGTCTGTTCAATAGACCAGAAATAATTGCAAGTACAAAACGTGTCTGCAACGGGAATGACTCAAGAATGTGAAGTATTAATAACTGGCTTTATTACATAAGAATTAATCAACTCTTCCTGATGCACTGGCATACTGCATGCACCTGTTGCACTTGACGGGATCCAATATCTTTATATCATGAAGAAAGGACGTACCAGAGTGATCACGAAGAGAACAGTGGACCCTATGCTTTCAAAGCTTGACAATTCTCACTCCCTTTTTCAGGCAGCATATGGTACAATATCACAGTGATTTCAAATCTAGCTGGAATAATTTGGCAGATGGAATGCCAAGTTCTTCAGTCTAACCTAGCAAAGCCGTCACTGCGGAAGCACCTCTGTCGTTTTCAAGTTGCATAGATTCTCAAAAAGTGTGAAAAAGCCTCTTGCGTGAGTGATGCACACGGTAGGTCGGCAGGACAGGTTCAAGGCCGCATCATATCAAACGCGCGAGTATTGCAAATTTAATGAGGTGAGACATTATCTGGCTATGGTGTGCGATTGATCGGCGAGCAGACAGTATTTGGGTTGAAACCAGCCAGAGTTACATGTAATGCTTACGGGTAGCGTGTTCTCAACCTCCATTTTTTCCACTCTGTGCTCAGGAGCAAGACAAATGGGCCCGGACGTGTTTTCATGCCTTTTTGAATTGAAATGCTCCTAACTTGATATTATTCCACAATTAAAGATTCAAAGTGGGTAAAAAAACTCCATCAGAGGGAACCTCGACAGTTGATGACAACCGATGATACAAAAATTCATGGATTAAAAAGACCCCCCAAAAAATGCTAGGTTGTTTATTTCTCCTTCCAAATGTCAAACAGTGGACGGCACAGAATTCCATTATGTACACAGAGCAGGATCTATTTCTAATTGCAAAAAAATTCAACCTCACGATACTGAACTGCCACATCTGCTCAGACGGTGCCGATGTAGATTTGAGGAGCAATCCTTCTGGAAGGGGAGGATCTTTATAGGGGAATGAGACCTGCAGTGAAGTTTTAAAATACTTCCACAGAATAATGTACAGACATGAAATTCCAATTGGAACGGACGAATAGGAAGAACAAACTGAACGATTTCATGTTGAAGAATTCTGAGGAAATTTCCTCTTACATGTAGACTGAGATCTCCTAACTGGGTACTCACTGTACATGTATTTGGTTTTATAAGAGCAAGCTTATCTTCCAAGCAGGCGCATTCTGGCTCTGCAACTTACTTCTTTGGCGTCAATCTCTGAGGGTCCTTCAAAATTCACAACTACACTGAGGGTTTTGGAAGAGTCTGCACGATTGTAGGAGATTTTAGATGATTTAAAATAGATTTTAGCAAACAAGTCCTAGGATTAAAATACATAAAGGGTTAAATAACGCGTACATTTTAAAAAAAGGTAATGTCTCCAGATCTTTACATTTCTTAGAAAAAACTTAGTGGACAGGACCACATCAAATAATCATACGCGAATGAGTCTTTCTAAAAATTTGGTGTCCAAGTTTTTTCCAGTCTCTACTCTGTTAAATCTGGCTTACAATTTTGGAAGTACAGAACACTCTTTAATTTTCAAGAGTGATTAAGTAATGCAAATTACCTGCCAAACAAATAAATATGGTTTGAAGTCAATTTCAATGATACATCCCTTGTCAAATCACACAGGTCAAGTGAAAAAGGGACAGCAAAATGTCGCATGTTGGACCCCAAATGTACAGAAAGTCCACAGTCTGAATGTACGGCCCCTTTAACACCGTATGAAAAAAAATGGACCAGTAATATGCAGTGTATCTGGCATCAATCATGGGTGAATTAAACCCACAGTCCCCATCTCGATGAAACATTTTTAGAGCTGGGTGAAAAAGCCTCATAATCTTGATGACAGACCCTTGGCCGATCTTACTGAGGTCAGGGTCAAAATTGCATCATCTGGGCTTCTATGCACACCCCGGGAGTTTTATGTTACTCAAATAGGGGGGTCATAAAATCTACCATTTTCTTTCCAATTAATTAAACAGGCATTCTGCGTTGAAAGATAGAGCACAGGTCTGTGCCCAATACACTGCCAGGAGATACAAAGAACCATTTTGGGGTAAATGGTAGTTCACAAGGAGTAAGAGTATGTGGGTATTCACTATACAGTAATCTTCAGTTTAGCAAACCTCCTAGGAAAAAGACAGACTCAAGGTACTTTACAAATCAGTGTAAAAAATCCTTTTCAAAATTAAGAACGGCAGCAATCGCATTCAAGAAAACACTCAACTGTCAAAAGTGTCAGAATATAGAGTCACAAATATGCGTACAGTACATTCTGACCTTGGAAACGTGATTTTTATCTCCCCCAACAAATTTTTGCGCAAAGTGAAAAGAAACCCACGGAATTCAGACTTAGCACAATCCCCTCCCCCCCCGGAATTCAAATTCCTGCAAAAAATAACTACCTCCATCGTTCCTTATCAAGGCACTGTGCACAATGTGCCTTAACAATGGCAGAGGAAATCGGGGACGCCCTGTAAACAAGAGATAATTGGAAGTTTGTGATTCCTTGAATTGTTCAACCCCAAACAGAGCCAGCCTTCCCCCCCCCTGGGCTTTTATGCTGTTGATTCCCAGTTTACCCTGGGTTTTGTCCTCCAGCCCCTCTTCAATTGTCTGAAGGTGAAATCTCTTGATTCCCACACGCTGACCACAAAAAGATTCCCTCTTCAGAAAAGAGAAAAAAATAATCCTTGAGATGTTGTATGAACATCCCTAAGAGGATATGTTGAACTTTACAGCGGGATCCATTCAGGTCTTGCTTTCAGGCCTGTCTGATCTATTTAGACTCCTGTATGGAATGAAACGCTGGAGGGGTGTAGGTTTTGATGAACCTGCGGGTTGTAATGTGTCAGCCATTTTGCCCTCATCTTGACACATGTTCGGAAAAAGTAATCTTTAAGCAAACAAACAGCTCTCAAGGGAAAAATCTTTCTTATATTTAAAAGGTTTGTTTTGTTGTTGAGGTGCTCAGACAAAGAGAAAGGACATGGAATTAGATTCACCTAAAAAAATCCTATTTATGGCTTCTTTCTTCAACGAAACAGATCACAGATGTTTGAAACACACTAGGCAATTAATATAAAAGTAATATTACACTCAATGGTAAAAAATTAAGTTACATGTACTCATTACAAACACCTTTCAATGTGAAAAATGCACAATTAACATTTCCAAATCTTGTGGATATTCATCCTAGTTCCAAAATCTGAAAGCCGACAGATTTGCTCCAGTCCAGTTTGAATTCCAAAAATACTTGACTTGTCCCCTTGGACTCTCCAAATGAAGGAGTAGAAAATGACTTTCTCATATGGTAAATGACATCAATTTTCTTTCCCCAATTGCCTGAAACAGTCTACAAATCTCATGCACTATAAGAAATCATCGTTTCAAAACCACAAATTTTGGGATGCAGTAGAAAGATAGATAATTTAAACAATTTTTGTTTTGCTGGGAACTCTCTACTCCTCGAAATCTCCAACTCCACACATTTCCATGACGCAGGAATCCAACAGCACATTATTCTTTTAAATTTGCCGGGGCATCGGGTCCAAAACAGCACAGTGTCTGAGCTCCACCTGTAAACATGTATCTACCTCAGTTGCGCATGTCGTCCACATCCTTTCAGAGAAGTTTAGGATTTGAGAGGGTTAGAGTTAAATAAATCCATAACCAGGTCAGTGACCAGATCTTTGCCAAGAGGCCAGAGGCAACAACTATCCTTCACACTCCCCCCCTCCCATAGTCAGCCCAGTCTGGCCTTTCTTAAAAGGACAGACAACCAGAGAATTTTCTTCTTGCAGCTTCTAAGTTAGGGCACAATTGTGTTCCAGGCATTAAATGCCACCCTGAGATGAGAGGATTTACTGTTGTGGAACTAGTAGAGGCCTAAGCCCTCCACCCATCCTCTTCTCCTGGCCCCGGACAATGGGCTCATAACAACCCCCCCCCTGTTGTGGACACCCACTTTTGGGGAAACTGACTATAAATCACGAGTCTAATTTGCTCATGATCCTTATAAATGAACTCATCGGGATAATAAATGACCTCAACCTGTGCCCTTTTATTGGGTAAAGAGCTACTCTCCCTGACACAAGCAAATAAAGTGTAGGGCTGGTGTAACAACAGTTTAGCATTTACACTGTGCATTGTTCACCTGTGTGCAGTACTTGACAAATGACACTTTTTTTGTGAATACAGTACTATAAGTAAACACATGTTTAAAGCTTACTTTGGAAAAGGTTCCAGCCAAATAGAACACAGCAAAAGGAAATACAAGCAATTATAGCTAGAGGAACTGAAATCTGTAGTAAAAGTTTTGCATTTGAATTTAGAGATTATTCAACGAAAGGAAAAACCTTCCCTATTCCACACTTGTGTAAAAACTAATGAATTTTGTTTTTCATTTCAAAAAATTGCATTTAATTTTTGTAATGATTCCAAAATTTTCTTCACACTTTGTATTCAATGCGTAAGAATTTAAAGCTGGCAAAATTTCAGTGTATATACAAACACGTATTTGGATTTTAACATGCTGAAAACATTGATGTGGAATTTCTTCCCTGTTCCTTTTCTGAATTTCTTCCCTGTTCCGTTTCTAAAGGAGGTTTTGGGAAAAAGAGAAACTGGGGTCAACGTGGGTTAGATAAACATGGAACAATAGTAACAGATTCCTGTATGACCATCACATTTCAAAGCCCAAACAGTAGTGCCTTGTGCACCTTTTCCAAAAGCAGCTGTCCTTTGGAACTGGATGGCTTTGTTGCAGACACTACAGGACCCCAGAAGGTCCCCCCCCCACTTTGAAAAAAAAAAAAAAACCCGCTCCCCAACCTCAGGACATCAAAAGGCCCCTGCCGGCCCGTGCCGCACAGCCGCTGAAGAATTTCGGACATATCTAGGTCCTTTACCTCTGCCAGCCAATGAAGTAGAAGAAATAAAGAAGGAGGAATGCGATGAGGACCTATTTGGCCGGTCCTTTTGTGAAACGCTGGAGGTCTCTTTTTTTTCTCTACTGCTTCACCACGGGAGACCTTCAAAGTCAGATGTCCTCCTCTGACCACTTTTTTTTTGGGGGGGGACAGCGCCTGTCTGTGTTGTGTCTCGTCTTTCTTTCTCCAGGCATGATGTTTACTTGTCGACAGCCTTGTTAATTCTTCTTGAGTTTGTAGAGGCGAGGGCAAGTGACAACCCGCAGAAACTCAACACTTTGGCAATCGGTACCTGTCGCGTGGTAACAAACTACGTATTTCAAGTGCATGTGTACCTTAGCCATTCAGGAGCCTCCGAGAGTCTAATCGGGAACTGCCGATATAAAATTCAAGGAACGTGCTGTCATGGCTAGTTTTCCTGTTGTTGACTCTTTTTTTTTTTTTTATTAACCTACACATAAATCATTGGACTATTTATCTGCTTGCGTGACTGGGGGAGGATTCTGAAATTGCAGGTGATGGGGGATTTAAAGTATTTCACATGACGGCTAGAAAGTCACTCTCTGCGGTTCAGAGTATTCCCAAACTTTAATGAAACTATGAAAATGGCTTTCCGTCTGGTTAAGTGGAATTTCTATGTAATGCATAATTAATGCACATTGGAGTTGATGAGCCCAATACTGTTCATTATACACAGGTGAAACACAAAAGAGGAAAAAATACAAAAGCGCGTTACACCTTTTTGTCAGTGCTAAGCCGGAACCAAAGATAATAGTAAAACTGGTGATAGCCTTAGATAATTCCAATTCTGTGGCTTTCTAATAAATACTGGTGTCTCAAAAGAAAAGCCTTTCTTCAACTGTATTAATCTTCACTTGACAGTGACACCCATGGCTTCAAAATTTGAACACCCTTTGTACAGTTGTCATATTACTGGATGGATGGATCGTGGAAGAAAGCAACACTTGGAAATAGTGGGTTGCTAGTTCTTGAGTTGCTTCGTCAAGATTCAAAGATAACTGATTTTCAAAGTGAATTGCACACTTGGTTAGGGTATCTGTGTTACTGATGTTTTCAGGCTAAAGGCATTCATTCTATAAACTTCCCTCGACAACACTGCAATACACACAAGAGTCTTACGTATCGGTAAATGAAGTTGGCAGTGGGCAACCTTCAGTTTGATGCACGATCTCCCAAAGAAGTCTCACAAAAGTGTTCTGAAAATCCACCTGCGGATCGATTAGTTTTTACAAAGCACACTCACCAGGTAGTTGTCTCTGAGTTGCCAGTGAAAACTTGACACCTAGATGTATGCACGCCAATAATTTTGACCTTAGTTTAATTACAATCCAGCATTCAAAATAATCGTGTCAACTCTTGAGTTGGGAAAAGGTGAGAATCCCAACCACAAAAAGTGCGGAGTTTGTTTTAGAGCCACTTCAATTTTTTTGCCCTAGGGCTCAAAGATACGTGATAGTGAAAATTGCAAGGTGCGTGAGCGGTGTTTGTTGACTCCACACACTACTGTTGGTTCTAATGGATGGCAGACGGATATGATGCGTGCAGCTACTGCCAGACAACAAAATACTAATCAAGTTTGCCCTTCTGTTGCAGGAGCTAAGGCCAAAATAATGGAAACCCACACTACGAGAAATGACGCATGAAGACAAACACTCCACTGAAAAGTTTTTCTGTTAATTTTTCACCTTGTTGCTGTTTTTTTTTTCTGTTTCTGTAGGGCACTTTGTGTGTACGTGGCGAAAAAGTACAAAGGAAAGTTCGCTGCACTTTTGCCAAAGAGATGACAGTTGGAAAACCCCTCCTCCAATGTGACGTGATGATTGTACTGGTCTGGAACAATCAAATTACAGTGTCTCTCTGGAGGGAAGGATTCTCTGGTGCTGGTTTGTTGGGCAATTGCTGAAATTGGTATTGAGTGAGGGAGAATTATTGGTCCGACGGCTAGGAGGCTTGGGAGGGTTGGGTGAGACAACACTGGGGGCTCGCTCAGACCGGCTCGGCCTGCCATCAGAAACGGCTGGGAGGGAAGGTGGGGGAAGACAAATAGGCCAATCCCACGAGAGAATGACCAAGAACTAATTGCTGGCTTACCAATGTCTACTCATTTGATCCATTTGTAATGGGAAAGCATCGATGTTGATGCGGGGTCTTATTAACCAGCGCTGATCCCAAACTTTTTTTTATCCAGTGTGGGACAAAACCAAGGGAGGCTTGGAGATAGTTGGAGGAAGAAATTAGGCTAAATATTCATGAAAAGATAAAGGATTACTGCTTAAACATCATTAAACAAAAATAAAAAAAAGTACTGCAAATACATGTACATTATGAAAACAAGAATGCTATTGTAGGTATAAAGGCGTCCAAGAAAAAAAGGAGCAGCACCCACTCCTGCATATTTTGCAATCAACATTCAGACATCATTATGTTATTAAGAGACGAGAAGATGAACGCATAAGGTTTGTGTATTAAAAAATCAAACGACAAAAGCCAGTGGAATGGTGAATGGGTCGATAACTGACAACATGTCAAGGTGACTTGTAAGACGTTGCATTCATGATGACTGCTCTTGCAAAGCATCCTCTCGGTCCGTGTTCATTCTTCAAGGTGTTAGCATGGCACCATTTTGCAGCTGAGGGAATTTTATTAATGGGTTTGATCAAATATTTTGGAACCATCAAACATTTTTGCTTTCTGCAACAGTGGACCAACGCATGTAAACTGCATTTTTCAAGCGAAAAAACTGTTATTTACTTGCATTTCAGCATCAGTCTGCTTTTGCAGACACCTTTAAACTTTGATGAAAATGGCAAATGCTGTGGAGTCTGTAGGCCTTCTTGGGTACTTACGCCAATGACACTGACCATGAAATTACACTGATCTCCATTTACTGCTACACACTAAATCGTGGGGGGGGGAATGAGATTCCACGGTCATCGAGATAAGATTTAAACTGACCCTTTTGAACAAGTACAGGTGTATGCCCAAGCAAATCTGTGTCAGAAACACCAATTTAAGAACTATTGGCGCACAAGGCCAACTATGAAAGACTGGTTTAAGCTGCAGAACAGGAGAGGACAAAAACCAGAAGTTAATCAGAAAATTGTCCATACCGGCTTGAAAGGATCACCCTAATCACACGAGAAAGATTCTTAAGCCTGAGAGGGGGGGATTTGTCTGGACAATTAGGATATTTTTTTTCCAGCATGAGTTCAGTGGAAATAATTCAGCTATGAAATCACTGTTGAAAAATGGTGCCTGAAAGCAGGGATTTACATGTAGGAATGGACTGGTATATGGTCTCCATGGTAATGAAAAATGAACTCTCCTTTCTGATTCATTCTTCCTCTATTTGAGGATCAATTTTGAAATGTTAGACATCAGAAACAATATTAGGACAGCTTTGTTTATGTAATATCTCTGTTGAGAGTACATTTTACAAATCACGCATGGAACACATTAATGGAATTCCTTGTTTAACTCTGGAACCATCCATCCAAAAGCTTACAGTTTTCAAAATCAGTTTTCAATCCTCAAACAGTTGAAAGATTGAGGAGAGTTAGGGTTAAATATGGGAAATGGTACATGTAAAACAAATTTACACATTTTCCAAACAGTATCACATTAACAAGAAACTGCACATTTGGTTTCCATTCGAAAGTCTGTTCTGTATGGTCTGAAGAAGCAGAGAGTAGAGTTTTATGTATTGGAAAACCCATCTGCCTTCGGAGAGAAAAAAAATCCCCACCCCCAGGCAACAAGAGGTCGCATACGTGTACGCATTACACCTGACACTGACAAAGACGGAACAGTTGTGGAAACAACCCAAAACATCAAGAACATAAGCATCTTGAAATAGCATCCCGGCAGGGAAGACAACAAAAGAGTGTTAGGACCTCCGGAGGTAGGGAGAGAAAAAAAAAACATGGAGAGAGACTGACAGGTCTACTTGAGGCAACACTGGAGGTAACTGGAGGACAAGTAGGAATGTGCTTGATGATACATCCCTCCTGGCATCTTTCTCAAGACAAATACTGCAAATGGATGAGGAATATTTCCCTTTTAGGGGATATATTTACAATTCTGACCATACTGGGGGGGATCACATGTATGTATTTATAATTACTGCAGGGCTAGATTACCGCATAATTTACAGTCTTATCTAAAACAGTTGAAGTCCACTCGTAGCCACGAGTTTCTACTGTCACAATATGAGTTTAGCGTTAACTCCTCAGAAGCTATGACCTTGACAATTAATGAGTATGACAAGCAGTCATTTTGATATGAGCTGTTTCACACAAAATTAACAGAAAAAGGTTCCAAGATACAAAAAGGTAATTTAAACTAGGTGTGGGCGACTAATGAATTTTAGTAGTTGTGGCGACTATCAATAAATAGTCGCGACTAGTTGACTGGTCACGACTATTTGCATTGTTTATTTGTCCATAAAAAAACCATGTCTGCGGTTGCGTAACATAACACAAGGTTAATTTTGGATGATGTCACATTTCAGCACATTGTCACATTGTCTCCATTTCAACAGCTTATGTCTAAAATTCCAAACCACTTCTGTGTTCTTGGTAGCGGGACAAAAATTCAACTGCTAGAAATTTCATATAAAAGGAATTATTCCTACACGTTTCGGCAGACTAGTTTCATGCCGAACAAGGATTTATCTTACCCCAATGCATGAAACAGTACCATCACTTTTGTGGTGTTTTACGTACAACATGTACAGTACATGTAGATGTACATGTACATTGCATGCTTACGCAACGCACGTGAATAGTTCACCTGAATGCTGATGAGTTTACAAACACACATGATGCATGTAGACGGGCGAGGTGCGTCCTTGATGGTCAGTCGCATTTACATGACTTGGACACTTCCATTTTCTTCAAGGGGAGGGATGATACCCTATTTTTATATAAACAACGTCGGGAAAGCTTATAATGAATAAAATATTTTTAAATCACTTTGTACAGAAAATAGTTATTACTATCCATACAAAACTTTTTTATTTAACAAATCGTTGGTTTCACCAAGAAGAGACATATCGTGGATAGTTGCTGCACCACCAAGTGACTTATCGTGGATAGCTGCCGCACCACGAAGTGACGTATCGTGGATAGTTGCCGCACCACGAAGTGACGTATCGTGCGCGCAAAGTCAATGGACGGTACGTCACTTCGTCGTGCACCAAAACTATCCAATACGTTGCTTCATGGTGAACCTGTCGAAATTTTTACACATTAAAAATTAAAAGCAGAAACAATAAATGATCCCTATTTTGGTCAATGAATTCAACTGGGCACCGTACAGTTTACAAATGAGCCTTTCAATGGCAGAGGAATTGCAGGGAAATTTGGAATCACACATCACAAAAATTAAGTGGTGATTTGTAAAATAAAATTTGCGACAAAAGAAAGACTCTATCACGGTATGCAATGTATTCATCGCAAATCCTTCTTTCACTTCACAGACATGCATAAAAACATAACAATTTCGTGGCTTAAAGTACAGATGCATGGCCCCGCTCGTGAATAATAATATCTTCAAGCAAGAAGGAATCATATTTACGTCGTGTCTAATGCAATATGTCCGGAGCAGACTCTGCAAGTCGTGACTGTGATGCACTGGCATCGGGCCCACACGACTAAACTAGTTGCAGCTGCACGACTACTGCGACTAGTCGACAAAACCATCGAGAAAGTAGACAAGGTATTGGTGGTCACTCACGACTATCACGTTGTGTAGTGTGTTGTGTAGCCAAGCTCGGAGTACAAACTTTACGTGGGTATGGGCAGCGTGTGGCTGCTCTGAACTTATGTGGCGCAGCGCTGCATGCTCTGCGGGGCCTGGCGGGTACTCCGCTACATAGTTATGGGCATGTACATGTACAGTCACGGGCGCCGCGGGCTATGCACTACGTACGAGTTCCAGCCACTAGTCGTGGCACAGTCTGACTAGTCGCCGCACCACGACTGGTTGACTATCTGGAAATTGACCACCAATACCTTTTGCTATTGGCGACTAGTCGCACTAGTTGAACAGGCCTAATTTAAACAACTGCAACAGTTACCTGACCTGGTTGTTCTATGTTCACAAAGGAAACTGAGAAACTCCTGTTGACATTTTCTCAGACAGATGGCAGGACTGACCCAGAATAATTTCCAATTACCGATACTTGGATTGTAAACTTGGATTGCCACCCAAGACAGAATTCAACCATGCCCTGTGATGCAAACATCCATAGGACACTCTGGTAAAGTCATTAAATGTTTTTTCATAGTCTATTTATGATCCAGTGGTACCAGTCCTCTTGGCTAGTTTGTCTCAATCCTTGCAAAAAGCAACATTCTGATTTTTTTTTTCAAACCTACCGGTAACCAACTTTGTGTTTTTCTCTTTGTTTACTCTTACTGGTACAATGGATGTCCCAAGAAAGTATAATTTGTCTAAACAAACAAAAATAAGACTCCTAAATGACCTTTTGGGGGGGGTGGGAGACATTACCTTCTCCAGCAATATGAAAAAAATACTGGTATGAACAACATATTAAAGATTCAACCCTGGCAAACAAATAAGTGTCATAGACAGACATCAAGGACAGCATTTTTATAATGCACGTATGAAAATTCAGTGTGGCACGCACAAGCACGTGACAAAGAAACAAACTCTTCAGGCCTACCCGTACCTCCAATTATAATGACTCCGGCTACTGGCCCCCCACTTCTCCTCCCCTGCTGCTGCAAATATCAAATTACCTTTTTTTTTTCCCCCTTCTCCTTTCATACGCGCCCCAGCAAGATTCACAAATATCAAGGACAAGTGTTCAGCTGCTTGGATGGAAATTCGAACTGTCATAAACAGCCAACCCAAGGAACCCCGAGAGCACCTCTTCAAGAATTTGACACGTTTATGTTCTCAGAGTCTGTCTGCACACAGACCCCCTTCGTGATCTCCTCCAAAGAAAAGAATCTGTCGGTAAAACATCAATGTACATGTACCGTGAGGGACAACTTTGAAAATCCATTTTATTTTAACCTTGCGTCCTAAAGGCTCAGTTAAAATGTGGGCCTCGCAAAAAACGTTTAACTCAAGGCCACTTTCACACTCTTGTGTCACTCAGGCAATACATGCTTTTTCTGGGAAAATATATATTCCATTTGTGTTCATATATTTTTACACACTTTTTATCCCATCTTTGGAAGTTCAAATAAACACTGGATTTATCACACTGCAACAATGGTCCAGAGTGCTTGAGTTGATGTTGTTTATCCACCACACCCTGATCTGCTCTCAGCATATCTCCGTTTACCTGAATTCACCTGTGCAGGAACCCAAACGGGCCTGAAAACAGGCCTGCATTCCAAGACCACAAATTCCAACCCACTAGTGACGGCTAATCTACGCCCCAACTCCTGGACCACTGGCAGAGATTTGATAGAGTTCAGGGGGGTCCCATATAAAAATACTAAAACCTATTTGCATTGGCCAGATTAACGATATGATATCAGCTGGTGGTAAACCAAACTCTTTCTACACATATCGGTACAATGGATTGATAGGGCTGCTGCCAACTGTCCATTCAATGAACCTGACTGGACAGGAAATGGTGCAGGTACATGTATTTCTGTAACACCTGTGTTGACCCAAGGATAATAACAAAATTGTTTTCCCACTGGAAAAAAAAAAATTTTGCTCCTGGGAAGTACAGAGGTTTTGATGCTGACCAACATGCATGGTAAGATAGCGATGTAGACATAACCAAAGAGGAAGAGGAGCAATGATATTTACTCTCCATGCAGTCAGATACAGAAGTATGCCCATTCTTTTACTTTACTTTTAATCAAAATGGGCAGTTCCCAGTAATCATTTGGTGATGTTTAATTGATTCACATTTCTTTCTAGAGTTTTCTTCTTTAACCCTAACAGTCCCAAATCCTCCAATTTCAATATGATTTTGCATACACCCTAGGGGGTTAGGGTTAAGTTCTGTTAGATGTAGCATTTCAAAGCTTAACCAATGAAGAAAGCAATCAGTTTTCTGTTACAAACTATCACAGCTGTATTCAAAACATCTGAGTTTGATTTCTGATTGTGTGACCGAAAAGTCGTGTGTCAATTTTGGCTTCACTTTATAATGGTGATTCTGAAACTTTACATTCCACAAAATGTAATGAAGCGAGGTTGAACAGTTTAGTGTAACCAAAAGTGAGGACCGGAAATGGTCACAATGTACAATTCGTTTGTTGATAAATATTAAAGTGATTACAAAATATTTTTGAAATATGAAAATGGATGTTTGTCCCTCTGTAATAAGTGGAACTGTTCAAACACCTTCGTCTTCTTTATTCCCACAATGAACACAATTGTAAACAACGCATACCAACATGAACGCAAACAGGCAACCAGAGGTTTTCCCAATACAGTGCCATACATTTACGGCTGTGGGAACCAGTTTTTTAATAGGAAATATGCGAGTCACATTTCACCAAATGTTTTGCGCAGCAACCCTCTCCTAAAAAAAAATCGTCAAGCAACAGTTTCTGCAAAAATTCTTCCTAGTCAATTTAAAGAAGTAAATATCAACACAAAACCATCATACACGTACATGTACTTGGAATCGACAAACGTTGTCCAAAAAACATAAAAAAGGAAAATTGAACAGTTTGGCCTTGCATGTTGATTTGCACATGTATGGAGTGTCCTAAATTTGTATTTCAAAGAGAGCACATTTTCAGCAACAAAAAATCAGAAGTAACCTGTTCCATGACTTATGACTTTAAACCACAGTCACAGGCTGTGACATATTGCCAAATGAGGGCGCTCTGCATGATTTACTGAAAGCATCATTGACAGTAGGTGATTCTGCATGGCTTCAGGTTGCATTCTACTTTCATTTGTCACAACTGTAAAAAGATGCATGTGTGGCACTGCCAACTCAAACAAAAGCATAAAACTACTGCATAACTGTAGGCACAATTATTTTTTCCCCTCAAAAAATATGGTAATCAAATTTTCTGGAAGGCAGCATTGTATAATGTGTGCACATGCCTGATAAAGGTTCTGTTTTAGCTGAGATCCAGCTGAACTACAGTCATTAGCAAAAGGTTTAGGACCACCCATACAAAATTAATCAGCCTGAAGAAAATCCAACCTTACTGGTACATCAATCGATCGTGATAACTTATGTTTATTTTCTGTGTAACCTTAGGACCTTGGTTAAACAGCTATTTGACTACATTTCCATGATTTGAAATGTTAACAGTCTAACATTTAGTGCGCCCTCCTTTATTTCTGATTACTTAGACTGGCTTTTTACCCAAGCTGCCTTACAGACAAAATGTCACACAAGACGTGCCTTTGCAAAAACCCTCATTCAAATGGGTATAAAGCACTACACTGATGTTATGCACCACTGTAAAACCATGTTAAGTAATCATTTATTGAGACAGTGTAATGCAGGCCCCGAGACAGAATTACCAATAAAATTCCAGATGGTCTTAAACTTTTGCAAATGGCTGTACATGTACACATTGTATGTATGTATGTCAAGATAATTATAGAAGTGATCTTTGTTATGAATATGAGGGGCTGCAAATAAAATTAAAGGGGGCCATTTGTATAAAAAATATATGATAGGTCATAAACAACAGTGTTCATTTTTTAGTTAGGCACAATGTAGGTAAAATGTAACTGGAAAAGTTTAATATCGTGAAACAGTCTTCGCTGCCAATGTCTAAATGTTGTGCTAACTTTATTTTTTAAAAAAACCTCTAACACAAAAACTCTCCTCCGAAAGAAATAACCCCACAATGTCAATGGTAACAAACCACAAAGTAACAATTTACAAGAATTTACATGTACACGGGTCACTTCTGATAAAGGTAAGACAGGCTGCCGGGACTACTTTTTTTCTCTCTCCCTCTTCAAATTACAGTCAACCACAATAGCATTTGGGAAAAGCAATCAAAATACCGGGGTTGGAGTGTTTGTTCTTGGGGTGAGTGCATTGTCCGGGGCAAACACACCTGACGCAAACCCTCTTTGAGTTGGGTAATTGAAGAGTGTCGACTTGTTGGGCCACGTAGAAAAGAGTGTATTTAATTTCGTGTAATAACTGCTTGGGGAAGGGTAAGCAAACAGGACGATTTTGACTGGATTTAGCTTTCATGTCAAGGAAACTATTACTCATGTAATGCAGCATGCATGATTAATGTATAAATCTCTAAGAATCTATACATGTACATACACGTATACTGAGGAAGGAAGTGTGCCTCTGAGATGGAATGAAACACTTAAAAAAATCAAGGGTAATTGAATTTGAAGCTTGAATATGCGTTTTTTTACTTTTTCTATAATTAGTACAATTTAGAACTACATGTACACAGGAAGTTTCCTAAGAATCCTCACTTTACGTCATCTATTATGGATGTGAGCAATTAACCATGTTCCTTTCCAAGAGGAAAAGAAATATCAACCAACAGGTGATAACTTGGTACATTAGTTTTCAAAACCAAATCGAATGTGACTGAGAGGACACAACTAGGACATAAAATTCCTGGACGTTAATAAGTACCCGTCACTATGACTTGATCGCACAAAAGAGCCATAAGACACAGCCAGAATGATGTACATGAAATCACAAATATCCCCACCTAAAGATATTCTGTGGAGGGGGCCGGCTTGTGCACCCACAGAAGTTGTACAATTGCTCACAGTTGGCCCTTGAACCTTTTTTGTATGAAATACTGTAACCGTTGTACATGTTGTATAGTTACAGTCACACAAGCAGCCTAGGGATTCCATGCATTCTGGAATAGTTTCTCCTCCACTGTTGGACAGACAATTGAAATGTGATTGAAGTCTTCTTATTTACCAGTGGGAATCAGCAATAAATATAACCAATTTTATTGAACTAAAAACGCACCAGTACTTAAGTGCTGCATAAAAATACATGTAAACTTCTGAGTACTATGCTCTTACAATTAAAAAAGGGCTAAGTTTTTATTCCTTCTAGCTCAGCAAACAGAGAGTGGAGAGTCTCCCACATAAATTCAAACTGTCACCAGGATAGGGTGTGATCCTGCTAGGAGCCCTGTAATAATTCCTGACAATCCTAACCTTACAGTCTGGCCTTCTTGGACACCCTGTACAATGGAGATGCCGGGTGTGCAGGGGAGACCTCTCACCACATCACATCAAGAGCTCCCAGGGACTCTAGTCTAGCCTTGGATTGCGGTGAATTTGTATAGCCCCCCATGATGCCGACAGTCCATTATTTTCATTCTTCTGACTGACTGACTGCCAACAGACCTTTTATCTGTCAATAATGCTTCTGTCCACTGTGTGACACGAGTCTCCTGACACAGACAAAAAGATATTTCCCTGCCAAGTCTGCCTCCAATATTGGGCACAAAGGCCATGCCGTCTGAGATGGCATTCATTTTCATAGTGGGCCTCAGTCCTCAGCTGGTGTTGGTCAAACTGTCAGTCCAGAGAAATTTCCAAAATAGTTGTGGAAACAGTCAAACCTTTGCAGCCTTATTTTTTCCCTGCCACATTTACGGTTGCATCTTTTTTTGTAATTAATGAACAATGGTGCAGGAAAACAATGGGCTCTGAGCTCAACCAAGAGAGGGTGCTATTTTCTTTACAGTGGAGGCTCCTTTGGTTGGAACTGAACTTTGCTGGTTCGCAAACAACTAGGAAATGCACAGGTCACGATCGCATTGCTTCTAAATTTAGTACAGTAAAGTCAACATGCACAAGATGTGACAGCTTCACAATACAAAGTATTGGTTGAATGCAAGCACAGCTATTTCAAAGGATATCCTGCAGCTACATACCAGGTATGCACATTTTCTCAAAGCAGTCTGTCTCCAAGTTTATTTCACATCCCCATTTTCTGGAACACAAGCACCATTCTGCATTGATAGCTGATACACACCACTGCTTTAAAATCCCCATCAATGAAGGCCTTTGCAATGTCATCCATACATCCTGTTCAACCCAGAAAAAAATCTGACAAAACAAATCTGAAGACCGGCAGGCCATGGCACAACAGTCAACTTCTTTTTTTCCCCCACACATTTAATTAAGTCTCTTTTCACGGAAGTTACTTATTAACAGGCTAAAGACCAAGCAAGGTAAACCATTGCTAAGAAGACATAACATTAAGATGTACATGTAACACCAGAATAGTTTTTTTTTGGGGGGGGTGAAAGAAATGTTAATAGTTTTAGTTTCATCTGCCACTGAGGACTTAAAGATGCATCAATCTTGCGTACCCATTACAAGGTCTATCTTTCAGGAGTGCAACTGCTACATAAATACAATGCATCGTGAGTTTTCCTTTGTCCATATTAAAAGTGAAATCACAAATGGCCATCCTACCTGTCTCCATAAAAAATTTCACAAATGCAAAAAAAAAAGAAAGATTCGTTTTGATTATGCAAACATCCAGGTGCAACAGCATCCCGGTACCTTAAAAGACTTGAATGGGTAAAACCAGTAGCACATGTATTGTGTGCACCTGTTCCAGTGGGGTTACTGGGTACAGCTTATAATTGAACAGTTACCATACAAACTGTCAACACCAGGAGATATTGCCCCTTAAACCAAGTCCTGTTGCAGAGAAACAGCGCAATGGCTCCTTATTGACTGTTGGACTCAAACACTTCAGACCCAGCTGTAATCTGACTTGCAAAACACTGCCTGGAACTCTGGCAGCCTGGAATGGATATCTTTTTAAATGAGTGGTGACGGCGATTTGTCAACCTACATAATGCGGGAATGCTGGTCAGGGTTCCTGTAAACTGGCTGTGAGAATGATAGTGATTCATGCGCAAAAGAATATGTATCGACGTGAGCGGCGAGTGCAAATTCCATTACAGATGATTAATTTTCAGGAAAGATGGGGTACTGTTTGTTTTTTTTACAAAAAAACTGTCTGGCCCGTGTGTACTTCAGACAGCAACAATCCCCATACTGGGATATCAGAAAAGTTGCAGTCCCCTCTCAGTAAGAAAACTAGAACAAGAGATAACGTGCAAACCTCAAATAAATGCTTACATTTAAATCAATCCCCTGGGGTGGACAAAAGATTCAATCTGGATTGATTCTTTGTAGGAAAGAAACTTGTCCCTCTCTCCTCATTCAGAGGGGAAATCAGATTTCAGACATTTCCAGACAATTTACATTACATGTATCATGTACATGTGTGTACAGTACTTGTACAGCCAAAAGATAATGAACAGTGTGAAAGTTGATCGTCGAGCATATACATCATGAATGAGAAGTCAGGAATCTAGACATACCAATACCCATTTTTCACTGGCATTGTTAATTAGGTGCCTGTACCATCATTTAACCATTTGCTGATAGTATTACCTTTGGCCAATAATTTTGACTTCTAACAAACTCCGGGGCGTGCCCAAGGCGAGATATTTGCTACTACAACAGGCCCTGCGCAGCAGCCTAGTTCAACTTTACCGATAGCACAGGGCCCCCTCAACTGACTCATATTCTGTGCATGTGTACAAAAACACAAATGGGAGATCAGCGTGTACAAACATCAGCCGTAACTAAGTCAAATGCACATGACGCTTCAACACGTCAACCGTGCCTGATGGTCAGATTCTGTTCACTGTTCCTCTGATATGGAGTGGTTAACATTATTGGCGAGAGAAACCCTACGGATATGAGGAGAATAGTGCCAGCTAACGCCTCGTACGACAGCCCATGTAGCATCTTCATCCAAGGCTGATCAGAAACTGTTAATGTCTGAGGCAGTGAGCAATCCTCCTGTCAGATTCCAACCTCTGCTTCCTCTTTCGTAAGTTGTAAGGAATTGCCTGAATTACTCAAATTGATCATTTATTTAGGGACTAGGGGTACACAATAGTGTTACAAATTATTCAGATTGTCCATTTAGATCATCACCGGAGAGTACATATATACATGTATAATGAACCCTCTAAAATCTCGCACTGCAGTATTAACGAGGGTACATGTACATTCAATGTACCTTGAGGATGAAGTGACTGAAAACAAGTTTATACGGAATATGAGAAGGGAGAAAGATGTCAAATTTGGGGTTTTATCTATAATTATCTTCTTTTCTTTTTTTAATATTTCAGGGGGTGGGTGTGATGGGAGGAGTTGCAAAGACAATGGGGAAGGGGGCATGTATCTCCTATGACAACCCCCTCCCCTTCCCCTCACTATGCCGCTGGTCATAAATCCCTGGAAATCCTGTCAAACCATACCTTACATGTATTTGGGGAATTCTGGATACACTGTACACATCAGAACCAACTTATGGTTTGGTGAGATCAAAATTTGTTCAAAAGGGAAGAAAAACTTACCTCCAATAGTGAAGTGCCAGTCCAGGGCAGCGGTCCCCACATTTCATACAAGGGCGTCCTTTGTCCGTGTCATAGCCCGGGCCATGCTGCAGGGGGAAACAAATTAGAACAGATGAGGGAATTAACAAAAAATCAAACGGATTTAGCTGCCTTCAGGGAATGAATCTGTGACAGATTTGAGGCAATTGCCAAAAGACACCAAATGGGAATTCTCTAAGAGTACCATAGGTGTACGTACATAAATTTTATAAATGAGGGAAATAAAAAAAGGGGGAAATAAATGATATCTTGTTTATTTCAAGTGATTTTCTGATGTGAATTATGAGGTTGAACGCCATGATAGGCCTACTTGATTCATTCATAAAATCTGCACTGACTTTCTGCATTCATTGATACTCCAGAAAATTACTTTCATCATGGAATTATCTTACTGGAAAATCTCTGGCTCAAGTGTAATTCATGAAAATTAACTTCTATTTTTGAGATTCATGTAAATGTGCTTTAATCAAAGACTAATGACTTTATATTTCTTCTGGTGTATGCATGTATATTCTCTGGTTTGATAGCATTGTCTACTCATGTTACTTTTTCTACTTCCCAATTCAAACAATCTTCCCCTACCGCACAAAGATTATGCCAAGAAAGAGCAATTTCACATATCAATGACTGTGTCAGACATTTTCATTTCAGGCCTAAGGTTACCTAGGCCTATAGCCCTAAGTATAACTTATTTATTTTGAATGGGAAACATTTTCAATGATCTCTATTAAGAGGTACTAGGAAAAGAACTTCATTTAGCTGCAAACTGAAATAAGATTCGGAGATTTAAAGGTGGTAGCCTAGGCCTAGGCTACGTCAACCAACAGTTGGCCCCTAAAATGAAAGTCATCTGTTATGTAGGCATGGTTGGCCTGATATACATGTAACAAATAACATTTCCTGACATGACTGATATTCACACTGACATGATTATATTATAATGCCACTATTCTTTTCCTTGATCCCTTTTCTCTCCCACACCGGATGACTGCTGCTGTCAATGTCCAACAGCCAAGCACAACTGACTCACACTCTAAAATGAGTATAAAAGTCATGCCGCGCGCGTAGTCAACTGCGTCACGAAGTCCAAATGTCATGTCATGATGTCGTTGTTGTCATGATTCATATGTTGATGTTCTGGGACCCGGTAACTTACCAAGTCTTTTTTATCCTTTTTACGTCCACCACTTCCTGTTCTAAGCAGCATGATTGACGGTACGGTACAATAAAAAAGACCTGAATTAATTCAAACAACAAATGCGTGCTAAAGTATTACACTAATGAGATATTCACGAGCAGAAAAGTACACGACATAAGTCGATACTGTAGGTCGCCATTTTGATAAACAAGACGCGTCACTATGCGGAAGAATTTTGGTAAACGTGTTTACCTCTGGTAATTGGTTTACGTTCGCTCTTGAAATAGTACCGTGCCAAAAGTTTTCTGACGATGGCTGGTTTACAATTCAGATAGGCGGTTTACAGCTCCGTTTTCTTCTTTTTTTCCATTTAATGTACGTTTTCACTTTAAATCCCAACATCGTCTATGTACTTGATAGTACAGAGTGCCCCAAGCTCAGTATCACGGAAGATTGGATCATTTAGGGTGCAGACCACTAATTCAAGTGAGAATTTCTGGCCAGCTCATTAGCATTAAAAGTGCCCCCCACAGTATCTTTTGAAAAAGGAGATTGTTTGGCCCCCAAAATGGTGAGATTGTGTAAATCGTTGCCGGGATCAACTCCCTGGGTCTTTGAGCTTTCATATGAGAGCAAAAGGGCTAAAAACTACGGTTGAAAAATGGTCCAAAGTGCCCGAGAAAGTTGTGGGTTGCTACTTGAAAAATGGCTGCAATCAGACTTCGGAGAAATCACTTTTGGGGGGGGGGGGTGATTTTGTTTTGTGGGAATAATTAAAAATGTAATTGGTTAACCCACAAAAAATTGCAAAGAAATTGAAAGATAAGTGACCAGACAAGAGTTTCATTTGTGTTTCAGAAATCTCAGGGATGTTGGCGTGCATGCTATTGGGCCCTGAACAGTGCTGATTTTACACAGTTTTCAATGGGGCTTGAATTAGTGGACTGAACCCATATAGGCCGCGTTGATTTCTAAAAGCTTGAGCCTGAAGGACGTTGTCCCAAAATTTGAACTGTTACAATTTTTCCAAGCAGTGTTTAGAAAATTGTTTAAAAGGTGACTAGTTTTTCCCCTGGTCATTTCCCAGAAATGGTTACATTGATTTTTCTCCACTCTGAAAATGTTATTGAAAGCGGTAGTTTGGAAAGAACCTTAAACTTACTTTGTAGTTAACGCGATGTGACTTGGAAAAGGCGGAAAAAATAATCCCTTTACAACACAGTTTTACAGGGACACAATTTTGCCCCCTCCCCCAATATCCCAGATGGGAATTTTGTGTTTATCCCAATGCAGCACCGTGAGATACCATTCGTTCTGTGGTCAGAATTAAGACACTAATCGGAATAAATTATTGGAATTAGTGCATTAAATGAGGTTCCTCGGTTGAGAAAACTTCGGATGATCTACGCGCATTCTGCCATTTGTGATGCATGGAATTCGGTGTACCTGTATGTACTCGCGAGACTCTGACCTGCAACATGAGTTGTGAATGTTGTCTTCTGAGTAAAGAGGTAAAAAAAATCCAAAGACATTTGTTCAAGACTCTAGCGAGTCGCAATTTATAGCCGTACGTTTAAAGTAATAGAAGGGCCTTAAAAGTCGACAGGAAGCGTTATATCGATATAAAAATTGATGATGTTCACAAGTGCCAGCTATTTTGTCAGGAAATGTTACAGGACAACGATTTTACGTCAGAGTGAGCACAAAGGACTTCAGTTCATTGTTGAGAGACGCTATTGGCCGTCCTGCGGTTGGTAGACTGCGTTTAGAAAAGCAACAATGGACAGTAATTATATATAATTATATAATTATATAAGAAAATGGACAGTAACTTTATTCAGTTTAACCACTCAGCAGCTTGTAATCATCCCATTGTCGGCACATCAAAGCGTTCAGTATGTTCAGAAATTGAAGAATGTCGAAATTTCCTCAAGCTGAAACCAGTTCAAGATTAATTGGATCATTGTATGCAACGCTTTTGGACCTGGTACCCTTGATGTGTAATTATAATGTTTATACCGTGACACATTATCAGGCGAACGGAGGTGCCTTCACACCCCGCCGGCTACTCTAAAGACATGAGGCATTAATTTTAAAGTTGGTTTTCGCTGAATAAGAACGGATTAGGATTAGACCAATTAGGACACCTCCGGCTAGCGGTTGAAGGAAAGTTTCTGAGTATTTCACAACTTGGGGAAACGGGATGCCATTGATCATCAGATGGAGTCAGATAAGAGAAAGAAACAACAGGTGTACAATCAGTTGAAAGAAAAGAACAAACCTCAATACTCACGAGGAAGAGTACGGATGTTGGTAAGGGATCACTTATGGCTCCGGTGTGACAGCCTACTAGGCCTACTTTATCACCATTATTTTCAGCCCCAGCTCTAAACTTCTGCATTAACTGTCCCTCGTAACCTATGCTTAATGACAAATGCAGGGTTTTGTCTCGAGAGCCAGCAGGCTATGCCACTGAGAATGATTCCTGTAGTCGCGCCTCTAATCAAGACATGTTAAGACATCTGCCTTGTGGGGGCGCTGTAACGCTCAAGTTAAATGTAAGTTTTGGCGACCTCCGTCTCCAATTTTTTGGCGACGGGGGAAACAGAAGTGTGTCTGTGGGAACTGCATGCTAGTCAGTGGCGTAACTACGGGGGACATGTGCCCTCCCCCTCCCCCCAGCGGATGCCCGTGCCCCCGCCACCCCCCGACATTTAGCCCTAGTTACGCCACTGATGCTAGTCACTACTTTTGACAAATTGACACGATGGGAAATTCAAACAGTGAAGTAATTGACACCTGTGTAATATTTTGAAAGCCATATTCTACTGTCATACTCTCATTATTGTTCCTAAAATGCCTGGGCGTCAGAAGGGTATATTGAAGGGGTGGGGGACAAAAAGGGGAAAGAAGCGAAAATGAAAGAAAGGAGATAATGGGATGAAAGTCACCTATTTACTCTAACATGCCCCGGAATTAATGACCTTCCAATGTCGATGGCTTTTCAGTTTGTTGCTGAAGTGCTTTGTCCCCCCTCCACCTTGAAGATTTCCCTTCCTGGAGACACCCATTCCGTGGGGTTGAAATGTCCGAAAGGAGCAATCAAGGGGCGCTTTTTGCGAGTTACATTTTGTCACCAAGTAGCGATCATGACAATTCCAAACAACTGGTCGGGAGATTTTTTTTGCCAGTGCATCGCACGACAGGTGACGGGGTTGCTCCACACGCAATCATAATTAAAGTAGTCCCTCGGAAAATTACAATGAACCTACGACATCCTCCTTCCCCCTTTTTTTAACTTCAAGTTGCGGGTCAAGGAGGAAAAAAACGTGGGACTGTTTAGTATTGTGCCCTGAGTCACTGCGTGGGCGCGCTGAGAGGCGGTCGATCGGTGGAGGGGGGGAGGCAGGACTTCCTTCCTCCCACGAGGTACTGGCAGATTTAAACCGAGAGATCTGGTACAAACGAACGCATGCATGGGACGACATTGTTAGAAGACATTCTGCCTGTAGATTGCAATTGGGTTCCAAGGCATACGATTTGCGGCAGCCTCTCTACAAACCTTCGGGAACGAGGTCACTGCAGTCCTCCATGTTGCCGTAGATTTCTTCCACAAGATTCTTCAGTCTTGAGGGAAATCGTATAAATGTATTTTGGCAAACCCGAGCAGGAAATGCGGAGTGTGCCATAATAACATAATCGGGGGAGGGATTACTTCGCCACTTAAAGTTTTACTCAGATTGCTTTCTAAAATACCTATACAAAGTGTCCGTAGCAAGTAGCTATAACTCATCACTAGGCCTGAGGGGTTCACACCCTGCATAGACACCAGTGATAAATCCTTATATATAAAAATTATTTTAAAAATACTCATAACTCTCACAGGTGTCCAGGCCGGACAAAAAAATCATGTTCGACATGTCCTGTTTCATTTTTCTTTCATTTTTTAGTGGCTTGACCGATGAATTTTTGAGAAAGTCTCACCCAAAGCAGGCCACCCCTAAAACGAAGGAAATTTCACTGCCCAGAAAAGTAGCCGTTTTGAAAAAGCTTCCCTCTGCCAAACTGCTTAATTTTAATAGTGCCACTTTCGGACCTGAGTGCATCCAAATTGCTCAGAATAGGAAGCCCAAGTCCGGGCCAGAGGTTCAGTGCCACATTTCTTCAATTCCCCAATTCCATTACTCTCAGGACCCTCTAATACAGAATAATTTTATTAATGATTTTTCTAGCCTGTTTGCTTGGGTGCACTCTTCGATCTGCTGGGGTGAAATCATTGCATACTGTGGATGTTAAAGTCCAGTAGAAAGTCATCACTGTTGTGGTTTTGGTCCTCTGACACTGTGAGGAAGCTTTACTTATGGTTTATCCCGAGTCTTGAAGGGGGGGGAGCAGAATGGAAATTTTCCCCTAAACGACCAGTGTCCAATATTTGTCATCCGCCAAAGAATCCCCTCTCCCATCCCCGGAGGAAAGATGCGGAGCCGCTTATAAACCGTCTGGTCCTCTCGGTTCCTTTAAACGGGGCAACATGTAGTCTTGGTTCCAAGACCTTCCAGTTCCATGACACTGTGAAGCATCTCACGTACTGTACATACTGCACATGTACAGTATGTATGTAAATGTACATGTGCATGTACAGTACATAAACATGTATATGTACAGGGCGGTATCACCTCACAAATCGTTATCCTGCGATAACGGTATGTACATGTGGCGAAAGCGCCCTCTTACCCCTTACAATGTAGGTGTGTGTTTAGTGTCGCGGAATAACTACCTGAAGGTCTTATTAGACTAGGCAACATGTCTTCCAGGGAACATCAACTTCCCCTCCCCCCGCCCAACTTGATTTTTTAGAAGCAAAATACTTCATCAGTAAATTGTGCGTAATAGTTGCACCGTGTGTGGGTTGTGGTTTTTTCAGTAAGTAGTAGACTTGAATACATTTCCCGACCCTCAGGGGCAGGAAATGAATCCGAATTGGTCATCCAAGAGTTTCCGGTCTGTGGGGCAGTTGAACCCGACCTTCACGTGGACATTCCGTCCCCGGGGAAATCGGGCGACATTAGCCCCTCGGGTGGACTGACTAAAAGCGGGCCGGCTTCCCCTTAACCGCCGTGCCAGCCGGTAAGGCCCGGTCCGGGTCCTGCGCACTTGCCTTAGGGAGGACATTTCAACAGCGTATAAGCTCTCTGGTCGACTGTCCTGGACAAAGTGCAATTTCATGCAGAGGCGGGAGGAAAGAGGCTACACCGGCCAGAACCGTGGTACGGTGATGCACGATATACACGCACGACAAACACGCAAGATAACGCAACGCCTGGATGGAACCAAGTCAGAAATACTTATGAAAATTTTGGAAATAAAAAAAAATCTGTACTTCTCCTGGTAACTTGAAATTGCTCCATTCATGGTTGATCTATCTTGAATCGAGTGAAATTAAGACGACCTTCCTATTTTTTTAACTTAAGATGAGTAAGAAATGAGTAAATGGTCAAATTCTTAATACCAGGACTAACGTTCTTGAACTCGTGTTAAACTACTTCGAATCAAGTTACACCGGCACTGGATACGCCCCCTTCCACACCTCAGGAACATCACAGTTTTTAACTGTATTCTACTTGCCTCAAGTCGAATGAAATCCGATAGTACCGGAGCGTATCAATAGATCCGGGACCATTTCGATTTTATACAGATTATTTTAATCCCTGTCCAGGGCATCATTCAAGCCAATCTGTCCCAGTTTCCGAACACTGGATTCTCCATTTTGGTTGATGTAAAGTGCGCCCCCTATATCCTTCATTCACTAAGCACAATGTAGTACCCTAGAGCAGACAAAGCGATCTCTTCATGCTTCCAGTTTCAAAATAAATCTGGTCATAAGAGCTGTGTATAGGGCGTGAAGCCTGTTGAAACCTTGAGGGGTAAGAATTCTCTTCCATTCCTTGTAGATTTATAGTTGTGCGCTTCATTCAGCGTCAGGTTTGCCCTAGGTTTAGGGTTTGCATTTTTAAACGATTGCCCCTTTTTAGGAGTGCAGCATCTTCGGAAGATTAGTACCTGAGTCTGTCGGGGTATAAACATAGGGGTGCTGTTCGACTTTTTAGAATCTGGCATATTTATTTTGCTGTGGACCCCATCTACTCGGGGTACACACAATGGAGACTACGACAAAAATTGTCACCTGCCCAATGTCACATCCATGCCAGGCTTTGTGGCGAGATTCAGTTGAAGAAATGGGATGTACACCCGCCGCTCTTCCCTCGTCACGCCCATCGCTCCAGGCCGTATGGGGATTGCGGTTTCAACGCAGAAGCGAAACTGTACTTTGTCATCGTAATTGCTAGGGACCTGGAAGACTGGGGACCCAGAAGACAACTTTCCCTACGTGAACCTATGAACATGTCACCCGCAACGATTTTCCCAACTTCGAAATGATTTGCATTCACGCGTCTGTGTATGGGTTGTGGGGGTGATAATGGGGCGATGTGTTCACGAAGGGCTGTAGTACTGTACAAGTAGGCCTACGATCGAAATGCTCATCGGGCTGGAGAGAGGAGGGACTATGTTTGTATGGACAGTAGAGACCTACAGATGAATCCGAGTGCACTGCAGATCCACGCGTTTTTTTATACCCCCGTAAATGGGTGGAAATGGCTTCTGTAAATGGCAGGGAGGCATCAGATGAGGGTCATGAGGGGGTATTGACCTGTTACCTGTCTCCGTTTCTTTCTGTGATAAATTTAAAAGAAATGAAAAGAGCCAGACACTGACATGAATAAAAACTTTTAGTATTAAGACTGTCAAGTACGCTTTGACGCAGGAAGACGCATGAATGAAATCATTTCAAAAGCACAGTAATAGCGCGGCAGTCGCCCTAGTTAACACACTGTAGAGCAGTGTCCTGCCACTGCCGTTCAGAACACCGATGCCCAAAATACCCCGTTGAGCTAAAGGAATATGGAAGGGCTGCGTAGCACTGTGATCAGAATATCGACGAGAATATAATATCAAATCAGTGCTCTGAAATATGTGATTGCCGAGCTTTCGGTAACTGAGTACCTTCTTCAGGGCAATCCCATATTTCAGAGCACTGTTGAGCTAAAGGGCTTGCCGTGACATAAAGAATACAACTTACCAAGCCAAACCCGTGCTATACGCCGTGCTGCTGTCGTGCCGAACTTTACAAAAAAATGATGAGGCTATTTAGCACAGGGTATAATGGCCTAGGCCCAGGAGATGTGTTATATTTCAGGTTATCTTTCGCCTTATTCGAAATTAAAGACCATGATTACTATTTTTCAAATCTCATCTTCTCCAGCTTGTTACATCCCCCCCTTTAAGTAGATGTAGCACCGCCCCTTAATTCCTACTCCAATGCAAGGGAGAGAAATGGGAGAAGAGAAATATTCGAGGAAGTAAGGGACCTGCTAAAAATGTGTACAAATAAATTGAAATCTCATATTATGTGTCTTACGTAAACGAATTTTCCCATATCACAAACTTGTAAACACTCGTTCCGCGGTTCAAACTGCCTGTCAAAAATAACACTGTGAACAAAATGATAGGTAAATCAAAACAACATATCTCTCGAAATAAACATATTGGCCAACTTAGCCAATTTCCCACGGGTTTGAAGACCTTTGCCATGCGTATTTTGAAATGCCACCTCCGTCAACAGGACACGAAAGATGATAGAGTACGGTATCTGGCCTGAGCAGTTGACCTAACTCCAGGGGAAACGCAGCTGATTATCATGATATTTGGCACCGGCCTCCAGATAAGTATAGGATTTCCTCGGCGCCAAAACACACCTTTATTTTATGAGATATTTTGCCTCTTTTCGACAAATCAGAAAGGCAGTTGATTGCACACTAATTCTCAGCTGTTTCGATGTTGTTTGAGACTGCTGCGTTTCTCCCAGAAGTTCAAGGTTCCATTGTGACGGGAGGTCTAATTATGGTTTGTGTTTGAGCTGGAAAATACCTCCAAACTAATGGATGAAATTAGCCACATTGGAACCCTTCCTTGTTTATGTATGGTGGGTCAAACAGTGTTAATTATGGGAGCCTCGATGGGCTAATCAGCTAAAAGTGTGGCCAATTTCAAACAGTGACGATTTTAAATTATCAAGAGAACATCTCTCATCGTTTGGGCCAAAGGCCTACTATCTGACAAAATATGTTATTAATTTGCAACAAGCTGCAGGTAGTTGAACAATTCTTTTCAACTCTGGTTGGTTTTTGCACTGCGCATGTAACTTTGCATTTTCGTCACGTAGTAGCTTGTCTGACTTTTTCATCTCCAGTGAATTGTTCACTTGACGTTACTGCACGTATCGACTGACTTAGGCCCCGTAATATACCTCTTGGTTTATTGCGACCTGTTTACTTGGCTTTGGTCCCCCTTGCCTGTTCCCGGTCATCGACTCAGCCTGAAAACTTGACAGTCAGAGAGACACACCGTGACTCACCGGCGGTTTTTAATGCCTGGATAAAGTAGACTTGCTGCACTGGCGCGTATGCCTAGTGATAGTCCACGGTGCCATCGGGAGTCAGGGTTAGGGAATCGGCGCACGGGAGTTGCGCACCTTAGCGAGATACCTCGCCCGTCTGGACCTCGGAAATCATGGGCCAAACGCACGCTGGAAACACGGTGACCAGGAGAGTCAAGGATGAGACTGCGGTAAGATTTTCCACTCGCCTTCTAATTCTCAGTGCGTTCATGGCTTAAGCTGTTAATAATCATAATAACCAGTGCTTTTTACAATGACACTGCCAGGGAAACAGAATACGTTTCAACTATTCACAGTATCTTTGTATCAGTGATTGGCGGCTGCAGCTGAACTAATGACACGTTATTTGGATCAATGTCAGTGCCTTGTACTGTTGTAGAGGCGACAGTGAAGGACAAGACAACTCCTATCGGCAAGTGGAATTGTCAAAAATTACGATGTTGATATCTTGACTGTTTTTTTATGAAGATAGGGAGTGCAATAGTGATAAAGATACATGACGATTACGTCAGAGATCAGCTCAACGCATGCCATTTTCTAAACAGACCTGACCGTTTTCTGGACAACTCCGTTGTAATCTACAAAACACCTCTGGCGCCAAACGTGCCCTTTAAGAGCATGTTCATTTGGGAAATGGGAGGCACGGTATTTTACGGGTGGTTTGGAAGACTTTCTCTCATCCTTTGCCACAGTCGGCGAACCGTAGCGAAACCGACGGCTGCTTGACGCCGCTCGACAAGCGATGCTCCGTTTAACAAAAACAGAACAACAACCGCTTCCACCCCCCCCCCATTTCCGTTTTACGTCCCGGCTATTTTGGCCCAGACCTTGCGCAGTTCCACTTCCTGTTCTACATGACGCGACTACCCTGTGCTCAGCTTAGATACCCATGTGCGAAAACGCGCATTTACACATGCATAATGAAGGCGCGTGCGTCGTTAATCTGCTTGGTTGACGGGACATTTGCGTTGGGGGTCCTTTGACACTATTCCCCAATAATCTTTCCACGAAGTGCGTCTGACGCTGCTCCCTCGTGATAACGAATCATGTTCTCCATTAATTGAATTTGACATATTAGGAAAACGGTCTGATCAGCATGCACGAGAAAGTGTTGTTTGCAGAGGGGTAAATTCCAAAAGTCAGTTTGGATGGTTGACGGACTTGGAATTTCTGTAGGGGCCAGCACTCATTTTCGAGTGGCCATTAACAAGAAATGGGTTGAACACTCACGAGGGCACCCCCCCCTTTGAAATTGCCTAACTTGGGCAGAAAGTTTTTATGAAAGACTTCGTATGCTGTACTATCGCGTGCAGCTCCGGCATTTCCTCTACCAGCTGGCAAGATAGTGCACACCCCCACCAAAAAAATCAACATGGCTTCTTGTGACCAAAAAACCTAGTGGGCCTGGACAAACACTGAACTCGAGCGATTTTTCAAGGCAAGTGAGTGACTGGGCTACGCGTTACACGTAGGCAAGGGGCAAGCTGTCATATACCGTTGCCGGCCATGTCCCAATCCGAGCTTCACATAACATGACTAATTTCCTCTTAACCTCAATTTGCACTCTCCCAGGCAGTTGTGTCATGTCCAAGGGTTAAAGCTGCCGTCGTCGCAACAAGACAGCTAACAGGTTACACGTGTGGATTGCTTGTGCGGGATGAGAGACGAATGAAGATATACCTGGACAAGCGGTGCGGGGGGGGGGTAACGCGTGGCTCCGCCCTTTAAAGTAGGATTGGGAATTGCTTTAGCGTTAAGCGCTATAGGCGAACGAGGCCGGTGGGTGATTTTGTGTTGTAGGAAGAAGGATACTTCGCATTAAGGGAAAGCTAAAATACTACTCTGTTAGCAGCAGAGTAGGCCTACTCCAAAACGTGTAGAAAATTTAGGCCTAGTCTCACCACTAAGAAAGCTCATAAAGATTACATGTAGAGAAATCCTTAGATCCCCTCCTCAAAAATTCCCATACAAATGTAGTTCTGGATCCGCCCATGCCACAGCGAGACAATCGATGCTTACAACGATTTAGGTTTGTAAGCTAAAGCAGTAAAAATTGATGTGCATCAACTTGATCTCATACCCGCCCCCACATTTATAGTCGTGGACATAATGATAACATATCTGATTTCAGAAAATGGCCTTTTATGTAGCTCTAGGGGAATTACAGCTGTCGTTTTCAGATTTATTTTTAAAGACAGAGGCTTTGTGGCACGTAGCAAGGCATGTTTTGTTTCACTCACCTTTGCGATTATTGGAACAGGGACACCTGTTCTCTTAGGCTGATATCAGTGCACCCATCGCGGTGCCTTCTGTTCTTGTACTAGTTCTTACATCATTGTCACCGCCTAGTATCCCCCAAAAAGTGCGGTACTAGCTGCTCGGAGCTTATGTCAAGCGCAAAAAGAAGAGGAAAAGGAAATTATGAAGCTTGTTTGAGGTTGTAAGCAATTGCATTAAAAGACTAAAAATATAACTGACAGTGTGTGAGTTATAAGGTAGTCCGAAGTTAATTCTGTGGTCCTCATTTACGACCAACGATTGTTTTTGGTTCCACCCCCCCCCCGAATATATCGCCGACCCTGCCTGGACTCTCCTAAGAAGAATAATGAGCAAAAAATAAAAACCTTAAGAATATCTGGCAAGTTTTATTTTTCTGCCTTTTTCTCCAACCGACCAACCCATTTTCAACGTAAACAAATATAAGAACCAACTACGGACGCCCTGGTAAGACAGCGTTTAGGTTATGATGCTATATTGTTTGCGGACATTGGTTTAATCAGAAGCTACTGATGCCTGTAAAGCATATGTTACCTGGATTTACCTTGTATGCTCAAATATAACTTCCTTTCCCTTTGAAACACGCTTAAGAAAACAGGACCATTCGCTCATAATGTATGGTAGTCGGTTTCAGTGTTGCGCGAGTCATCCGTTATTAAAGTTACAAAACTGGAGTATGACTTAACACGCTCGAGGAATATTCTCGTCATGATTTGGAAGTGTAATTTTTACGATTAATTCTATATGCTTTTATAGCGTTTGATAAACTGGGATATTTCTCGTAATATTTTACATGCCAGCTTTTAATCTATTTAGTTTAGAAAAACTTTCTCACTATGGACTACAACCAACATTTTGAACTAGGCCCTATACAAGTTGTTTTTTAACGCGACTTCAGCAAATTGCCAAAGTTCGCAATGTTGTTATTGAAGGAAACATACATTATTGTGTGAGTCCACACAGTCTAAAAACAGATGTTTTGCAGTCATTGCAACCCGCCCTTTTCTGACATACTGTGCTGAATTGTCTCTGTAGACGAAATTTGTACAGACACAACTGGGCATGCGTGGTCGTAAATATGACGCAGCACAGGAACATAGGTTGTGGCCGAATCGAATGACGGTAGCTTTGGGTCCGAGCGGGAGCAAGAGAGGACTGAGGCTCCTTTGGCGGGAACTGCACTTCGCTGCAATACGTTTAGAGCGAAAGGAACAAACGAATTTAGCGGCGTTGGCACATATTAGTAGCTGAGGTTCTGAGTGTGTTTTTTTATTTGGAAGATCTATCATGGATTAACCAAGGACATTACGGTTCAGCACAGAAACGAATGGAGTGTTACATCTCAATTCGTACTTGATTTTTTAAGTTCAGAAGGACTAGACTTTAGTTGCTTTATCACTTTTTGGAACGCCGCTTTTTGACCTTTTCTCCTCGATTCACTTTTTAGAGTACATTTTGAACAAACATAAAATTGAGGCCCTCTATTAAATTTTGGAAACGTCATCCAGAGCGGACTGTTGTTTCAAGGGTTTTTTTCGTTTACATGTACACAGGATTTACCCCGTCGACGAATCAAGCTTGCTCACAGACGACATCGCCTAATCGCAAGATGGTCACAGTACGAAAGTAAGATGACATGAGGCATGCTGAACTAAGGGTCCCCCTGTGTGGACAAGGGAAGTCGCTTGATACACCTAACTAATCAGAGACATTTATAGATATGGGGGTCTTTTGTGACGCCATGCTGATTTCAAAGCGATTGGCGCGAGTTGGCTGTTCGGGCGGGAGCTTTCCGCTTCACAGATCTATCGGAAAATGACAGAATACAAATTCTGCGAAAGTTATAGTTCTCTGTGAATCGTGTATATCAGCGGCCCTGAAACTATATATTAAACATCTGGCAAGCATTATTATATTGATGATCTCTTTTGTGCATTCACGGATATCTGTTCCAAATTAAGGACAGTTTACCCTAGTATCTTCCATCTGTATATACCCTGGGGGTAAGCACAGTCCACTTGAGCATATCGAAATAACCAGCCAACATGGCGGCTATTTCGACAGCGCATATTCCACCCTTCGCTGCAGGATATTTTTATAGGAAGGTTTTGATTACGCTGGGAGATTTATCTACCGTCCACCCCTTCCCTACAACAGATTGGGGTCTTCCTCAAGTTCTAGATTTCTTTTTATTATGGCTTTGCTAGGCGTATCAGAGTTTTTAGCCTTCCCTTCCAGTCGCACAGGTGAGATTTTAGATTACGACAGCTCCCCAACCTCCACTGGTTGGAATTACGGAGAGGTTATTTCAAATTTTCTACAGGCTATTTCTTGCACACAATTTCAGTGCAGGAAGCAGAGTAAGGTGCATCATTGACCTCCACCACAGCCAGCCAAAATCAAATTGTTAAAATAACTGCGCTAATGCAGTAAGGGGCGCCCAATAGTCGAGCCGAAGAGTGCAGGCCAGTAAATAGACCGAAACCTGCTTGCGCAGGCCAAATCACAACTTGTATGCGCTCAAATTCTCTATGAAATAGAACATTTTGTGACCCATGAACTTAAGGAATTGTAGAAAAGACAGGTTTAGACGGGCAAAGAGAATACCAGCTTGCGTCTCAGTGAGATTTGGAAGAAGTTGGTGCCTGAAAAAGGTCTATTTTTCGAGTAGTGTAGGCATCGATTTTTTCAAAATGGTGAGGGGCTTCACGACTGCTTTTTAGGGGGTGGCCTTCTGTGGCAAAATATCTTTAGAAGACATCGGTTAATGAATGGGAATTCGAAAAGAAAATGAAAAATCATAACTAGAGCTTTAATTTGATGTGCGTCGAGAACGCCTGAGAAACTCGTGAATACTTTTCCCGATTTTAGGAAGTTCAGGTATTTTTCACTGTTGGCTATGGCAGCTTATTTTACCGGTCTGCATCTCGAAGGTGTTTGAACCAATGCCCTCACGGAGCGCCAATCCCTGCAGGCTAGGAGGGCGACGACGCATTGCATGCAATGAGTGTGCGAAAGAATGCATGACAAGCTCACGATGTGTTTGAGGCTTAGCTCTCGGACACTTTGTACTCCAAGAGTACCAGTAACTGGACTTGAAGCACAACCAAACCAATGAACCATGATAAATGTTAAGGAAACAGTTCGTATAGCATTAATGATTTATTATACGGGATTCCACAGAGTTGGCGAAACATCGCGCCATTTGACTGGCTACAAACTTTGTGAAGTGTTTGCCTCTCCAACGCCGCAGAATATGTATAGTTTTTGGTTTGAGTATTATTTCTGTTTTAAACCACGGAGCATAAGGAACATATTTTATTCCGAATCAATCAAAAGAAGTGATCATCGAAAGTTTGGCAAGGACAGAAGAGTCATATTTCCGTCTGGTACAACGGTGCCCATCAACGCCAGCGCAGCTGCCGCGCGGTAGGAAATGTGCAACACGCGGCCTAGCCGTCAACCGTCTGTAGCCGATATTGAAGCTATTTTCCCGTGAGCGGGACTCGGGCATAAGTGTGGTGACAAAATTTTGATGACGTGATCGTTTGGCTCACCAGCTTGTTCTGACTGTCGATCATGGGACTCGGTAGCACGTCGGCTATACTGCATCGCATTAAAGACATGTCGATTTGGGGGAAATCACTTCCGACACACCTATCTTACGTACACATGAGGGATCGTTTCTGCACGACTCATGCTGTGCTTGCGGCTGTCCCACAACAAGAAGCGACCGTGAACTTTGAAACGCGGCTCCGACTTGTCAAACGTGATTACAAACTGTGTGCACATTTTGCGACCTTAAGGAAAAGAACACTTTCTGTCGCTTCAAGGCCAAAGTGTCTGTTTCATTCGCAAGAAGATTATGAAAGTCATCAAAAACTAAGCCGTGGCCTTTTCCTTTACGTTCAGGCGCTTACACTCCTCTATGTGACATCTAATTCGCTGTTCTTGGTGTCTCTTCCTGTGTGCATCTCTGGGCTTATACTCTTCGATACAAAGAAAAAGTCACTCTCAAAACCAGCGAGTCCCTCATAAAACCACCCCTGGTGATTGAAAACCACCCTAGAAAGAGTGGCAACCACTCCAAAAGAGTGAACTTTCCGCTACTCCAAGAAGACGTATAAGGGGCAATTCAAAAAGGAGTGTTGTTCTTACGTATGGCTCTCCTTTTAGAGTGAGTTTCACCTGAGAGTGGTTTCCACACTTTTAAGAATGATTTCATTCTTTTAAGAGTGGTTTTCACTCTTTTGAAGTGGATTCATGAGGGACTCACTCTTTTTGAGGATGGTTTTTCCGCACTTTTACCTTTATAGAGTAGCGGGCTTGATTACCGGTGTAAATAGTTTGCCGATTGCTGCCTTTAACTGTCTTCACGCTTGCATCTCATTCTTTTGTCTTAGCCCCGGCCAAGTCGGATGTACGTTCTCTGCATGGATATTAACTTTGTGTCCACGGAAGAAATAAGATTCAAGTAACATAGCATAATTCTTTTTCAGTTGAGGTAACTATAGAGCTTTCAGAGCACTTTTTTAACTGATAAATCTATACCACGGTAAAAGAAACGCAAAAATACAAAAAAGATAAAAAAAAAGCTTAAAAAGAGAATTAAAGTCATAGTGCAGGGAGAAGGGATTGTTATTGCCTGCATAAACAATGAGCTCCGACCTGGATACAGAGAGGGCACAGTTTTTCCAGCAACGGCATTTTGAAAAAAATGATTTAAACGGTGGGGACTGCACTCTACTGGTTCACACAAAGGACCATGAAGTACATTCGTTATGGCCGCGTCGCTACCAACAAAATGAACACTCCACACTAACATGGGGTGCTTCCGCTCAAGGCGGATTACTTGCTCTCATCGTTTGGGAATCAGTTATCCAATTTTGGTTGCATCCACATTTGTTTTCTCTGCCAGCCTCCACTTTCCTGGGTACCTTGTCTGCCGCCATCTGTCAACTCGTGTACTTGATTACCTAATAACTTTCTGCCCAGCAATAAATGCGTGATAACACACTACTAAGCAAATACTTTTAAAAATAAAATACCACAGAGTTTTTGGTGTAAAGGTTTGGAACTTCCACCAGAAAGGAAAACAAATAACGTAATAAGGCATCGGCTGTGAAAATGCCTTATATATGATTGTTTTTACGTATGCAACGCCCGATCTATATAAGCACAGAGTGTAAACACTCATTGATACCGGTCGATATTGGAGGATTGAGACCCTTGTAGGAAAAATATAGGCCTAAGTTCTCTTGCAATCAAAAACTGTGTTTATTATCTTGGTACCACTTTCTTTGAAGCTAGAATCAGAAGTTGTAAACGCCTTTTTTATTCCAGCCAGTCTTACCCTTTTGAGTCGTTTACCCAGCAATTTTACTCATACACGTTTTCAAAGCCTTTTTAATCTTTATTGTGTTTACATATTCTTATCCTTAAATATCTGTTCTAAGTTGCAACACAACATTTATCCAATCATGATGAATTTGAAAATGCGAACAGACTGATAGGAAGAATTGTTTAGAAGAGCGTTTCGCGCACTTTTTGCTGTGTTCGAAAATTAATCTCCGCAGGAACTGCAAGGAATTTATCCACTCAAGTGAAATTTTCCACTTGAACAGGACGGAATCGAAACGGAGCAAATGTACTCCCTTTTTGCCAAAAGTGCTTGAAGACGGTGGCCAAGTTAAGAGGCGAACAGAAACCGTTAGGCTCCCGTCGGCCCATGTGTTATTTATGATACACGGAGCGAAAGTTTGACAGAAATCAGTGGGGCGCTGGGGCTTGGTCGGCCCGGCACCCACGCTTGTGAAAACACGGTGATTCACGTATTTGTTGCAGGGAGGAAGTCATCGAATCCCCCGCGACATGGATTCCTGATTCATGACAGAGTGACGAATGAAACCCGTAAGCATCGAAGAGAATGGGTCTCACGTAACTGCTCCTGGTTTTACGAAATGTGACTTCTCCCGTATGAAACAGTAACGATGATATGGCACTTTTATATGAGCGGTTAGGGCTCTTTTGTTCCTTTGTGTTTGAAATTCTATACAGCACATGGAGGCCATGTTGCGCGCACTCTTTATTTTGTAATCAGGCCGTGAGGGTAGAAGGGGAGCTTAATCATTCCCTTTCGTACACGTGTCTCCTTCAGCATACATTGTCTAGATCGATCGTCGTTGGATTATAACATCTAATTGAAGTTGTTTTTAAAAATGTACTTCAGCCAAGGAACTGCAGTTTCCTTTGTATGAATTACAAATGGACTAAATATCGCAAAACGGGTCTACGGTGATGGCCTTCTACTGTGCTCTGTCATTATGCGCGTTTGCAAAAATGTACTTGCGCCTTTTCGCTCACTTCCACCCTCTAGTGATCTCCATGGGCGATACTTACAACGGAAGTTCAAAATTGATAATTAAGGAACTCCCTCTGCGTAACTGAGAGGATCGCCCAAGCAAAAGGCTCCGGACTCAAGATTTAATCAAAGCTACTCTACTTTTAGAGAATTTTATACAGTGACTCCATTTAGTTATTGTTGTCGGTGGATCATCCACCCACAGATATGCACGCGCATGCCTATCGCGCCAAGAGGAAAAGTCAGTACAGAACAATCTCACACGTTTCCCCTTTCACGAATAAATGTCATAAAAAGGCATAGGCCTATGCAAAGTGCACTGTCAACAGACATTTCGTACAGCGTGACTTTCACCATGAGCAGCCTGAAATGACCTTCCGTTTTCGTAGTTAGATGAAGGACGGATCCAATCCCAAATGGGTCGGAGGGAGATACAGTGGCATAGCTAGGATTTTACTGGGGGGCACTAAAGAGCACCAGCATCTTATGGGGGCACCAGCTTTCATTGTTGTGGCTTTTTGGGGCATGTTTTTGTTAGCCTTGTTCAATATCCATTCATACGTTTTTCGGGGGGCACCAGGGGGGCACCAGGAATTTTTTCATTTGCTTTTCCCGAAGATACCTCCAAATAGTAAAACAATGCGCTCAGCTTTGATTGTCGCCGCCCGCCTCTATCCAAGTTAGGCCCCCAATTTGGGGGCCTAACCCTAACCCTAATCCAACTCAAACCCTAACCCTAAGGTAACCCTAACCTTAATCCAACTCAAACCCTAACCCTCACCCCTAACCCTAAGGTAGCCCTAACCCTAACCCAAACCCTAACCCTCATCCCTAACCCTAAGGTAACCCTAACCCCTAACCCTAACGCTAATAGAACTCAAACCCTAGCCACTAACCCTAAGGTAACCCTAACCCCTAGCCCTAGTCTAACTCTAACCCAAACCCTAGCCACTAACCCTAAGGTAACCCTAACCCCCAACCCTAAGGAAACCCTAACCCCTAACCCTAAGGTAACCCTAACCCTAAAGTAACCCTAACCCCTAACCCTAAAGTAACCCTAACCCTAAGGTAACCCTAACCCCCAACCCTAAGCTAACCCTAACCCCTAACCCTAAGGTAACCCTAACCCTAAGGTAACCCTAACCCCTAACCCTAAAGTAACCCTAACCCTAACGCCCGCCTCTATCCAAATTAGGCCCCCAATTTGGGGGCCTAGCCCTAACCCTAATCCAACTCAAACCCTAACCCTAAGGTAACCCTAACCTTAATCCAACTCAAACCCTAACCCTCACCCCTAACCCTAAGGTAACCCTAACCCTAACCCCTAACCCAAACCCTAACCCTCAACCCTAAACCTAAGGTAACCCTAACCCGTAACACTAACGCTAATAGAACTCAAACCCTAGCCACTAACCCTAAGGTAACCCTAACCCCTAACCCTAACCCTAAGGTAACCCTAACCCCTAACCCTAAGGTAACCCTAACCCCTAACCCTAACCGTTACCCCTAACCCTAAGCTAACCCTAACCCCTAACCCTAAGGTAACCCTAACCCCTAACCCTAACCCTAAGGTAACCCTAATCCCTAACCCTAAGGTAACCCTAACCCCCAACCCTAAGGAAACCCTAACCCCTAACCCTAAGGTAACCCTAACCCTAAAGTAACCCCAACCCCTAACCCTAACCTTAAAGTAACCCTAACCCTAAGGTAACCCTAACCCCCAACCCTAAGCTAACCCTAACCCCTAACCCTAAGGTAATCCTAACCCTAAGGTAACCCTAACCCCTAACCCTAAAGTAACCCTAACCCTAACGCCCGCCTCTATCCAAATTAGGCCCCCAATTTGGGGGCCTAACCCTAACCCTAATCCAACTCAAACCCTAACCCTAAGGTAACCCTAACCTGAATCCAACTCAAACCCTAACCCTCACCCCTAACCCTAAGGTAACCCTAACCCCTAACCCAAACCCTAACCCTCACCCCGAACCCTAAGGTAACCCTAACCCCTAACCCTAACGCTAATAGAACTCAAACCCTAGCCACTAACCCTAAGGTAACCCTAACCCCTAGCCCTAGTCTAACTCTAACCCAAACCCTAGCCACTAACCCTAAGGTAACCCTAACCCCTAACCCCAATCCAACTCAAACCCTAACCCTAACCCTAAGGTAACCCTAACACTAACCCTAAGGAAACCCTAACCCCTAACCCTAAAGTAACCCTAACTCTAAGATAACCTTAACCCCTAACCCTAACCCTAAGGTAACCCTAACCCCGGCACTAGCCCTAACCCTAAGGAAACCCTAACCCTAACCCTAAGGTAACCCTAACCCTAAGGTAACCCTAACCCCTAACCCCTAACCCTAACCCTAAGGTAACCCTAACCCCTAACCCTAACCGTTACCCCTAACCCTAAGCTAACCCTAACCCCTAACCCTAATGTAACCCTACCCCCCTAACCCTAACCCTAAGGTAACCCTAATCCCTAACCCTAAGGTAACCCTAACCCCCAACCCTAAGGAAACCCTAACCCCTAACCCTAAGGTAACCCTAACCCTAAAGTAACCCTAACCCCTAACCCTAACCCTAAAGTAACCCTAACCCTAAGGTAACCCTAACCCCCAACCCTAAGCTAACCCTAACCCCTAACACTAAGGTAACCCTAACCCTAAGGTAACCCTAACCCCTAACCCTAAAGTAAACCTAACCCTAACCGTAAGGTAACCCTAACCCCTAAACCTAAGGTCCACCTAACACTACCCCTAAGGTACCCCTAACCCCTAACCCTAAGGTAACCCTAACCCCTAACCCTAATGTAACCTCAACCCCTAAAACTAACCCTTAACCCTAACCCTAAGCTAACCCTAACCCTAACCCTAATGTAACCCTAACCCCTAAAACTAACCCTTAACCCTAACCCTAAGCTAACCCTAACCCCTAACCCTAAGGAAACCCTAACCCCTAACCCTAAGGTAACCCTAACCCTAAAGTAACCCTAACCCCTAACCCTAAAGTAACCCTAACCCTAAGGTAACCCTACCCCCCAACCCTAAGCTAACCCTAACCCCTAACCCTAAGGTAACCCTAACCCTAAGGTAACCCTAACCCCTAACCCTAAAGTAACCCTAACCCTAACGCCCGCCTCTATCCAAATTAGGCCCCCAATTTGGGGGCCTAACCCTAACCCTAATCCAACTCAAACCCTAACCCTAAGGTAACCCTAACCTTAATCCAAGTCAAACCCTAACCCTCACCCCTAACCCTAAGGTAACCCTAACCCTAACCCCTAACCCAAACCCTAACCCTCACCCCTAACCCTAAGGTAACCCTAACCCCTAACCCTAACGCTAATAGAACTCAAACCCTAGCCACTAACCCTAAGGTAACCCTAACCCCTAGCCCTAGTCTAACTCTAACCCAAACCCTAGCCACTAACCCTAAGGTAACCCTAACCCCTAACCCCAATCCAACTCAAACCCTAACCCCTAACCCTAACCCTAAGGTAACCCTAACCTCTAACACTAACCCTAACCCTAAGGAAACCCTAACTCCTAACCCTAATTTAACCCTAACCCTAAGGTAACCCTAACCCCGAACCCTAAGGTAACCCTAACCCTAAGGTAACCCTAACCCTAAGGTAACCCTAACCCTAAGGTAACCCTAACCCCTAACCCTAACCCTAAGGTAACCCTAACCCTAATCCTAACCCTAACCTTAAGGTAACCCTAACCCTAAGGTACCCCTAACCCTAAGGTAACCCTAACCTTAATCCAACTCAAACCCTAACCCTCACCCCCTAACCCTAAGGTAACCCTAACCCTAACCCCTAACCCAAACCCAAACCCTCACCCCTAACCCCTAAGGTAACCCTAACCCCTAACCCTAACGCTAATAGAACTCAAACCCTAGCCACTAACCCTAAGGTAACCCTAACCCCTAGCCCTAGTCTAACTCTAACCCAAACCCTAGCCACTAACCCTAACCTAACCCTAACCCCTAACCCTAACCCACCTCAAACCCTAACCCCTAACCCTAACCCTAAGGTAACCCTAACCCTAACCCTAAGGTAACCCTAACCCTAACCCTAAGGTAACCCTAACCCGTAACCCTAACCCAAACCCTAATCCAACTCAAACCGTAACCCAAACGTAACCCTAACCCTAAGTAACCCTAACCCCTAACCCTAACTTAACCCTAACCCTAATCCCAGTCAAACCCTAACCCCTAACCCTAATCAAACCCTAACCCTAAGGTAATCCTAACGTAACCCTAACCCTAAGGTAACCCTAACCCCTAACCCTGACGTAACCCTAATCCCTAACCCTAATGTAACCCTCACCCCTAACCCTAACCCTAAGGTAATCCTAACCCTTAACCCCAACCCTAAGGTAACCTTAACCCTAGGGTAACCCTAATCCCTAACCTAACCCTAAGGTAACCCTAACCCTAGCTCTAACCCTAACCCCTAATCCAACCCTAACCCCTAACCCTAACATAACCCTGCCCCTAACCCTATGGTAACCCTAACCCCTAACCTAACCCTAGCCCCCTAACCATAACCCCTAACCCAACTTTAACCATAACCCTAGCTCTAACCCTAACCTAACCCTAACCCCTAACCCTAACCCACCTCAAACCCTAACCCCTAACCCTAACGTTACCCTAACCCTAAGGTAACCCTAACCCTAACCCTAACCCTAACCTCTAACCCTAACGTAACCCCTAACCCTAACTTTAACCTTAGCCTTAACCCTAACGGAACTCTAACCCCTAACCCTAACGTAACCCTAACCTTAACCCTAAGGTAACCATAACCCTAGCTCTAACCCTAACCTAACCCTAACCCAACCATTGACCCCAACCCTACCTCTAACCCTAACCCCTATCCCTAACCCTAACCCCCTTATCCCTAACCCTTTTTTGGCAAGCATGACAATTGTGCTTGAATACGGGATTACTCATTGCCATTAAAACAAAACAGGCATTTAAAACACCCTTTGAAATAGTGAAAAGTTGAAAGTGAGGTTAACTTAGACAGGAAGGTAAATTTTGAGGCTTTAGATGAAAACAAATTAATTGTAGCTGTCGTTGAAATAAATAGTTGCAAATTCAGACTGTCAAAATTTACATCACATCACATCATTGTTTATGCTATTTTACATACGTCAGTCTGTGTACAAGCCAGTGTTGGAGTAAAGGTTTTGATTCTCAAGGCCGGCGGTTGAATAGAAGAAGTTATATTTTGGACAAATTGCCAGGAAAGCTTTGTATTCGGCATGGTAAACTGGCCGCGAGTGGATTCAATAATCTCTATAAGTTGAAAAGGGCATTGCGAGTCCAGATTTTATTACACACGTCCGTGGTGTACGATCACAACAGTTTTACAGGAGTTCATCCTATGCGATGCACCATGGCATTTCGGTCAATGACTGTCTAAAATTTATGCATTTCTGAATTTGAAAGGCCCATTCTCGTACAGACACAACTTTTAGTCCTGTGAGATTTTTCTTATTTCGTAATTCCGTTATTGCCTCGAAAAATGTAACGATGATCCATCAAAAACCCCGAAAGAAAGGACTAAATGAAAGACCCAAATTCTTCCATGATGCGTTGTGTTGTTATTGTTCCATGTACATTGCGCGCGCCCCGCTTTTTTGAGGGTATACTATTTGCGCGCTCTTTTCGGTGAAGAAATCAAATCATGCAATGTTGTCTTGCGCAGGATAGATAATTCACAAACATTTTATGCGCCGTTAGCAAAGTGTCCCTTACACTTCAGCTTGTTACCACTGTTAGTTAACAAAGTTGAGATCCAAGGTCTTTAAATTCTGTTGATCTTTCGACGATAACCAAGGATATGAATTAATAACAGGCTTCCCTGCATACACATAAGCACAGGCACGATTATCCGGGCAAAAAATTGTTGGAACACGTGCGCTAGCCACACCCTCCCAAGGTTGCACAGACCATGACCCATGAGACACGACATTGACCGGAGATTGGGGGTGGGAGGTCCGGTCCATGTTGTTGAGATTTGGCTGGGAAAGTTAACAGTTTAATCCATGGCTTTGAATGGACACCCGCCTGAAAATATCAAACGATTCTGTAGTTGAAAGCAAGCGAAATTTGTAATAAATGTTTTCCCATCGATAAAATAAGGAGGCGAGTGTCGCCAGACTGTACCACCCCTTGATTTTTCTCTTTAAAAATTAGGTGAGGGGAAAATCCAAAAGTTATGCGGTGTTGACCAAGCATTCAGGCGCACGGACTCCTGAAATTCGCGAGGAATCGCAGTTACCGGCTTCCATATAGGACTCTTCTGGGTCTCGGGTTCCCGGCCCACCGTACTTCCTCCCTGCCCATCCATTTAACTCCCAAAAGGGTTCGAGCGACCATGCAAGGGAGGAACGAGACAGGCCCCTAAGCCCTGGCCGCCGAGTCGGCCATACGTCTCGAACCTGTACTAAGGCGCTCACCTGGACTTCACGGACAGTCCCAACAGAAGAGCTTACCCGGTAGGCTAAGGTACTGATGGTATTTGACGGGGTGAATTTAACCCCTCTTATAGCAACTGACTGACAGCAAGCTTTGGGAAAATAAAAAGCAACCAGTGGGATTCGAACCCACCGACCAAGGATGTGAAAACCGCGACCTTAACCATCGGACCATTTCATAGAAGTTGCTTTTCATTGTTCGTATGAAGGAGATAATAAAACCATTAACTCTACTCTACAGAATGTTTGGGTGACGAGTAGGGGTGTTCCCGTACGTGAGGGGCGTAGGCTACTCGAGATAAAACATTCTTTGGACGGCTGTTTTGTATACTGTACATGGACATGCATATACATGTTATTATGTAGTGTATTTGTAATCAGAAAAAGAGCTATTACAATAGGCCTGTGTTGAATGGTCGGGGAGCAGTTCCGTGACGTCACGGTCCCTAGTCGTTGATGGACGTAAACAACTGGACACGTTCGAACATGTACGGCGGAAAGGTCCGACGGGCGCGGCGATTTTAAATCTTTTAGGTTTGTAGGCAAAGCTGTGAGTGCATTTGACGACCCAGTTGGTTGTTTACGTCCATCGATGACTTAGGACCGTGACGGAATTGCTCCCCGACCATTCAACAATAGCTCTCATTTCGGACAAATAGGGCGGTACCATTTTTTTATGTAGGTAGGTGCCCCCATCCTCCTGGGTATGTACCTATGCGTCTGTATTGATGTACATGTATATACTTCGTACTCGTATCATGTACTTTTTATTTCCGTGTATTTGTACTAAATTTCCATTTTATGTAAACTTACTTCAATAGATCACCCTCCTTTAGAAACATACATAACTACAAACGTAAAAATAAATAATAATAATAAGTGCACGCTTCATACAGACGACTAATGCAGAATGCGTTTCCTGTGTTTTTTGATTAAATATACACTACATTTTACACATGTTTATGCATGTCCATGTACAGTATATAAAACAGCCATCCAAAGAATGTTTTATCTTGAGTAGCCTACGCCCCTCACGTACGGGAACACCCCTACTCGTCACCCAAACATGGAACGACCCGATGAGGAGCTGGCTCCTCAGATTATGCTAATGAGGGAGAAATGGGGGGCTAAATACAGCGTTCTGATTGGTCGAGAGGCTCGAGAAAACCCCCCCAAAGGGGCTTGGTTTTCTCTATACAGACGGGCTTCACTACTAACAAAAGCCACCGCTGGGATTCGAATCCACTATCTAATGTAACGATCTGACAACCGCGAGCTTAACCATTTGGCAATTTCAGAGAACTACTTTCGGTCGTTCATATTAAGTAAATAACAACACCATTAACCTTATACTGCACAGAATTTTGCTCTGCAAAGACTGAGTGATTAAAACGCTACAACAGTGCATCATGTGGCAAAAATACACAAGGGGCCTACACACAAAATAATGGTCGTCAACGTTCAGTGTTCTTCTTCCTGACAGCTTCTCCTTGGTAAATTAAATGCGCGCGCATCAATATGGGAAAGTCCCTGGACTACATGTAGGCCCCGACACAATGTCTGAACTCCTGCAGGCTGCACTACACCAAATACACGCCCATGGAAAACAGTGCAAAATCAGGCCGAGACAGCGCCGCGTGCTGACTCTCGGAAGAGGTTGGCCTCCGCTGTTTTCACTTGAAATTCAAGATTATGGCCAGAAGTAGTGACGTAGCTAGGATTTTACCAGTTGGGTGCACAAAGTTGCACCAGCATTTTATGGGTGGGTACCAGCTTTCAGTGGTGTGGCTTTTGGGGCAAGTTTTTGTTAGTCTTGTTCAATATCCATTCATCCGTTTTTTTTTCCAGTGGGGGGAGGGCATCTGAGGGCAACGGGACTTTGCGGGGGGGGGGGGAGCACGTGCCCCAGGCTCCCGTGGTTACGCCACTGGGGAGGTAGTGTTAGAGGGGCGCTAAAGAGTTTGAAATTATCTTTAAGTAAATTTCTATGGTCTCTTTGAGGGGGATGCTTAACTTGGGGGTCATTTTACACGCTTTATAACGGAAGGGAAAGTAATTAGTCCACCCCCTTTTAAAAATTAAAATTCACATTTCATTGAAAATGCCCCTTGTTTGATAGGGGGCATGGCCTTGTCTCTGTTCTTGTCTTACTGTTGAGTGGTAGCCACTTGGAAGGAATTCATCACTTCCTCAAGGTCTTCTCGCATTAATTTTCTTTCCTGCATCCTGTATCATTTTTTTTTTTGCTTCCGTATTTTTTTTTATTTTACAAGAAACCAGTGTACGTTATGACTTGGGGTGAACAGTTCATGCGCAAAGCGTGAATCATGTTGTGAATGTAGGTTGGCATGACTTCGAGGTTGCCACGGGGAGTTCTAATCGATCGCTGTGATTTTGATATCAGATGAAATTTTGTAAACAGTTGGGACAAATTCAGAGCAACGGAAGTTCTCTATTTTATCGAAGGATGGCTTTATAATTGGCCGACCTTGGCTCTGAGTACTGACCAGCCAAAGTTTGAGTCACGTGCTTGTCAGGTCAACATGACTCCATTAATCTTCATTAAAACTTGGATAGATCCTAATTTATTCCGATGCTTATAGCATGAAACTGAAAGTAAGGTTATCGTGAAAGGACTCTTATTTCCAGTGGAATACGGCACAGGGACATTTTGCCATCTGTTCGGTCCGGAGACAGGCGTATAGATGGTCAACTCCGTACAGTGTCTTGGCTTGCGGTAAAATTCTACTGCGGAAACTGTTGTCACAGGCATTTTTGGGTCAAATGTACGTCCATGGCCTATCAATTTCAAAGTCTCTGATTTCTTTGATCGACGGTCCTACTTCTGTTTGGCGGATAGGACACTCGCCAAACCCCGTTTTTCTCACAAATTGATTGCGGTTGTAATTATAACATTCGTCAAAATGTTCAAGAAGAAAACATTACGTCCTTGTCACCAAATCGTTATTAGTTTTACAAAAAAATATTCGCTTGGTTACTTTTAGGTTCATCTGAGGACGACGTTTCCGGGTTGTCTCCCCCTCGAAGCGTGTATAACAATGAGTCAGGCTCCATCGCGCTGAAGAAGTTGCAAAAACTCTCGCAGTCGTACTCGGGTAAACTAGGCTACGGTTCGAATCCAACTCTGGGATCTGGGGATAACTGCGAGGCGTACTCGATAACGTCTACGGTGGAGCAGTCTGAGGCAAGGTCGTCCCGAATAAGTGAGACGACTTTCTCCAGCGCCGAGACCTTGGTTGCCGACGACGAGTCCACGCTAAAACGAGTGACCTACCGTTCCAACGAAATAATCTTCCGCTCTAGCAGAAGTCTGAACGAGGTGAGCAGCGTCATCAGGCCGTTGCCTACCGAGGATAGCGCTGAGGTAAGGGTGGCCGAGGTGAAAAATTCGCCCGAGTCAGACGTAGGCCCGGAGACAGAGATGGTTGGAGACGTGGCGAGACTGACCGTGTTAACCGAGGACATCAACGAGAGTGCCATCTCATGGAAGCTGGGTGCAAACGACGAGGAGAAAAGTAGTCCAGAGACAATGGAAACTACACTAAAAGACGGTGTTTCAGTGGAAGTGTCCAGCGTCCCAGAACCGAGCAGCGTTATTCCGGTTCCCGGCTCCGGAGATGCGAGCGAGCACGGTATCACAATCCCGGCCAATGCCATATTCGGCTCCAGCAAGCGCCGCAAACGCACCCTGGCCGGCCGGAGCCGGTCCTGCAAACTCGCAACTGACGGCATCACCACAGTGAGTCCGGCTGCCAGTCCGCCCACCGTGCCGAAGCGGCCGGCGTCCCGGCCGCCAAGGCCCGCGGAGAAGACATGGCTGAAGTCCGGCCACCTCGCACAGCAGCGGAAGACCTTTGTGCAGCGAGAGAACGAGAGAAACCGACAGCAAGCAGCGGCCGAAGAGGCTTCAATCTGGGGGCATCGCAGGACCAAATCAGTCGCAGCGAGCCACATGATCGATAGGCAGACGAACATCTCTGCTTGCCATCGCAGAGCTGTTTCCATGAGGGACAGCATTGGTGGGTACAACTATCATAATACGCTGTTCTGCATCCCCCAATTACATTAATTAAATTAATCCCCTTGGTATAATCAAAATGTCAGCTAAAGATAAAGAGCACAATTTGTAATAGTAAACACTAAACAGATTCGCCACTCAGGCTGCTAAAATGACGCGTCAGACGTGGTTTTATATCACCGTGTCAGGTCGCGATATTAAGTCCGGCAAGATGATAACTTAAATCCCGTCAAACCCGGCTTCCTATCAATCTCGTTCCTCCGACGCATAAAACCACAAAGAGATGTAAACACGGCCAAAGCTTGTTAAAGCCGGGTGAATGCAAGATATCCAAAGCTTTTTGGATAAAAAAGGCTAGCCAATCATATTTCTTTGCATACTTTATGTCATTTCTGAAACATGTTTGTTTTTAATTGCAATGTTTCTCCAAACTATCATTTATCAAAGTCTCGATGGTAATACCCCCAGAAAGCCCAATCGCTGGTTCTCTGGGTAACAAGTGTAGAATTAGCCGAATTGGTACAAGACTCGTTAAGATAAAACCTTTTTGTTGAAGTTTTAAAGCCCCTGAATTTTTGACGGTGAATGTAGAAACAACTCACTGTATTACCAAATCTTGGTGTTGTCATCTGGATCGAAATATAATGGCCTCAGAAATTACTGTTAACAAATTCCTAATAAGACCTGCCAAAATGTTCCTCTCCCGCAGTCGATAACGACAGGGCGTATAATCTCTTGAAATGCTTGGACAGCGGGCTGCGACTCTGGTGCAAGCTCTCATCAGATGGATACGACAGCAGTATTCTAATCTCTGTGAGTGGCCTGGAATAGAGACTAAACTATTTGTCGCTCGGGTTCTTATTTACTCAAGGCAATGGGTGGAGTGGTTGGTTCATACACACCCCAATTTCATAGGTCCACAAATTTCTTTACTTGTACACCCTACCCTCACCCGATCTGACCACCCATCTCCATTCATGAACGAGGCTTTTACCGAAAAATGGCAGTAATGATTTACCGTAGGAAGTGTTACATGCCGTAAGGTATAATAACGAGGCTTTCCGAAAGTGACAACACCCTTAGAAGTGAACGCATTTTAACTCAACTAAAACAAATTTAACGTTGTAAAATTAAGCAGGAGATCAAATAACCATTCGAACCAATCTTTTAAAAAATTAAACAAGAGTACCACCAAGGATTCAGACCTTCCCAGTCAAGCATTTAAACCATTTTCTTTCAACATAAATCAGTTCGACTGACCTCGTTACCCCATTTTGATACCCACGAAACTACGCTATACTCTCAGTGCAGTGACGTTATTCGTATGCTTATTGTGACATATTACCGTAATGCTTCGAACAATAGAATTTTATTGTAAAAGAACGTTTATCAACGAGATCGGGTGCCCTGGAAAAACAAGTTTCTTGGAAAAATGAGAGTGTCTTCCGAGAGATGCAGTTAAACAGCCATGCTTCGTAGAGTACCAAACGGATGCACTTTCTGTTCCAGCGTGAAACTTTATTTTGCATTTCTGTCCATTTCCCCGCTTTGCAGGATAAGACGGGTAACCTTCTTGAAGTAGCAGACGACACGCAGACCACAGTGATTTGCCGCATGGACGGAGCAGTGCGGTGTCGAGTCGACATCTCAGAAGCAATATGCGTCTAGGTCTTAGGCTGGAATCAAGGAGCAGGATGGGAGGGGCGAAGATTGTGAGTGGGAGTTATCGGAATCCCCAGCATTTGACACCTAATTGGGTTACAGCCATAGGCCCATTTTTTTGAGTATTTACTAATCTTTTCACTCGCCACTGGAGCTCTATATGTACGCCGATATCCAACCTGATGCATCATTTTGACTTTCTTGTCATTTTCTCAGTAGGACACTGATTTCGGTGAGAATTTCTCTGAAATGTCATCCCACAGCTTAACATTGATCGTCTCTCAAATGAGTCTTAACTCAGTTCCAGGGTAAAGCACGATTTCGTCAAGACCAAATATTTCTTTCAGAAGACATTTTTTTCAGACGAAGTGAATATTCAGAACAATAATGCTAGAGGCCTCGGGTCTTTCCTAAAATATACAAACCACATCGTTGATTTGGTAGAAATAATTGCGAAAAAGCTAACGAGCACACTTATTTTTTGGTATAATTTCGTTCTGGGTCAGCTTGTAGGTTTAAAATTATCACAGATGCAAAGACAGTTCCTTGAAAAAAATGTGCCAAAATGAACGCTTGACACACACATCGTCTCGTTCAGTTTGGAACCGCTCTATCGGGAATAAGTAGAACGGAAAGAGCACAAGGCCACAGACCCGGGCTTTCTCATAAATGTTCCGGCCTCGGCTGCAGTCGGTTGCTTGGTAATCATCTCCGGCTGTGGAAGGCTCCGGCTTAAAGTCAAAGGCTATGTAGGAGGTACCAGACACACAAAATTTATGTCTACAAAGAATAGAAACGCTTGGCTGAAAAAAAGCAGCCTAAAATATCATAATAATGTGTCATGCTTGGAGCTGACTACACCGCTGCCTTCTGCTAAATATTTTATGTTATAAGAATTTTTTAAAAATCGGTCAGCTTTTGCCATGTGAGGAAAACAGTTAAAGACTTGGCTTTCAGCGGCGTTGACCTACGAGTGGCTGTAGATGACATGGTTTGGCCGCGACTGTTGATCAGAGGCCGTACCGGGTAAATTTGAGGCTGTGCAGAAATGTTGAACTTCAATAGAATATGACTGACTATAATTTGTCAAGTCCGCAAGACATGTCTGCCTGAACATTGTGTGACCTGTTAAGATGGCATAAGCTCCGTTGTAGGTGATGTATGTAGCTGAATGCTTTTGAATGTATCTAGTGATGGAGACGTCAGAAGTAAAGTTCGGCCGAAATGCATTTCAGATATTTTTCATTTGCAGATTCAAAGGTGATTGTGAATTTTATACTACCACCGTCAACATGACGGACCCCTTGGCCAATATGAATCTCACAAAATCCTTGTTGGGATTAATAGTTTTGATAAGTCTAATGTTGAATTCGTTTGGATGATCATGTTCGTTGGTAGGCCGACGTTCCGATTCAAGACAATGCACTAAGACGGTATAGAACCCCCAAAGGGTGATAGTTGAGCGGAACAATATCAAGAAGTGATGGCTTTTAAACAATATTTTTATATTCTATGAGTAATCCTTGCCTCGTCTAATTTTATCTTAACTTTGATATATAATTCTTTATTGGCGAGTTTGTTGTGCAAATGCTTGAGTATAATGTTCTACTCAACTTCTATGCGACGAGATTTTCTATTTTCGTTTTTTAAAGACGCACTATATTGATTAAAGCTTTTGAATGATTAAATCTGAATTGTGCATTTATGCCAAAATGATACACCTTGTATAAAATTTTAAACAAAAACTGTATTCAGATATGCGAATGACCGCAATAAAATATTTTGATATTCTTAAAAAAATTCCTTGGTGTTCATGCTGTTGCTGACCGGGGCACTGGTTGTGTTTCTTCCCTTTGTAAGATGTCCCCCTTTCTTGCACTACATGTACAGATTGTGCCCCTGGGGAGGTTGATCGCAGACTTAGTATTCTAAATTGCACCATTGGTTGTTTTTGCAGGGAGTTCATTATTATTATTTTTTGGTAACCCTTTGCATTGGGCCCCTATAGTGTCTGCCCTTCTATATTCCCACCAACTGCTTGTCGAAAACTATGGCTGCCTGTCAGTACAAAAGCAACCAAAAACGTCGCCAAATGTAAAATAAATTCACTTAGCTATCAAAAGAAACTCTACTTCTTGATACTTTTTTTAAAAGTAATTACACCAATGACAGTAAGTTTCTACAAATATACGAACAGATGGCAATGTGAGAGCAGTCTGCCGAGTAGTTTAGGGCCCATGGTCCTAAAATTATAGGCCGTTTAACTTTTTTTTAATACCACAACCTCCACCTTTTTGCTGTGACAGGTCCCAGAATTTAACGTCAGTCCTTTGTTTTTCCAGCACTATAATAAAATCTGCTCTTCGTCATGAAAAAGTGAATTATTTGCCATCAAAATCTCCCACATTTGGAATCTAGTCAAGCTTTGCTCGTCACCCAATGCCCAGATAGGGTGCTGGGAAGGGCTGGTGGCTTTGCACTGTGATTGACCGCGAGTTTATCACTTCCTGTTAGCCAAATTGTTTTGGTTCACCAATGGCAATGCTATGGCACGGGCAAAGTGTCGGCTCTATGATAAAAACCACGGCCTTGGTACAATCACAGTGTGGTAATTTATCTTCCCACTAAGTATAACTGATCACGTGTCTTTTGTCGATCTTGATCAGTTCTGGATGAACAACTAAACTGTAGTGAGAATATTTTCAGCAATGAGGAAGAAAAACAAAAAAAAACAACATGGGATTGATAACCGCCGCTTGTGTTATGCACTAAGCGAGCTCGCCCGTCTGGAAGAAAATTACCCACAATGATCTGCCCTTCGTTAGCTGTGACCCTGTGTGACGTATTTCCTTTACTAAAATCTGTGAAGGCCACCAGCCCTTTCCAGTGCCCTGTATGTTTGGGCGCTGGGCGACGAGCAAAATTTCAAGCAGACTGTAGAGGGCAGTAGACGCTCTGTTCAAGGGAGAAGAATGGGTTCCGGCGCATTTCAGGGCTCAATAACACGCCAGAGAGACCCTAGTCTCTCCGTCTCTTTTTGAAGTTTTGGTGTGTTAGATAATCACATTTTTAATGGTTCACACAAAACAAACTCACCCCTTGAAAAGTGATGGTGCCCAAGCCTGCTCTAAGCCATTTTTCAAATGGTTTCCCCTGATTTCTCGGTCACTGAAGATCGTTTGTCATCCTTAATTTTATCAACTCTGCTTGGATGTAAGACCCAAACCTCGGGAGTAGTTCCTGGCCTTTATTTCCACAACCCCTCCATTTTTGGCCAGATAATCTCCTTTGTCGAAAGTAATTCGCGATGGCACTTTTCATACCAATGAGCTGGGCAGAAGAGCGCACCTGCGGGATCTTGAGCTCGCGAATTTTCCGCAGGGCAGCGGCGTGTCCATAATTTGGGGCGGGTGGAGGAAGTAACCTAATGGAATTTTTCAATTAAAAAAAACGACTTTCCTTAAGATCCCCTCCTCCCCTTTTGAAAGACAGAAATCTTCAAAATGCTACAGGATGAATCACGAAGACAATTTTTCACTGAGAAGAGATCGCAACGTAGAGGTCGTGTCAGTCCGTGGCTGCAGCTGACCCGGGGCAGAGAAATTCCCGCGAAGTGCGGAGCTGTAGAGGGCGCTGTTCAAATGAACGTTAAACTTTTACACTAGGAGTTTTTAGCCGTGAACTTTTCACTGGTGCTCTGCGTACGTGCCCCGGTTCAATAAAATGCTTTCAGTTCAAGTAGGTGGCTTCACTCATTGAACATTGTGCATTATCTGTCGCTGGTGTACGTACGCGGCTTATCCCACGTAAAGTTCGGGGACTGGACCGGACCACGAACAACATAAACAACTCATTCATCATCGCAATTGCAAATAATTAACGCTCAAAACTCTTGCTTGTGACTCATCGTGGTTCTCGGTGATGTGTGTGTAAAATGACAGCTCCTGCAAGCTTCAACTCGGAACGTTGCTGCTGTCAGTGACTTTGCTGCGGAGGTTTCCTGCAGCTGGATAACCAATCCTTCCATGCTACCCGACACGGACTGCAATTTTCCCGGGAAAAAGTAAGCACGCAAAAACTGCACACAACATGGCCAGGAAGTGGTACTTGGTATATGCTGTGCATGTATGTAGCCTTGTAGTGTGAAGATAGGCCTTCGCATTATTCCCACTGCAACTTGTGCAAGCATAGTGAATTATAGTTGAAATGGGACCGTCCATTTGATTTGATTGAAAATTGACTCTTAACTTTCATTATTTTCGCACAATTTCAGATGTAGATCACTGCCACTGAATTAATTTTTATTCATGGTAGGCCTATTTGATAGAAATTATTTTGAAATGAACATGGTAAAATCCTCGTTAACTGACTTCTGAATTATACCAACTTAGGGTCTAAGTGGACTGTTTGAGTTTGATTAATATTAAAATGGCAAGTAAAGAGTTGGTCTCCAGCCATGAATATAAAAACACCAAGTTTTAAAACACTGACCTAAAAGTTTCATCAGACGATTTCCTTTTTTTACCAAGCTGATTTATCATGATGAATGAACTCGTCTTCAGTGAAAATAAAAGGTGTTTGATGGCAAGCACACTGTGGCTTGATCCAGAAGTCTTGCCAGTATACGTACCGGTAGCGAATGAAGATATTTGGAGTTGTTCAGAAGACTGTGTGCTTGCTCACCAGGTGATATGCATCCAGCGACATTGCTCAACAGAACCAGGCAGCGTCACACCTTTAGTTGACCAAATTTAATCATGTCCGGAGCCGTGGGCTTGCTGGCGGAGATTACGTTGGATCAGTTTGGCAGCTGTGGCTTATCGACCCCAACCTCTGCTGGGAACCCAACGACCTCTGACACTAGTGCGGACTGCTCAACACAGGTAGGATACTGAATTGACAGTATGTACATGTACTGTAAGTTTTTTTCCGGTGGTTGACATTCTGTCGACTTCGAAGACATAAGACCCTTATGTTACTGCATGGCCCGTCAGTTTCAAGAAATCTTTTATCAATAATCAATGAGACAATTAAAGACTCGGAATTCAGGAACTCCAGCAGGTGTAATCAAACTTGACCTTGACCTGGTTTGGATTAAGGTGAAGGTATATGAAAAAGATGGGTTTAGTGTCCTTACCAATTTCCTTTTTTGGAGCTTGTTTTTTTTTTGGTTTTCACATTCGGGAAAAAATTAAAGGAACGTTTTGATTTTGGAAATGTAATTTTAATCCTGGTATTTGGGGTCTTTGGTGAAAGGATCTTTGAGTTTGAGTCTGGACAATATTTTTGGAGGTCTGACTTATATGTTAGAGTGTCTACTCTTAAATTCAGAATTCCAACCATTAATTTATTGATAATCTGTTCAATTTCTACGTTTGCCACAATGCAAATTTTACCGATAAATGTGTATGAAATCTTTACGTTTAATCTGAACTGTGAAGCCCAAGAAATTTCACATCACATTGAGCTTGTTGTCTTGAGTTGCTGCAATGCTCTTAAAGTTTACAACACCATGCTTATCAAACCCTGTATTTCTAGAAAAATTCGTCCCAGGGTTGGCCATAATCTGAAAGGTAACTTGTATGAGCAAGATTTTTTTCTAATCAGGCAGATTGTGTTATTTTTTAGGCACACATGCATACATTGGAAGAATTATTTGCCGGGTACTTTTATTTTTTTCTCAAGGGATTCATAAATCAATTCCCAGTGCAAGTTTTACAAGCGACTAGGGTAATGTCAAATGTCACGGCAAAACAACAGTTGACCCTATGGCATAAATAGGAACCAGGCTTGACCTGCCTTGTATGGCCAGTAGACCGATACTGTTTATTTAATGCATTTTTGGTGGGAGGGGCTTGGGGGAGGTTTGTAGGTGGAATACTTCCCATCGTAGTTCATGTCATAAAAATGAAGAGCTGAAGCCAGTGGAAACGCCCATCATCATGATCCAAGTAATGTCGATTCCTGGTCCCCAGCCGGTGTCTAATCAGACAGCTTCATCTTATCGCACCATCCTCTCTGACCTTGGTTGTCTCATCACCAAGCCCCTGGACGTCTTGCCTTGCACAGCTCCTCTCCAGATGTTGGCAATATCGTGTTTTGATTAAAGATACCAAATCGTCGTTGGTGTTGCAGCCCAGAGTGGCGAACTGACCGTTGCATGAATTGAAAGCCTGGGGTTATCAAGGCAACAGTCTTGTGGCGCCTGTATTTCAGGACAGATGATTTTGGATATTAATCGATTGGTTTTAATTGTTACATTGTGTTTTCTGTGTAATGTGGCAAAAACAAATGTTATTCCAATGCATGTTCTGCATACGGATGTGTACATGCACAGTTTAACTAACAACTGCATATTCTCAGAGTAACCAAACAGTATATGACAAAGTGGACAAGTCTTTTTCTAAATCCGTTTGTTTTTATTTCTTGTCCCTGTCCAAATAAATGAACAGGAAGTGAAAACATTTGTTCTAATTTAATACATATACCGTCTTTCTGAGGTCTGTGAAAGTACATGTAACTGGTCACCTTTTTCCTTATGATGCATACTTGTAAATGTGATGTATGTTGTGAATGCTTATTACGTTTACTGGTAGCTCATACTAAATAATTGGCCCAAACTATAGTTTGCTTTACATGTACTTCTTGGATAGCTGCAACACACTATATGCAAATTTGTAATTGAAGAAAAATGTAGAGTCAGTTCTTCCTTCTCCAATGTACATTGTGTTGCACTCAAATACTGATCACCAGCCCATCACCATCTCTGTCCACAAAAAATGGGGAGATTTTTGTTGGTACCAAGAAGAGACACACTTAGAGAGTGATAGATAAACTGACATTTTTTTTCAAGGATTCAAGTCAAATTCCATTGCATAGCACTTGCATGGACCTCCTTAGTGCTCTTGTTGATTGGCTGAAGAGCCCTGTTCCTCCAGGCAAGTTGAAACTAGTCCAAATTATTATGAACATTCTAGCTGTCTGGGGAAGCTTCATAAACAATCTGTGCTCAATGCAGGCAGGAAGCCTTGGCCAAGTGGAGTTGATGTTGGCTTGGTAGTCCGGATTGTGCTGTGACGTCGTTATTAATTGAACAGCACATTAAGCCCCTGTAAATACATGAAGGGCACGGATGTGAAGTGCTATACAGGCAGGCAGTCTTGGATATTTCTTCTTCCTTGTTCATGTTGAAATTTGTGTTCTACCGCATCTCCCCCCCCCCGAGATACACAGTGTCTGTGCACTGATGGAAGAACGAAGGGACTGATGTCGTGGGTATACTTCTTTTGTGCACCGTGAACAGAGGTCTGCGATTGTGATAAGGAATGTTTTCTGAGGCTGTGCGGGATTGTTGTTTGGTCGAACTGATTGTGTTTCCATTTTCCGGTCAGCCGCCCAGCACAATTGTGCAGTGCGGTTTAAGTCGCAGGCCCCCCGACCTGATATTGTTACAATCCAATTTGCTCGCCTCACGTTGCTGCTATGATTTTTTTTGCTGGTGGGAATTTCTACACGGTAATTTTGATTAGGTGCACATTTAACCACAAATTACATTCATGGGTTTGTGACCCATAACCACAAAAATGAACATTTTGGATCCAGGATTTTGAAATGACTCAGGCACTAACAGATTATCTGACCTGTCAAGAAGTTGACCCTGGTGTACTTGTCGCACAGAGGATGTTTTTTTTAATTCCAGATTTGCCTGCATTAATTGAAAAATTCTCATTTTGCTTGCATTAAATAGAACTGGAACATTGAATCAAAGTGAACAATTTATCTTTTCAGTGTTCAGAATTATTTCCATTTCAAGCTCAGGTACGGTAGTATCATATGATATCATCATAACCCCTGTCTGGACAAAAACAGGAAATGATGATCAACTTTCGTGTCAGAGCTCTAGTAAGCAATGTGGCTAAAAAGGGCCTTTGTTTCAACTCGCATCAAACGTTTCCGGTATCGTTAAGTTGAAGTAGAGAGTACTTATGCATGTATATCCTGTGAGCCAACACAGCTCTCCCACAACTAGGGTAACAAGCTTTCAGGAATGTTCTGTCAAATGTAAAGGGCAACACCAGAAATTCTCTGAATTAAAAATCATAAACAGTGCATAACAATTTCTATCAGCAAGCACTCAGAGATCTGTACAGGTCTGCAGGTCAGAATTATATGAAACCAAAAATAAGAGCTCCTAACAAGAGCCCTTGGCAAAAAGTGTAAGCAAATACCATTTTGGATTAGTGAATCTCTATGCACAGACACTGGGCAAGGCCTTGTACCCGGTACCCTGCTGCCAGTATCAAATCTGCTATGTAATGGTAACCAGGCCCAGGCCTCTGTGGCCTGCCTAAGTTGATGCAGTTGCTGTGTGGCCCAGGATGTCTCAGCCGTGCGTAGCAACGTTGGACTTCGGTCCTCCCAGCTAAAATTTGAGACTATTTGCTCCAAGTACCCAAACAATACATTTACATGAACTTGTGCCAACTATCAAGTGCTTACATGCGTTTGTATGCCCGTCATCTTGGTTCCTTTTCAGTCTGCCCTGTGCACACTCACCAGCCCATTAAAACATTCCATTGCTGTTTCGCAAGACCTGTATCGGTGTGTTGTCTACAGCTGCAGGCAGGAGGCAGACATGCACGTATTGCATGTATTTTATGCATGCATGCACATACATACATGTACATGAACATGTACACGCACGTGCAGCTCCACAGCAATTGTTGCATCTACTGTACATGTACATGTATGTGGTCATATTATGATTTGAAGTAGGCATTAAAAATAAAAAGTGCCCAGTGTAATCATGTGGCCAAATGTACTGGTACCGTCCACACTAAGTTCTTAAACATTTACAAAACCGCGGCAGGTATGTCTCGAAAGGTCAGCTGAGTGATTGACTTGACACCGTGATTGGTATATGACTAACCTTTCTGCAGTCAGTGCAGATAAGTCAAAACGAATGCCGGAGGTACTCTGGGTCTCGGGGGAATGAGTGGCAATGAAATTCCTCACCAGTCTGCCCCACAGATTTTCTCCTTTGCAGCCAATGAATTTGGACCATGGAGGTAGGAAGACATGGTCCGAACATGGGGGTAGGAAAAGATTTGGACCAAGTGCATAAAAAGGCTACACTTTTCTTCCAAAGTACCATCTGCACCTGTCTGTACTATCCACTTTGAAGTGTTGGAGTGTTGGATGGGGAGCAGGGATGGAGGAGATATCTACCGGTATCAAGCAAGCAAGCCAAGCAGGCGAACAAGTAAGCAGGCAAGCAAGTCCCAGTGAAGGGAAAGTTCATGTAAGAGAGTTGCCTCAAGCAAGCAGTTCAGCTTGTTGTTTCGAGCCAGGCACACAAGAAGATAAATCAACTATCAGCAGGAAGAGTGGTGTTTTTTGTTTGTATCAAATTACCAGTTTGCATTTCTTTTGTTCTAGTACACTGCCTCTGAGTTTTTGTGCTGTACGCCATATTTTAGGTGTAAAGGTAAAGTTCCTTGTTCTACTTTGGGTTACTGAAAAAGTGCCCAATTTGCTATTAGTAGTAGTATAGATTCTTGGAAAATTGTGTTCTTGGCAAAGCCGAAGTGCCTCAAGTGCATTATCCTGGTACGCAGTACCGTGCGTCACACTCCTACTTCCTCAGATGGGTCTGCTCAGATTGCGGTCAGGAGATGGATAGACTGACATCCATGTATACACATCCCCGCCAGTGCATCATCCACTGTCAAAAATTATTCACGGAGCGGGAATGTTGGCCCACTGTCAGATGGGTGTGCATGTAGATATTGCAGCCCGGGCTTCGAGGGAAGAGATTTACTTGTTGTGTAGTATTATGCGTGCATGCATGTGGCTGGGCCCAGCCGATGCAGTGGATGCACCCCCTTGTCGTGGGCCGTCAAGTGGCTAGGTCAGGAGTCAGGACTCGGTGGCTGAGTGGACTAGGACCAAGGGTGACAAGGATGTGACCTGAATCAACATGACACAGTGACCGGAGTCAGGAGTGAAATAGTACAGCCGCCTCTGTGCAGTAATCTGAGCTCCCCCCAGATCCTACTGAATGTCCTGGTACTCAGTATTGCTTGTCCATGGAGGTAAGGACATCAGTGAGTTTCACGCTATTCTTGCTGGACAAATAACGCTGATGTACCTGTACATTGTATGCAGGTTGGAGGACATCGGTGGTAATATTTAATATTGCACACGTACATGTACCTTGCTTAGTCATGGAGGTGCTGTTGGAAATGGGATTTTTGTATCCTGCTTGGCCATGGAGATAGTGCATAGTGAATGGATTCATATTACAGCACGCATTGCTGTGACATGGAGACATAGGACAGAAGTGTACGGTTTAATGTTTAACATACATGTAGGCCATGAAGACAGGGTTTGTAGGTTTCAATGTTAAGTCTTGGCGGGCAGTGGAGCATATTGTGAATGATTTTCATCTCATGTCTTGGTGGGCAGTGGACCGTGACGGAGATAGGGCAGACAGTACATGTATATGTCATTACCTTACATTAATGCCTTCGCATTACATCTTTCTGCGTCATAAAATTGCTGTACTGCAGGAGGTAACGGTTTCATGCTACACCACCATTTTGGCTGTCAAAGCAGGACATGTACTGAATGGTTTTGTCTTGTTGCTGGGAGTCGGAGACATGTACTAGGGCTGTAATGAATGTTTCATGTTTAATCTGACCTCTCTGGGCCATGGAGGTACATGTACGTATGGAACGTTAATATTAATGTTCATCTTCTTAGTGATATATTATGCCAAATTATATTCGTCCTATTCCACTTGGCCAAGCAGGCACAACATTGTGAATGTTTCATGTCGCACATTGCTGAGACATTTAAGTAGTATCGTGAATGGTTTCTGTGTTGTACATTGCAAAAAAGAAAAAACCTATAGTACGTGCAGATGTCTGCAACATATTGGCTGTGTGTTGACAAGTTATACATTCTTGGAAAAATTCACTCAAGATACATGATAGTCACTTTGTGTAATAAATATCACATAAGTTTTACCAAGTCAAATAAGAATTGCTCGGGGAGGAAAAAAGTCTCTGTTTATGAATAATACATATGAGGAACTGTGGCTCAGTAACGTAACACGAACAACGGAAGTCTGTGTCGTATGCTGTCAGCAAATATCAAGGGTAAAGAAAGAGTTAAAAGTTTTGCAGAAAGTCTGTCTGCTGAGCTCATTTTCATAATGAAACTGAAAGAGCTTTGCTCTACAAGGAATTGGAGAACAACTCAACTTCGACGCATTCATCGGCCAAAAAAAACTGTCAATCTGTGGCCCGAATTTTTCTCCTAAAAAAATGACTCCAGCGAGATCTTGCACAATGTACTTAGAGTGGGTGAGGTCAACTTCAGCCAGTGAAAACAAACACACAATGGCCTTGGCACTTCCTGGTGGTGGATAAAGTGTGATGAGTGACAAACACAGCCTCACCTGTTAATGGGCAAACAATGAATAAGCCATTAATTATACAGGACTTACATACATGTACATGTAGCTAATCCTTGGGTGATGAAGATTTTTAAAAAAAAGAAGCCCTGCCTCAGTTAGTTTTCTACATACATGTATGTACATCACAAACACTAAGGAAAAAAAATTGGCGGGGGGGGGAGGTAAATGTCGTAACTATTTTTGAGGGTCAGTAAGGCTCTTCACTAGTTAAATTTGAATAAAAGCTGGTATATGGAGTTCTTTAGATTCACTTTAGCGTAATTTGAATTCTCCAAACTGCAGACACTGTTGGTATACCTCGTGATTTAGGGCAAGCTTTTGCTCAGTTACGTACACTGTACATCATAAGAGACACCTTGCACCAACACGGCTGTTCTCATTGGGTAAGAAGGGCACAAAGGAACCAGTCCATTCCCGAGATGGTGGTCGCTATGCAAAAGCTTGCCCCGAGTCATGAGATACAGCAACAGTGTCTTTAGTTTGGTGAATTCAAATTGTGTTAGACCATGAAGCTATAAAACATTTTGTAGCTCTGCAATTAGACACCTACCAACCTACACATTCATACATTGCATCATCCTCAGTACACTGGTCACCTGCACAATATCAACTGTACTGTAAACACGTGTATTCCCGTATATGCCTTTTTGCAGTCACACAGGGTTGATGACATTATGATATGTCTCACTCTGACCTTTACTTGATTGCAAATAGAAAAGCCAGACGACACTCCCGTTAATTTTTTTTTATCCCTTGGTTGAAAGGGATAACCTCTCCATGCATGAAAGGTCAGATGATATCTGTGTGTTTCAGGTTTCCAATAATGCATGTAATATACTGATAGGGAACACTACACAAGCAGCAGAAAAAATGTGTTTCATATCTGCCGTACATAATTTGTTTATCATTTTGTCAAAACAGCACAGGATCGTGAAATTGCAGGACAGGTCAATGAAAATTAATTGTGAGGTACACTGGTATTTTTCCCCATAATTCAGTATCAAATACATTATAGTTTAAAATTCATGTACGCGTGTATGTACGTACATGTAAACATGCTATTTTGCATACCTGAAGAGGATGTATATTTTAAATTTGCAAAAAATAACCCACAAGTTTGTAAAGTTTCATCTGAGCTGGTCAAATGAGCAATGGGCAAGCCAAGAGGCCAGCAACATTCTGTGCAAGGCCTGCCTTCCGCACAGCACTGGTGGTGGAAGGGGAGGGGCCAATGGCCCCCACTTTTCGACTGGGGGGATGTTCCCCCCACCCCACTTTTTGCAGGTCCAGTAATGAAATGGAGCTTAATGGATTGATCCAGTAATAGCTGATGCCTAATTGGCGATGGTCTCACAGCCGCACCCCTACCACTTTGAACATCGTTCTGCCATTGTTGTGGTATACCATGCTAATGACATACATACCGTACATGTTCATGTATATTGAAACCACTAATTCATTAGGTTGTCTAAAATCTATACAATACCAAAAATATGTCCATGTTAAGAAAAAAGACAATATGGCATATAAACCGACTCATCTGTGACTCTTATTCAAACTGTTGTTTCATAAAAAAAGCCATGTCAGCTCTTGTTTAGGGGTCATCCATGTACATGTACATGTAAGTGCACTGGAAAGGTGTGGCGCACATCTGTGATAGGCATATGGTACATGTACGTACTTGCTGCAAACGTGTGTGTAATGCACCTAGGCTACAGTAGAAATAGCAGCAACGTATGATTCACATCTTGCTTACAGTGGACATTTTTAGAACCATTTTCAAATTAAAATTTTTAAAGCATCTGCCAAAGTACCAGATTTTAAATTTTAGATACATGTAGAGGTAGAACTTTTCTGCTACGCATTTTGTATATTGAGTTGGGGTAACACTTGCATTAAACATGCATGAATGTACCTAATCTTAAAACCTATCTAGATAAATTTCGACCATTGTTGTTTTGAAGTGACTTGGAAAGATTATATTGTTAACGTAATGCGGGTAAATGAAGTCCTAGTAGCAGTTACTTTTTTCCTTGATGACTCCTGAGGTCACAGGTGCATGTATCAACATAGTTATTACCGACGACAAACCTGGATGACTCCAAAATGCAGTGGGAAATTCTCCACCTGGAACAATTCCTGCAATTACAAATTAATTGCGTTGGCCTCCACCGTGGGTGAATAATTAATTAGTCGGACGGTTTATAATGAAGCCCAAATTGTCTCAGGTCTAATTGGGATTTTATTCAAGCACCACAAACAAAAAACCCATGGCACCCAATGGACCCACATTTAATTCCTGTGGGATGATGCCAGGGTGTCGCTGACTTCGCCGTGGTATTCAAAAGGCAGACGCCACAAAGCCTGTCTGCTCCATCCCGTTCCACTCCATTCATGTAATCCTCTTCCCTGTTCAACGTTCATTCCACCTGATTGATAAATTTTTTGCCGCCGATGTAGCTGTTTGATTGAGCTTGGGTAATGGCTGATTTTACATTATTTGCGAGGCTGTGGCTCAGGAATTCCCAAATGCCCCAGCTCAGCAAAAAACACAGTGTGACTCTGTCTCTGGCAGGGCATGTGGGGAGGGGAGGGGCATGATCCAGAAAGAAAACAAGAATGATCTCTTCTTTTCTTTGCAATTTCGGTTCATAAAGTTGAGTGTGGTCTTTTTTGATGTTGAAAAGACTATTTTTTTAATGAGATTTTGCTATAGGATGTTTGCACTGTGATACATGTACAACTTAGAATTAATGTTTTGTGTTCTGTTCAAACAATCATTCTTTTCACATCCTTTTTTTTTGGGGGGGGGGAGGTTTGTTGGGGATGGGGATAGTTTAGGTCATCACCATTCCGAGCATTTTTAATTCAGACCCATAGTGTCCACTCATGTTGGAGTCATTGGTGCGTCCATTACACCACTGACAGTGTCCGGCCAAGTGTGACGACCGTCCCAGATGAGCCCGTGACTCATCCAAAATAGCCAGTGCTCATCCGTGCATCACTTAGCCACATAATGATAAAACAACATTTTGAGTGTGGAACTTGTACCTGTGTTGAAGTTACAGTACTAGGATGATTCCTAGGATGAGTCATGGAAAAAATTACAAGGCAGATTCTTTTAGCTCCCCCCTCAAAAAAAATAATTAACGACATGTCATGTTTGACAGTTGCCCCTTCCTTCGAAATAATCGCCCCATCCTTATCAAATTTCACCAGGATTTCTTTTGGTCTGAAACCAAAATCAACAGTGAAAGGTCCTTGGAGTCCTTACACCACTAAGACGATTCTCCGTAGACCTTGTGAAAACCCCCTCAAAGTCAGGGACCTGACACGTCAAAATGTTTTTCCTGCGTCGTAATTGTCATGCGAGAAGGCCCTGCAGACCGCCAAAACCAATTTGGCTCAGAAAAACGTTGAATATCACCTGAGAGTGATGATGCATGAATCACGATTCAGTTACTAGCTGGGACCTCCCCAACTTTTTTTTCCCCCCCTACATTTTTTCTAACCCCCCCCAAAGAAAAGAGCTGAAGGGGGATTCTCTCTGATACGGTAGTTTATTTGGATATGTGTAATGTAGAATTCAGGGTACCAAAAATGCATGTGTTCAAAAGCCTTGTGTATAAAAATTTGTTGTGGTAATGTTTTAGAAAAAAAAGGGTGTCTTAAGCAAGAACACAAAAACTATACATGTATTTCAACTCCAAAGTGACACAAATAATAACTAAATTTGTGACACAAACACGACAACTGAATTTGTTGGTGTCTGTAAATGGATGTTGACTCCTTCCCATGATGCATTACTGATTGGACAGGATCTGTGCCTCTACTGACAGCTTTTCTGCACCATGACTTGTCTGAATGTCTGGAAAGTGGAAATCCGGCCTGTATTTGCTGGAGAGAAATGGAATTTCACTTAGTCTTGGTCTCAGATTGATATCCCCAAATTAACTACCCTTATTCTGCTGAATTCGGGCACAAACTCTCAGCACTGGTTGTTGGATGATTGCTCATTCTTGTCCAGTAGACTTGCTACAAGTCTCAAATCAGAGATTACTGCTGTGGGCCCAAATTGGCTCAAATGGATGAAATGTTCCATTTCTTGTTTTTAGACATCTTATTTGTGAAAAAAAATCCCATTTTGAGTTTAGATGTACATGCCACTTTTCAAAGGAATCCTGGCTTTGTCCTCAATGAGCAAATATCTGGGCCTAAAACCATGGATTTGGATACATTTTGGATAGTTCTTTTCCTAAAAAAAGCCACTCAGTTTCATGAGTTCCATGCATTGAATGTCACAGAATTTTATCTTTCATTGCTGCAGAAATGTTGGCGCTGATCCTTCATGAGAAAATACAACATGGAAGCAACCATTTGCATGATACTTCCTGAGTTGAAGGCATGCACTGTACTGGCAGTTTTAGAATGTTCACTGAGTGTATGGCCAGTTTGCCATTGAAGCAAGTATATAGTTTTCCTTGGATGGTAAAAAAAGGATAAATAACCTTGCAGACTTAATAAAATCTACGGTTTGAAAGAAAAAAAAAAGAAGAAAAGGGTAAGCTTGTGATCAGGTGACAGTGTATGTACTGTACTTCCCTGGACAAGCGTGCCTTCGTGTCGAACTAATTACATGCTTGTTGAGCCTGAAGGAGTGGGAGAAGAGCACCTCATCAGTTTTGCCCAGATTGGTCCTTTGGTACGTGAATGCAAACAATGCTGAGACGGCCAAGGAGTCACGCACGACATGGCTGGCATTGTGTTGGCAGGTCTTGTAACTTCTCTTCCTTGAGGTGCTACAAGAGAGCGTTGCCTCTTAATGATCGAATGTCGGGGGGAAAAAAAGCTGACGGCAAGAGTTATCACTGAAAGGCAAGGGTAGTGTTGTCAGGATAATTCCAGTCGTTGTTCTCCCCAGAAATAATGCTTGCTGTGTAAAAACCTTTTGTTTTATTAAGCACCCGTAGATTGGCTCATTTTGATGCAGAAAATTTGATCAAGCTGCATTTTAAAAAATCTTTAATTCTTTCAAGGGTACAAGATTTTTTCCCATTTGTAATTTTTTTTTATGCCTGTAATTCTAATTAGATTTTTGCTTTAAAATACCTGATATACAGTTTATCAGTACACCAAGATACACTTATGTACATGTACTGTACATGTGTTCTTAAGCAGTCATTCCTGAGGTAAAAGTCTTTGATTGAAAAGTTTCAAGGACTTTGTAAATATTTACAGCTTGTCATTGAAAAATAAGGACTGTCTGGGTGTGGAATTTGTTTTGTAGACTTGCTTAAATGTAGGGCTCACTTTCGGAAAAGGTCAATCCCTATCAGGCTAGTTCATCAGTGTTCGATAGAAAGGCACAGACAGCACTTAGCTTGCCTCCCTCCATCTTGATACAAGTTGGCCGAGTGCGTGATTGAAATTCCAGGCTGAAAAGTTGCACAGATCTGGCTCTCACGACTGCCCCTTCAGGGGGCTTGAGCAGGGTAAACCTGACATGCCTCAATCATACATGTACCGGTACTACTCTTGGGGGCAGTTGAAAAAAAATCAACTTAAGCAAAAGATCATACCAAATACATGTACATGTAGTTTGTTATGGATTGTCAAAGGGATTTTGCAGTCTGGGCAGCATGCAAAAAGCTTGTTCAAGGCATCTAAGCAGAACTGTTGGGCAGACATGGTACCCTGTCTTTGTCATAATTTGCCCAAAAGCGTTTAAAAGAAGCACTTAAATAAACGACACTGACCTTTTCTCTGAAAGAATTTCTTTGGAGTGGTAGATTTTTAAAAATGTGAAACGAAATAGTTTGGTATATATTTCCAAGAAAAATGATCATCTCTGAATTCATGAAATGTGAGTGTGTTTCCCCCTGTCAGAGCACCCACCTCCTAAAGGCAAATTAACTCCCTCCCCCTGTTAGGGCGGTGCTGTCACAAACGCACAAGCTGTTAATACACCTTTAACCCCTCTTCCCTTTGATTAACACAGAGACCATCCAGGGGGATCATGAACTTCAGCAAGGCCGACCTGCTCCGTCTGCTGGGGCTGCTGGAAGCCGAGCTGCAGGCCAGGGAGTTAGTCATTGTCAGCCTGAAGGTAAAACGTACACATTGGCTGTTTCTTATTGTTCCTCCTGCCACTTGAATGACAATAATTGCCTGTCCTGCCCCAGATGTGGGCAGAACTTATGCTCTTGGTTTTGGGTTTTGTTTTCTTGTTGAAAGAGGGAAGGGAGGAGTTGACTAGGGGAGAATTTTGGAAGAGGAGGGAGGTGCACTAGCTTTTAACAATACCTGCAACCCATGTACGTTAATCACCATTGGTGTTAGTTGGTAATACATGTAGGTACATGTATATTGAAATGGATGAACATTGCTTGGAGTAAGATTTCGGACTCTGTGAACAAACTTTAACAGAACAGAATCTGTGCACAGTCAACATTGGACATCCTGGGGTTGACAGTGTTCTGGCGAGTTCTGCCTCAAGAAGTTGTTCCAACCTCTCTCCTTCAGTGACAGCGTTGTTAACTTTCTTTTGTCTGTGCTGAATGAGGAGCTACAACATTTCGACAATCCAGAGATGTAACACTTATTCATCTCCCTTGCCATTAGACCACCACACACACTCATCTGTTTACAGAACTGAGTAACCATTTGAAATGACCTCTCACTCCCCCAAGAAAGCCAAGTGACAATTGGCTGTGTTTGCTCGTGGTTTTGGACAACCGTGTCATTGTTCAGCAGAGATGTATTGAGCATTTGCCCTGCAGCGGGCTGGGCTGAGCACATGGGCGATTTCTCTCACTCTGATTCTTCCGGTATTATTATCACTGGGGAAAGTATGGTTACAGAGAAAAGGGGCAGTGGTTTCCTGTCGCTGGTCCACCTCGGCCCCGGCAAATCAGGGGCTTTTGGGGGTCAGCAACCTGTGGTTGGTCGGGCTGGGCTATTATGGGAGATTTGTGGGTGAATAAGGATTTGGCCACTCAACCCCTGTGGGTGTTATGTCAGGATGCTGGAATGGCTGTGATATTGGGCAGACTTCCGTACACATGTGTGCTTTTTTGGAAAGTGCTCTGCATTTTTGGGAGGAAGTTGGATGCGATGCCTCAGTGCATGTTGCACTGCAATGAACCTTGCTCGATAGTTGAACTCGTTGGGCAAGTTTGTGGGGAGTTCAGGCTTCAGCAACATCATAGTACATGCACACTTGTGTGTTACACCATACTGAGTACATGTACAGGGACATAATCAATATGCCCAGGCTGTTACTGCCTCAAGGGGACGGATTCTTTTGGTAGGAAAGTGGAGATGGAGTAGCTAAAGTTAATCCCCACAACCTACATGTACGTTTCAACATGTGTATAGTCCTTGCAAGTAGGGATGTTGCTCTGGTATTGTCAAATTACTTAACTTGGTGTCTCTGGCTGGATGGTTGATAATCCAGCACACAGTTCTGGGGGTATGGTGACCCAGCGCCACATTGCTGTCAAGAGAGGGGTAAAGTGGGATCATACCAAGGGAGTGCAGTAAGGTCCAGTTCCCCACCTTTTCAGCACTTTGGAGTGAATGTTTAATTGGACTGCCCCTTCAAGATGTCAAGAATTGTACAGAAATGGAATACATGTAACGGTGCATGTGTGTGCATTTTGCGAAATTAGACCAAAAAAGGGCTCGGACAAAATGTCATAACACAATCAAATCAATTTTGTTCGGCCATTACAAGCTTTTGATCTGCCATAGTATATAAAAGGTAGAGTTGGGGTCCCCAACCCCATTATTATTTTTGTTCAGACTACAGGGACCAGGAAAAAGTCTAATTTGAGGAGCACATTTGAGCCGTGACTAAGGGCTGCGTTCAAGCGAGCTACTCCTGTTTGGCAGGAGTAAGACCTGCAGGTCAACGAGGGTATACTCCCATCGCACATACAGAAATATACTGCGCGCGCACCACACTCGGGTTGAACTGGAAGAACTGCGCAAACGCAGCCAACCACTACTAGTCCATATTGCCTGGTAGTACGGTATCCAGGTTATGTGTCATGCATGGGTTACCATGGAAAATTGAACATTGATGGACAGCATGATGTACATTTTACAATGCGCAAAGAATTACGGGGCGTTTTCATGTCTGTGCAAGTAAAGCATACACGTGTGTTCATACAAGCTTGGCGCTGGGTGACATGGGCTGGTGATGAGCGATCAGCCCTGATGAATGCCTTGGGCATAATCAAGGTAATTCTAACACTAACCAAACAATAAATCGGACGCCATAATCACATAAATTGTGTTAATATTTTAAGAGCTGTTTTTGATATGTTGGTCGGACAATTTGCCCGAGCATCTTTGATTTTGTTCGGACAAACACAGTAAGTGCTCGAATGTCCGATGTCCGACCGTAATTTCAGGCTCTGATGTGGTACAGTGCTCCTTATTTGCATTGTAGTACTTTCAGTGTGTTGGTTCAACCAAAGGAGCCCTAAAGAGTGTCAAGAATTACCGTATCTAAAAGTATGTTTGAGACTTGTGTGGCTTTTAAGTGTGACTCTCCTCCTCTTGTAAAAATGTTTGCCCAACGCACCCCAGCAGATCTGAAAAACTAAGAAATGATCAAAACTGGTTCGAAAGACAGTCTCACTATATCAGACAGTTAGTAACAATGTACTGTTTCCCAGAGAGACAACCAAACCACAGAAGAAAACCCAGCACGTTGAAATCTGTGGTTCTTCTCCGAAGAAAAAAAACAATAGGGGGTATTTACGTCACTTGATGTTGCCGCCCTCCCATCCTGAAAATGAAAAAAAAAGAAAAGAAAAGACAAAAAAGTTGCTTTACATAAATTAACCTAATTTCTCGGGGATAAGGGACCTAATTTACCGGATATTGGCAGCCCAATGACTTCCTGCATCTTGGTTGTGGTCTTGTTGCTTTTTTGGAGCACACTGTCTTTGTAAGGCGTCAGGAAGCTGCCGTTATTAGACTCATCCTCTACCTGAATGACAGCTCTTACTGTGGCTGTGTTGGTCGGCTGGCTCTTCATCTTTAAAGGGCCTGTCCATTGCTGATTTCACAGCTCTTTTTCTCTGTCTGTCTTTGTCAGTAAGCGGGAAAGCTCACAAGAAAAAGCCTAAACTTGTGCAGGGTTGGTTTGAATAGCAAATGCTAGTTTCTCTCTTTTTTTCCATTTTATATTTTCTACTAGTACTCAAAACTGATAAACTTTATGGCACAAAAAGGGAAGTTTTTAAACTTTCAGAACAACTTTAAGAGCTAATCGTGGCTAGGTGTGTATACATGCATATATGGTAGAAGCTACCCGGCTCTTTTGAAGAGAGAAAAACATTTGCATGAGTATCATTTTTCGCGCATGAATAAACTATGTAGGTCCACAGTGTGAACTGTCCAGAGCAGTGACCCAAATGTTTGTGGTAGCAAAGTACTGTAGTCCATGAGTCATTCCATTTCTTGAGCGTTCTTCCTCAGGGATCCAAACCATATGTTCCATTTATTACTTTTCCTTGACTTTCCTCAAAATGCTACTACTAGTTTCACACCACAAACAAGTTGGGAACTGCTAACAAACTGGCTTGTTCCATTGCCCACTGCGTTCTGTTATCAGCATCCTGTCTATAAAACTACTTAATAGGCTCACATGCTTGGAGGGGCACAGCCAGCAATATTATTATGCGAAGGTACTTATAATCTAGTCAAACTGACCTAGAAATTCCTCAGACAAATCCCACTTGCCTGTAAACACTGGGCAGTGAAGTCACTCTGCCAGAAGTTGAGGGGCCAGGTTCAAGGCACTGTACAGTGTGGGCATGAGGGTCTATCCTGTGTTATTTAAAATAATTGTGCTAACTGAGGGTGTTAATGGCAAAGCATTAGACTTACCTGCATTAAAACCTGATCCCATAATCTCATAATCCCCAGGGCCCACCAGCAAGGCAGACAGTTTAATCCTTGGCTTGTGATTAGCCCATAATCCACTGAAGTCAATATTTTAAGCCTTGGAGCCCTCTGGTCATGTAAACACATTTTGCTTTCATTCTGTTTTGAATTTAAGCAATAATATCACAGATTGATTTAAGGATGGAACTAGTGCTGACTCACATGTAAATGACCAATAAAAAAGCTGAAATATCTTCAAGAAAAGGGCATTGAAGTTTATTTAACGACCGGGCTTACGATAAATAGATTTTCTCAATGGCCAATAATGGGCTTGACCATAAAATAAAGCACAGCAGGGTCATTACCATTGGTTGAGAGCCTACTGCAAAGTGTGTCCATTAAACTGTTATTTATTACCGACCAGCGTAAATGTACATGTACTTTACAAATTCTGAATCATCCAGCTTGCAATGGAAAAGCAAGACTGGGAACTAGAGCAGTAGTTGTTTTTCACTTCAGTACACACTGCAGTCAGTGTACTACTGTACGTACTGCTACACCGTGTATTAATATTGAAATTTATAAAATAAATCCAGTACTTGTTATTTCTTACCAACACCACCGTTCAACACTGGAGTGCCTACGTACATGTAGGTTTTCCTGAATTTCATCTTTATCACAGAGTTGAGATTTCTGGGCTTTCGGCTGATTTCAGCTGTTTTTGTTTTGAATTTCAGCTTTTTTTCCCCACTGGCTGTGTCCAAAAGTATAGGAGATTTTCACAGTTCAGCTTCTATGTCTTTTTTTCAGCTGTTTTCAGCTACATGTATTTTTATCACTGATCAATCTCTTCCCTGTTATCATCCCTGTTCAGATTTTACATACCTGTACGTGTGTTCTGAGTGTAAGTTGATGGGACAAGACTTCGTTTGAATATGATTTTGAATTGTGTGAATAAGGAGAATGATCATAAAACACAAGATTCGGTATCTTTTACTAGAAGTACTGGATTTTATAAATTGAAGTTGTTACGACCCCCGTTTTACCAACTGAGGGGCGGGTTACCCATTTATTCTTTCCCCGTACATGCTCGTGCAAATGTACTGGTAGAAATGTAAAGGTTAGTGAACTCCTGATTTACATTGGCCACGCCCTCTCCCTATCGGGCACAGTAGTGTTGGCATGGCTGATACCAGAGCAGTAAAAATGTCAATTGTCATTCTCAAAAGTGAAAGAAGATTACCCTGACTTTGAGGGGGATCATGTACACCGGTTAGGTGGAAATTGTATCTCTTGAAAAAATGAAAAAAGATTGTTCTGTAGATGTGCATACTCAAACATATGGTTATGCATTTTAGTACAGGTGTACATGTTCAAGTATATAACATAGTAAACATGTATATTAATGTATGCCTTTTAATAGAAATTTGTGGATTGCTATCTGAACACTGTCCTGTGTACATACTGTACATAGGAGTATACATGTACATGTAACTGTACACAGTTTGTACATGTATATACAGCCTGCAGGCAAATGTACATGTACTGTACATGTGTTCATCATACAGCCTACAGGCCTATCTCTGTTGAATGTTTACATACATGTACACTGTACATGTACAATGTACACGTACTGCTGTCTCAGTTCACAGTACATCAAACACTGAGTGTTTACATGTATATAGTGGTGCCTCCATTTTCCCAGGAGGGCCAAACATGAACAAACCAATTAGGAGTAAATTTGCTCGCTAACGAGTGTGAGAGATCGGGCTTCAAATAATGACGTCTACTCGGGATCATGTGATTCCGGGGCATCGGCAGGAATGGTTTATTTTTGGGACCGGATGGCAGCGGTTGTCTGGACATTTGTGAAATGTCAAACCTGTCGTGGGGGGGAAGCACGTCAAGATGGAGTCGGATAAGCAGGACCAGCGCAAGGACGTGTCGACCTGCACAGAGTACAGTTGGTGCTCAGGCCATGTTTTATACCGGTACCTGTATTTGTAAGATCTGGCAACAGCTGAACTGTTCCACCAGAACCTTGCCAGAGCCTCTACACTCATCTTGCATTATTTTTCAGCAAACTGGCCATCACAGAGTGTATTTGTTGTACCAGTAACTATGATTTGAAATTGCAATCCAATCCCGTGAACAGGTCTGACCTTTTGTATTCATTGGATTACAGAGTACCAGTTAAATGAAATCGGTCAAAATGGAGAATGAAAATGAAAATAAAGAATTGAGGTTATTTTTAAATTAAGGTACATGTACAGCTAAATTATCCAGAACCAAAGAATAAAATTACTAGCTCTACTTTTACCCAAAAAGGGCTATTTTGCCAATTTTTTTTCAGGTTCGCCATATTCATAATCCGAAAGATTTTTTAAATGTTAGTGTCACATTGTTTCATGTTGACACATTTACACTGTAAATGTAAGTTTAGTACAGGTCAAACACAAACAGTTTATGATCGACTTGTTCAAATTGTGTCATTGTGTATGCGTGCAATGCTATGTGTTTACTGCCTACTTTTGAAGAGCGCGGCTTTCGTTCTGGTAATCCAGCTCTCTCCTGTAGGTGACTGGAAATTGGAAGGATGTTAAGTGCACCACCCAGTCTGTTGTATCTGGAGTTGTCAGCATCAGAAGAGCTGAACTGTGACTCTCTTGGACAGCTGACTTAAAATGGGCTTTCCTGCCCTCAGACCCTGCCCAACACGACCGAGGAAAAAACAAATTTTGAGAATGAAAGAAGTTTGACTGGTGTGCACCCCAAATCTTTGAGTTCAGCTTTATAAATCATATTTAAAATGTGCAAACAGTGTGGGGGGAACATTGGTTTTTTTAAACAGTATGTGTAACACAAAACCTATTATTAATCATATTTACAATGTGATATTGAGAATGTGAAAACAGTGGGGGGGGGACATTGGCTTTTTAAAGCATTATGTGCAAAACAAATCCTATTAAGAGCCTCCAAATCCACCTGGTGGAAAAGTTAAGCAAAAAGAACTTGCCATGGGTTTCCCGATGGCAGAAAATTTGGGGAAGATTGTGGAAGGTTTTGAGGAACAATTTTCAGGCAGTCCATTCTAACCCTCCCAAAGCCATCAAGTTCTGCCAGAAAAGATTTTGGAAGATTTTCGTAGAATTGAGGAAGATAGAGTCCAGCTGTCATTACTCTGCATGGGGCTTGATGACCCTTGAAAGTTGAAGTCCAAATAGATGTGCCATTGGCTTACTACACAATAGATTCTGTAGGATTCAAGAAGGCTCCTAGCAAGTGGCCAAGGAGGAGGATTAAGGTTAAGGACAAGGTTGAATCTTTACCACAAATGACAAACAAAAACAGGTAGGCTGGAATTTCATTTGTATGCATTTTGCACAGCAGTACCTAAAGGACCTATTCTTCAAAAGAACTTTAATTTGAGAGCACCAAAGATTGCAGCAAAAGATTTGGCTGTGATGTTCTCTTTTTTTATCATGGAAGGTCAGTTTGCAAATGTAATACTGCTTCATTTCAGGTTCGTGTAATACATCAGGTCTTATGTTGAGATGGTCCGAGATGAACCTCTCTCAAGTTACATGTTTCGTATTCAAGTCCACGTGCTTCGAGTCCAGCAGCTGCCGCACAAGTCCATCTCCTCGACCCAGCGTCTGTCTAAAATTTCAGCCCTTCAAGTGAAGCTGTTAAGACCACAGTACGCACCACAGATGGAACAAAGTGCAGTGACCATCCTGGGCAAAGAAATGACTGACCGTAGACCAGGAGTCACTCAATGATTTGTGCAAAATAATAATTGCGCTTTTCCACGAGAATTGGCGTGTGTCTTCCCCCCCCCCGGGTGACACCCTATCTGACCAGCTTCAGGCCCTCTTTGACTCACAAGTAGTAATCACATCGATCCCAACTCCAAATTTCAATAATCCAACCTCATTTTTGCACCCCAAGCATGCCCCAAGCGGCTCAGCGATCGATGTGTTAAGAGATCGGGCGCTTTTACGGCCGACATTGATACCGAGTGGGCCGTTTGACGACAAACCACTCAAGCAGAAGTGGTATACCCATTGATTCCCGCGAGGAGAAGACCGAGAAAAAAAAAAATTTTCCAATAAATATTCATTCAGCTTTTGTTTTCATGTCTGAATTTCTTTGGTTCATCGCTCGACCGCTGCGTGAATGTGTCACTCCGTTCCCCCAATTCGTATCCTGGAGTAAAGAGATAAAATAGGCCTGTAACTGGATCGGGGCCACTCCGCCTTTTCCTCGGGGAATTTGTCTGGGATCAGCTTGAAGAATGGAAGCGTTGGAGCAAGCAGCCTATTGCCCTGGCCTGGTTTGGGTGTCTGCAGGAATTTGATAGAGAGGGTGTGTGGTAATTGCCCCGGGCCATCCGAAGGGCCAAACATGGACTTAGGCACTGCTGGTGCTAGTGATATGTTGCTGAGCATATTAAGCGGTGGGACTATTGAAGTTTACTGCCTGCATATTGGCCTTACATGCTAATTATATAGTATACTTGTTCAAGAACTGGTGCCAATATGCCACACTTCAGTTTGTTGGAAGACTTGAACATTGTATACCTTACATGTATTTGTAAGAAGTCACAAACCAACCCCCCCCCCAAAAAAAGAAACGGGAAAGGGGGAATATTAAACAGGTAATGTACTTGTTTTGGGTTTTTCAAATAGTCATACCAAAATGATGTGTAGGTATATATTTCCAAATTGTATTTGATTGGGATTTTGAATTTGAAACAAATGTTAAAAACTAAGTCACTTTCAAAGGGATTTCAATCAAATTAAAAAATTTCAACAATAACAGGTTTGATTGACAGACACTCAAAACAGTCATCAAGCAGAATCTTTAGGTAACTCTTACTGATTGACGGTGCTTAATCTTGTTTCTGTCGATGCTGTGATTTCACTGAATATTGCGATACTCTTTCAGTTTCTCCTAGAAAACAAATTAGCATTTGCTTTGCAGCACTAATTAAGCCATTGATATTAAAATTCAGGCCAATATATAACCCTTGTGGAATTTTTGACCGAAACCGGCTTGTAGTTCCAGCAAACAATAGGCCGGTAGATCTCCCCCCTCCCACCAAAAGCCATTACAGAGTTCATTAATTATTGAGCTTGGGCCTCACCTCTCAGCATTCCATGAAGACAAGAGACTCCACTGGACCTCAAATGACTCATCCCCCAGTAATGGTGGGACATGTAACTTAAAACAAGTGGAGGGGAGTGGGGGGGGGGCTGTGCCCATCAGAGATTAAAAAGCATCTCATCATCCCAAGGTGGAATGCGCTAGCGATCATTAAGGCTCATCTTGCACGGATTGTATTAAAAGTCCTGGCTAAACAGTTTCCCTTCTGTTGTTTTTATGAGAATTTTTTTTTTTAATCTGTCGTGTGTGGATTGAATAACTTCCACTCTGGTCCAGCATGTCCAGCTCTGGTCAGGTTTTGTGCTCTTCAGTTCAGTTCTCTCTCCTTCGGCATGTGAAAAAAAGGGCTGCTTTCTTTGCCGTGGTTGTATGTTTTCAGGCCATTGGGTAGCCTCTTTTTCGTTCTGCACATTTTTCTCTCATGCCTTTGTTTTTACTTGCAGCGCAGAACTGTAGGAAATCCACAGATGCTTCACCAAAAAAGATTTTCCTCTATGGCAAATGCATATGTAGGTTACCAGCTAATGTTTCATTTGATACCGGTATGTGATGAGTGTGACTCGTATTTTGCTGATTTCTGTTCAGTATCCAAGGGTGCTAAGCAGGTTAATGAAATTGAGCTTAACATACAGATTAACATACACCTTGCAGGGATGCATAACCAATTTACATGTGCTTCACAATCAATACAGTGATCATGCTAGAACCCAATTAGGCTGTGATTTTTGTTAAATTGATTAAATTTGATGGCTTTTGAAGCCCAGCCTTGCTCACATTGGAAACATGTTGTAGATTCATTAATTGATTACCATAAGGTAGAATGACCCTTTTCCATAAGGTATACATATACATATATAATATGATTGACAGTACTGAGGTCTGCATGCATGCAATGAGCATTCATTTGGATCAGCGGGAAAAAAGTCTGTGTCATGCACTTAGTGCTAGCAGAGAACATTTCTGTGCTTTGAGAATTGAAATGGAAGTGATATTGTTTTTGCAGACAGTCGGTTAATTATTTGGGAGAGAAAGTGACTTTAAAAAGTATATAAAAAATCTGCAGGTGAGCGTGGTTGTTGGTAGCCATTGCTAAAAATGTTTTAGGTTTAAGCCAGATCTTTAGGTTTACAGCAATACTTAAAACAGAAGCGTGTTCTAAAAAATTCCAATTCACAAAATGAATTGCTTTCCCTGAGTGATTCATCATGGCATGTTGGGCAACACTGTTCATTGACTCATTAATGCAGTCCTGTGTATATGACACCTCTGGGTGCATCGATCACTGTTTAGTCTAAATAGAACTCATCCACCCTCGCCGCAGAGTCCCAACATTGTGGGCCATTACATCAGGACGGGATTAATGTGAGCTGTGGTAGAGTTGTCATGTGCCTTTGTATCTGGACCAGCGACCCCTCGGGGTGAAAAATGTAAATGGCTGGAGTTATTAGAGGGAAAATGTTTGCATTCTTTTTACTCATTCCATAAAACGAGCGTGATCTCCCCCCAACAACCAGGCCTTTAATTGAGGTCCTTGTTGGCTGGATTTCTTTCATGGCCCGTTTGCCAATTCAGACTCTTAACACGGTCATTTGTCATCTTAAAAGCTATATCAGTCTGCATGACAGTGTCTCCAATAAGGACCGCACGCCTTGTTCAGCTCACAGACCTCTGCGTACTGATTGCATGCAAATGTTCCGATGCATTAGTCCGAGACCTAATTAAGATTTTTATCATAGTAATAACAGGCATGTACGTGCAGTTTGTATGTACAGTACGTGCAACAGAGCTACCATATGTGATGTACAGGTTCAGTTGGTTTTTTTTCAAGATTTGTAGGGGAAAAGAATTTCTGACTGTTGTTAATGAAAGTTTTGGATTGTTGTCAGTACGACAACTTTTCAATCGAAATGAAAAACATAGTTCATGTGCAGGGAGGGCGTAGACAGGGCAAGTTTCTACATGTACATACATTGTGTTCAACATTCAAAGGTTGCTTTAACAAAATGCTACAAATGTTCAGTAAGACCAGAAAAAAGGTTTAGCTTCCCATTACATGGCATCTAAAAACAAGGTCAGTTGGTTGGATTTTTCTTTTAATAGATACTGATCCAGTTTGCTAACTTGTTAAAAAATAACAGCAGCAAGAGAGGTCACATGGCGCTTGTTTATGAATGGAATGAACAGTATGTTAAAGGGTACCAGCTGCGTGCACAGAAGAGTCACTACAACATTTGTGCACCATATTCAAACCAAATTAGACATCTTTTTTCTTTCTTTCTTTTTTTCCAATTTTACATTTTCCTGAAATTCCGCCCCCTCCCCCCAAAAAAACTTGATGGTTGCACTGTCAAAACAGGCTGGTATGGAAACTGGAACCATAACCTTTTAGGGGGCTTATATGTATTGTCAGCCATGTCCAAATCACGTGGCTACGGCTTGAAATTACACACGATTCTATGGGAACTGGCTGGGGCCGCTACTATAGACTTCTGTGTACTGCTAATCTGAAGCTGCTGTCAAGCAATGCGTACCCAGCCATGCGTTGCTAAAACAAATCCAATTTTGTACAATGTGTACTACAGCAGTAAATGTTTGACTTCTTCGTTAATGATTGCTAAGCTTCAGTACTCAGTTGTCAAACGTGTACCAGTCATTTGCGTTTCGAAACCAAACTTTAAATTTTTCCCATCGTTGATTTGTTTTGCCTATATGATCATTGGCATAGCCTAGAAATGCAAAGGTCAACCCACATTATGCATGTGTAACAGCTGTTGAATGATGGCATTCAAAACATGCGCAATACCAATCAACTGATGTTCTTGGAAATATGGAAGGATTTGACCCTTCCACCTCCGACAACATCTGCAAAGATAGTATAGAAATATGCTGTACTTGCACAAATTTTGCTTGTGTGTTTACTGGAGAAATACACCGCCATCTTTAAGATCATTCAGTGCATGCAGTGAGATAGTCAAGACCATCACATGACCATTTGCAAGGCCAAACATAGGAGCATGCACAAGACCATTCACAAGACTAGTCACAAGTAACAGGGTGAACAATGACAAAGGTATGCTTTTGTTGCAGTTCATTTGAATACCTTGTGACTTGAATTGAGACTGGAGGTCTCGTGTTGGTGCTGTGTGGGCTCTTAGTGGTCTCAAACATCAAGTCTGTTGTATAAATGTGGGCCCAGATAGCCCAATCAGTGCCTTTATCTGGTGGTCTATTTTCTCAGGTATCCATGCAAAGATACAAAAAACTTGCAGGCAGATCCTGCACAGTTGTTATCTTGGAGAAAAAGACTTGATATGAAACCTGCAGTTGAAGAATTTTTTTTCCCCCCACCATTCGGCTGAGTACATCCAGAGCAGGGGAAGACCTGCCAACCTTGCCATACTCCTTCCTGAGGTCAGGCATTACCACACAATAGAAGAAAATATATTTAAATGCGCCTTCAGTTCATTAAAAATTTTCATTTATTGTGTGGTAATACCTGACCCCAGGAAGGAGTAGGGCATGTTGGCAGGTCTGCAGGGGTGATACTGTGGGTGTGTGCATTACATGCCTCTCAACCAATGCGGTGCATGGAGGTCTTGATGTACTTTACATCAGAATGTTTGCTTGGGTTTGATGCCACAGCAATAATGGCATCTCCTCAGATTTCCTTTCGTTTATTTCAGGATTTATCTATTTTCAGGATGAATATGTACTTTACAGTGTACAGTGACGTAAAATAAACAAAGGAGAGGGTGAAAGAAAATGGACAACACATACGTACAAAACACAACTGAACAATATTGAATCAGCTCCCGCTGGATTACCCAAAGAAGAGGAACTAATTGGAATACTGATTAAGTAAGCACAAACAAATATGCTGTAATATCATGAATAAATAAATATGGAGAATATAAAAATAGAACAAGTAAATAGATGACTAAATAAATAAATAGAAACTATGTAAGATTTTGCAAATGAGATGATTCTGTTCATAGACTCTTACGAGGAAAAAGGCCCTTCTGACTCTTTCCATTTCAAGAAAATATACTTGTATTGTCTTCCACTCAATTCCCTTGTTTAAATGCCTGTGTTCGTGTATAAATGAGCTGCTCTGGTACAATGCAGTACAGTGTGTACAGTTCTCAATCTGTGCACTGGGTATGTGGTCTCACGCTGCGAAGGGCAAGAATTCTGCTTTGTAAAAAAAAAAGCTGTTAAGAAATAATCACCTCAGCGTGAGATCCTTTTTGAAATGAACAGTGCTCGTTCTGGTCTGGCAGAGGCAAAAAGGTTCTGTGCAGTCATTATTGTTTCTCACATGACCCCCGCTCTCCCCTGGTCCCGGTTCAGTAACCATCACCGTTGATATCTCGGCAGGCCGGCCAGTTTGAAGTGGCCGCAAACGACTGGCAGATGTGTTGGTGGGAGGGCGATTACAGCAAGTGCGATAACTCGTGAGTCAGCTTGCGGAGTTAACCCCCTGGGGATATCTGTATATTTGGAAAGTTGCCAGGCTGGAAATAAAAGAGGGCAATTTCAGGCAAACGCTCGGTCACTTTTCTCTCCCCATTCCTTTGGATCAAGTGTGGGAAGAGGGTCGCTGATATTTGGGTGCCGCTAATGTTCTACAGGGGAAAAAGTGGGCGGGGCACTCAACACTGTTTTTTTTTTTCAATTTGCAAGAGCTGTATGTATGCATCTGTGGTGGATTTATTTCGTTAGTTACACATGCAACTTGTAATTCTTTGCCTGATCTTTTTTTTTTTCACTTTTTTGCTGCATAATTGTTACATTTACACTGTACACCTATGTACCTTGTTACATTCTCGAACCCATTTCTCGCCAAAGCTGTGAAACTAAAAGCATTTATTTTCAAGATGTATTTTTGTGTTGGGGAGATGTTTATTTATATAACGGGTTTTGCCCTTACCCAACGTATATATTAATAAACACTGTATGCTCAGTGCTTGTCCGAGAGCTTGCTAAAAAAGTCATAGGCTTACTCATTTACCTTCCAGTTTTCATAAATTTGAATAGTCCAATTTCCTACTGTCTTATTTCAAGTCGGCAGTGAATGAGGAGATGTTTAATTCAACTTACTGAGGTGCATCAGGGTGCAGGTAACTTGTTGAAAGCTTTACAGCTTTTTTTAACTTACAAATTCTTTTGAACCGCAGTATATTAGTGAATAAATGATTTCCGTCATGTAAATTCATATTTTCCCAGACCCCTCCTCCCATCGGTCCCAGTTTATTATTTCCACCCTGTGGTTATGAAAAGTCAGGTCAGCTACTGATTCTACTCTGACCTGTGAGCTATCACTTTTCATGCTAGGCTCGTTACTCGTTGAATCATATGCACCGTTATTATCTCTGCCCGAACGTGTTGCCTGAGTGAAGGTACCAGGTAGTAAATCAAGCCTTCCATCAATGAGCTTACACCTCCTTGTCCAAATGATGGAGTCAGTCGGAATACCCACTAATTGCTGAAATTCATGCTGTGGCCGCTGCCACAGTAACCCGGGCATTCGGAGCAACCCCGGTAATGGAGCATTTAACTCCAGGATTGCCCCCCAGGAGCAATATGTACACATTCGTTTTATTAACGAGGCTTTTATTGAACATTGTGGGAGGGGGGGTTGACATCCATTAAAACACCCACCTTGTTTATTGTGCAAAGATCAGTTTAATCTCAAGGTTTATGATTCACAGATTGTTGACTGTTGCCCAATGCACGCTTACCATTCATCCATTCCACTGTTTATAGAGTTCCCTCCCCCCACCATGCTTTATTTCAAAAAAGAGACGGACCCTTTCAGTACGTTGTTGACTGAAAGCAATGCATCCATTTGTCGTGCCTATCGTGAAATTTTATCTGAGTAACTACGGTATCTCCGTAGTATGCAATGTACAAATTATTTTGTTGGCTTTAGTGTGTTTTTTTAGCTGTCATATCATAGAAAGCATTGTTATGCATATAAGCTGATGGAAATTTAAAGAAAAAGATCATACATGTATCTCACACCACAAATTACTCTCAAAAACAGTGCTTTTTAAAGAATGTTGTGAATGAAAACCTCCAAGAAATAAATTCCAGTAAGCCTTAACTTGACATGAATCCAGTGCTTCACTGATACAAGTCTATTAGTAGGAACCCCAATTGACCTTTCAAAGCCTCTCCAAGCACCTACTTGGCCTGGGCCACACTATTTCATTGCTAGAGATGGCGAGAGACAGATGGGTGGGTGATGACGGAACTCTCATAATTGATATTTAGGACGATATTAACACTCAAGAGGAAGTGCTTGTTGGTATGATACTTTCCAAAATTACTGCAGTGGGATTTGGTTTGCTCAACAGCTCTTGAAAACAAAAGTTCAGTACATTACTGTACCTTCAACATACACCAAACTGGGAAATCTACTTTTGCAACAAAAATTGAATTTCTCTGAAACACATATTCTCTGCAGCATTCATTCATGTATATGGAGTTTTTCAGTCCGAGTGGTCTTCATCAGGATAAAGGATAACGAAAAGTCATTGCACCTGTCCAGAGTTACATAATGGAGGCTTTGAAGTTTGAGCATCTCAGATAAGCTTGTACTACATTGTACTGTGATGCTACTCACAAACAGAGAGCAAAGTAAGAAAGTCTAGTGCAGCCCGCTTGCTTTTTTTTTAACACCTCGCCCTGCCCTGCAATCCCATTTGGGTCCCTGCCAGCAGTTCAATTGGAGGACTTTGCCCAGAACATATGTTGCCCTTTTTCTTTCAAATCAGTGAGCTACGGGTAGTTTTGGAAATTTTCTTGCCAGTTTTTAAGTATGAGAATCAGTATCATGTATCAACATACTCATTGTGGAGGCTACACGAGTATCGAAACACTGACACAGTGGAGACCAAATTTCACGGCAATTTTACCGGGATAATTATTGTCCCCACAACTCAGTTTTGGATTACCTATCAAAACAAAAATAATTGTTCCCAGTGAAGGCCTGGGCTCACAAAGTAACCTGTGAGGCATTGTAACAAGCTCAAGTACATTGTATCTGAGACCTTTCCTTCATGGGAACAAAAAAGTCTGAAGTCTGTATAGACTATACCAGCTCATCCATCGTGCTGGTTTCACACATTTTGCCCTGGCCAAACTAGAAAGAAATTGAATAGATTAATGAGGGGCATACAGCAGGTACACATATGTAATATGCATTCAGATGCAGGTGAGACATTTTCCTTAATCTGTGCAATGTGTACGTGCAGCTGCGGTGGCATATGGAGATAATGCTGCCTCACTGTTCTTCCGTCATCATAATGAAATGTTCAGCGACCAAACCTCAGCCTTTGTATTTCCTTGAATGTCCTCCTACTTTTCATCTGCACATACTCGTAGACCCATTCATTTCTTGCTTCTCCAGTTTCCGAACACTTTTCTTCTTTACCGAGTAATGCCATTGTCTCCATATTTGGAATTTGCTAGGACCAGCATGCCTGACTCTGCATGCATGTATCAAGTTTCACCGTCTACATTGGGCACATGCAGACAATATTTACATGTACATGTGCATAAATTCATTGCACTGAAATACATGCACATTTCTTTTGTTTATCAAATTGTATGTGTGGGGGGGGGAAAAGATCAAGGTAAAAAACATGAATCACAATGCAACAAAAATTTGTCGTAGATTTCCAAATCTTCACCTGGGTCCTGTCTGACTGGTTTATTGAAAAAAATTGTCTTGAAAGTAATGCAAGGGGATAGCATGCACAGGGAAAAATTAACTCTGCACAGTTTTGGAATTTCTGGATGGGCCTACAGCACTTTGAACACTTTCCTTACAATTTTTTTTTCTTTGCAAATTTGGCCCGACAACTACAAACAAAAGTTGGGACCATTTGTCACGGGAGAGGAGAAACAATCTGTCAACACCAGAGCGAAGTGTTTGTGTGGACGATTTTGCATTGTGCGCAATAAATTTCATTTACCAGCAGGATCAATGAATCATACATTTAGTACCAGGACTGCAGAGTGCAGAGGTTCCTCAGAATTTGATTTCTTGCAGTACACTCGAACCATTGTTAGAATTTCCTGAAATGCACTGGTACGAATTAAGCTGGACATTGCCGGAGCTTTAGGCAGCACTGAACTACTTCCATGTCCATGTATATGTACATGCCCTGAATTATGCCTGGCACAATAGCTGTCAAAGGAACTAGCAGATTTTTTCATCCATGAAATATTGATTTTTTTTTTTTTTTTTAGGTTGTAAACCTTGGGCTAGCACATTCTTTCTGACATATGTATGTGAGTCCTTGCCAAATTGGTTTTGATAGGCAGACAGGTGCAGCCTTTCATGGCTTGTATGTAAGCGTGCACAGCCATTCTAAGCATTGCAAGGTTTAAATTGAAAAAATAAATTCAATTTCCTATGAAAATAAATTTGGTCCCGTTCTTTGTTTCTTTGCATATGAAAACATCAGTTTGTTGGTAAATTTTGATGCTAAATACGGTAAATAACCCCAGAAATGACTTCCACTTTGAAAAGTCAATTGGCAGAGCAAGTTTGTCATCCTTTCTGTGTTTTGTATTTGAAAAATACTTAAAATTACTACTTAGATATAGGGTAGTTAAGCTGTGTATCATTTCATTTCATGCTGTGTACTGTGGTTATGGAAGACGTCACAGTTGTTCAACAAGAGTCCTGTAGAAGTATTCCCAGAGTCAGATTTCTGCAGTTCAGATGTGGGTATGATCATTTGCCAATTTATCAGACAATGAGCTTGTTCAGTATTTCAAAAAGCCTAAGTCTATTGGGAACAAAGCACGGGTGAGTCGGCGTGTGGCTTTGTTGATAGGATAGACTTTCACGTGCGCACATAGCCGTTCCCGAATAGCCTCGTGATGAGCATGCGCTGCGGGAATACCGAACATTTAAAAACCCTGGTGGATTGCCAAGACACGTCTTAATTAGTAAATGCCTACATGTATGTACAAGTGCTGAGTGGCAAAATGGAGGCCACATCGTACCCGTAGTACCATGGTCTAACCACTTGTGTCATCACCCATCCAGTAGACATTGCCCATTAGTGCCCTAACCATGTTAGGCTCTTTTTAACTGGGCCACATTGATACCGTCTTCTGTTCAAACAACCGGAGTGCATACAGTCAATACTCTGACACCCAGGCAGACCAGGCTGGTTCTAGTTGTTAGGTAATATTGAAGGACGGGCTAAATGAGCAGTAGCTAATTAAATGTCTGGGATAATTGAATCAAAGTTGTGCCTGTCTGCCAATAAATGTCTGGGTCCACAGCTGAGACTGACGTTGATTTACAACCGGGAATACTTCAATCCAGTTATTGCTCCAGAGTCCAAGCCCTTCTGATCTTTATGGATACACATATCTGGAGCAAAGGTTTCATGTTTTTCAAGTGCCTAAGCAATATTTTTTTAAATACAAGTCTTGTGTTGCTTCGAATCCCATTTAACCTGATTTCTAATTGTTGTTGTGCCGTTTCGAGAGAAATTTGATGCCTTTTGAAAAGTCTTATACTCATGCGAAATTGCATATTGAGGGTAAAAGTGCGATATTACCCAAGATGGAAACCTCAGTGCTTCAGCTACTTCTTAACTAAATTTGCCTGAATTTTGCTGTTGTAGAGTTTGTTAACTTTGGTGATTTGTTGTCATTTCAGTTGGTGACAGTAGGCCAGTGACCAAAGATCTTTCACAAATATTTTAATTAGCTTATTTGGGGATCGCAATTTGAAAACAAAACCGCAAAATGAACAACTTCTCTTTGTGATGACATCAAAGAAAAATCAAAAAATTTGAATCCTTAAAAAGTACACTTTTTCAGCGGGAATTACCGTAGATGTCAGATAGAGGTGGGGAAAACTGCACGAAATACATGTACAAGTATGTTCCAATTAAAATACAGATTCTGGTCCCTTTAAAACATTACCATTACCGGTAGTTTTCGGAAATGCTGTTGCCCTGTTAATTGTAAGAAGGTAGTGGAATTTCAGTTGTGTTGTGATGCTATTAAAGAGTTCAGGTTTGCTGAAATATTTGCATTGAAGTTCAGTTGTTTCTTGTCTGTTGGATGCAAATGTACTGACTGTAACCGCATTCCTGCGTACGTGAGCACACAAGTTCTTCATCGTGGAGTGATTCATTTGCAGTTTCAGCCATGAGCTTGACAACCACTAGGCATTGTCGAATATTGCTATTATTTGTTTGTCTCTGGTTTTATGATAGTTAATTCAGGGGCCTGACATTTATAAAATGTAATACCCAGGTGGTGTCACCTTTTTTTTCCTTTTTATGTAGCGAGGAGTGGAGTGTGATCTTTGTCTTTTGAATATGTCATCGTCAGGGGCGCGTGATCATGGACATACTGCGATTGTTTCCAGCTGAGCTTTGTGCATACAATACTTGAGACAAGGTCATTTGTATGCGTACGTGCATTTGTAATCATTGATCATGAATACACGATGCTGTGTGAAAGATGTTCCACCCCAAACAGGGTAGATTTGTGCATAAAATATGACAGATTCAGGTGATGTCTGAAATTGAAAGCCATTGCTGTAGTGGCACCCTAACTTTTCCATGTGAAAGTGTTAATTCGGTCACGTTCTCACCAACTTTTAAAAAGAGGTTTTGAGAAAAGAAAAATGGAAACAATAAGTACGGTAGTGGTTTCACCATTAATTCCATTTCACCATTTTTTTGGGTAAAGTTTTTTCTCGTGGACCAAAGAGGTTGTTAACGGCATGACCGAGCGTCCACTTTCACATGGAGTTGCCCACCATTCTTGAACGCAGGTTGTACTAGCACAAATAATCCTCTTAGACCCTACGACTTGTTTACAACTTGCCAAAACACCAGCACCTCACCGATGTAATGGTGTCTCCAGAGAATAGTTTGAATACAGTCATTGGTTGTGATTTTTATTTTCTGCCCGCATAGCGCAACTGAGCACATTCAGCTCAGCAAATTTACGTGCATGTACATGTATGTGCGTTTCAAGTACATGTAAGTTCCAAGTTTCTAAATACAATTAGGCCTACATGTACTACAGTCCTGACCCAGTTTTAAAGCATAAGCTTGTAAGACAGAAATATCTCCTAAGAATTGACGGAATATGTTTTTCGCATTCTAACAGGATTAGAGATCACATTTCTGTATCACTTTTTGTCAGCAACATGAATCCCATCGGGCCGTTGGTTTTTTTTTTTTTTAATTTTTGAGCCGTGAAAAAAATTGAGGCGGTTGGCAGTTGAATTTGCATGCGTAATGATAAACCCGTAACTCATGTCGGAGGCGCCGTCTCTGTGTAAATTGGATTCATTCCTTGACTGGAGATGGGACAGGGTTGACACCGGACAGTGATGAATGGCGACAGTGGCCAAGTTAGTCATAGCTCAATGTGCATTGCGGAGGACCAGATGGCTGGCTGTATGCAAACACCAGCCCCGTCTTGAGTAATGAGATCAAAATATAAATGCAAATTTTTCAGTTACATGGTCCTGTTTTTGTCAGCGTTTATTAATTGTGGCTCCTGGACAGGTGAATATCTTTCACCTCGTCATTCAATATTGATTTGAATTCAGGCTAATGTTGTGTACACAGTTCTGTGTATCACTTTGGGCACCAGTTTCAAAAAGGGAAAGAAATACAGAAAAGCTCACCAGGAAATATTTTGAAAAGATACACAGAGTCTATAGTCTACAGTTTAGTCATTTTTTTCCCCAGGTTTGCTTTTGAGCAATGGAAAAGCACCAAACTGGATTGACTTAGAGGAATTTAGTTGAAGTGCCATTCCCCGACATAAAATGTTTTTTTGCATTTTCAACTCAGGAGGGTGTGCAGTAGCATATTATTAAACCACTAGCATATGCATGATGTTGTTTTACTATGTACATTGTATTCTCTGATGAGTATACATGAACATGTAAAATGTATTTTAAAAAGCCACATGTAGAATAAAGGCCATCGTGCTATGGAAGAAGGGTAAAGTGAGCATGGAGTAGGGCAATACAGTTCCTAACAGGTTGAGGGCTGGTAATGGACATTTCCAAGCTCTGCATCTTGCCATGCAGAGACAGGTGTTTTAGGTAATATCGGTGTCCATTTTGGAGGGAAATATATTGATGAGGATACCACCTCATCAGCTGCTCTTTAGATATAAATGATAACCAGATTAGCTCAGAAATGATCAGCTGATTCTTACGATTTAATTTCCATTCCCCACCCAGGCTGAGCGTGTCAAGCTCCTGCGACCGGCCGGCAGCCAGCAGCGCTACACCCTAGCCAACCCGTACACAGCCCTGGGCCGGGACCTGGACAGCGACAGCAAGGATAACACCAACAGCAGCAGTGGCAACACCGAGGAGGACGACCAAGAAAACAAGGGGAGCAATGCCTTGGCTTGCCTAGAGGCGATGGTGGCCAAGCACAAGAAGGCCGAGGCCGAGATGAGGACCCAGTTGGAGGGGTTGAAGAAGAGCCACGCGAAGGTAAGGATGATCCCCTCCCACTCCGGGCAGGGCCCCCAGAACAGCACGCACTTGAGTTTAGACCTGTTTTGTTTTACACAGATCCGAATCTCTCGGTTCACTGACACCAGCACCTGCCTCGTGGCAAGTCAGCGTTAAGATCACTGATCGAGATCCAGATCTGTGTGAAACAGACAGGCCCCCTTACATGTGGATAAACCTAAAACAAGTTCCCAAGCCTGCTGTCTCCCGATCGGACGTCCAACGCTCCAAATCATTCTGCTTCCTTTCTAACCAGTCAGTGTTTGACCACATCATTATGGGGCTGTCCTTCCTTCACAAATTTAGTCTTTCCGAAAAAAAAAAAAAAAGGCAAGACAAACCTGAAGTAGTGCCCTTTGCTCTGTACGCATGCAGTCACCTTGGTTACTCAGACAGTACCATGGTCCTTCAAAACCACCCAAGACTCTACATGCCATCTTATCCGGAGTGATGAAAGGGTATCACCGCAAGTCCTCAAGGAGGTTGACACAGGGACAGGCCGCATCCTCGAGTGCCGGCAAACAAGACATGGAGTGGATTTTAATTGAATTTGCATATCCGAGACTTTTTTCATTTGCCTGGTACATTAGTCTGAAGCTTTTGATTAGTGATTGGAAATAGTTCTCTGGTATATCATTGAAACCTGAGCTCTATTCCCGTGCACAGAGAAGCCATCTGCTTGTTACATTAAAGGTAGCCAGTTTGCATAATAGAACATTCTGCCCCCCCATTCCGCATTAGCGCTTTCTGATATTTCAATTGTGATTCCAGCTGTTAAAATAATAAATGCTTAGTTAGAAGTTGAAAAGATTTCATCGCATTATGTTGAGTTCAAAGGCTCAGAATAGTTAGTTTATTGCTTCTGATTAATTAATTTGACTCGTCTCATACATGTACATGTAAGTGTGTGCACACAGTGAGGAAATGCTTCATTGCTGGCAGTTTGAAAATAGCACTTCCAGCTACTGAAGTTTTTCGAAAACTAAAGGCCGTTGATAAACATGTCGAGTTCAACATTCTGCCCCAGGATTCTATGTGAATCCTTTTGCCATGTTTCTGAAAGCAATTTCAGCTGTGAAAATGCTGAATGTTCACAAGAGTTTTGGAGAAGATTGCAGTGCATGATGACATTTGCATTGAAAGTTGTATTCCGTGTCTGTTAATTTCTTAATTTGTCAGGTTTGGCTTCATTTGTTCGGGTTTGATTTGAAACGTCACCTCAGGTGACTAGAAGTAGCTTTGGTCATTCTTGCTACTCCTGTGTCACTCATGAGAGCTCAGTGCACGCAGCAAAGAATTACGGAGCTGGGCTTTAAAAAAATTTAGATCTGACCAGTTATCCTCCCTTCCCACCGTGCAGAATTGTTCATTTGCATGCTACTGCAACAGTCTCCTGTGTTGGATGTTAAAGACATATATGTTATTTCTTAATTGAGTCCCAAGTTGGCTTTTCATAACGTGTCCCAATGGGTTCCAATGGCGTTTTGTAACTGGTCATTTGTAACCTGCCTTGTTTGAGACACAGCTGACTCTGTTTATGTTCAAATTAAGTTTGGGAAGGTTACTTATTTGTTCTTTGCAAAACCCTCCTGTCTTTCTCCCCCTCTAGTGGCAGGTGCTTAATCGGTTCAATATGTAAACTTGTTAAAGTTGTTTCAGACAAGGCTATTCTTGGAGTCTTCTCTCCAGCATCAGCACCAACCCTTTTTTTCTGGTGTGTTGTTTGCACAGTGTACCGTTACATATACACATATCATGGACACATACAGCTCTTGGCACCTCTTGGCACCTCCAGGTTTCCTGGTGACAATGACTGTCACTGTTGGAATTGTGAAGAAAGGAGTCCGGGGGGGGGTTTAATTGCCTCCTCCTAGAAATGTGGCTATATACATGGGCTGGGAATTAAGTTAGAACTTTACTCTTGTTGAAAATATTTTCTGCCAGCAAGTGACTGTCAAGTTGTCAGGGATGGAGCAGATTACATGTGTAGGTCGTTCAACCTGAATCTGATTGTGCTGGTGAGGTCTCAAACTGTCTTACAAAAGCCTTAAATTTTTTGGGTGTGATTTTTCCTGACATGATTTGCCCTTAGCTCTGGGATCCAGTGCCTTTTTTTTCCCCCCATATCTCGGCTCTGTCTTAATCTTCGGGCCTCAACACAAAGTTGAGACCAAGACCATCGGTCATTGCAGGACCAATCTCTGTGACAGGCATGAGATTCTTTAGCACGAAGCTCAAGTTTCCCAGTTGAAGGTTGGTTTGTGCCATTTGCCTGAAAATGTGGCACGTGAGTTCTATGTCTCTTTGCTCATTCTTACAAGAACTTATTCTGCTTCACCGTTGACATGTGTCTTTTCCTGTGCTTGATCAGGTGGTGGCAGAACTGGATGAGGAGAAGAGAAAACATGCCAGTGACACAGCCCAGGGGGATGACGTCACCTACATGCTGGAGAAGGAAAGAGAGCGACTCGCACAACAGGTAAAACAAAACATACAGTTGATCATGGATGATCCCCACAGTCCGCAAGTATCAACAGGAACAGATAGATACTCTTTTCTGGACTGAGAACACGTAGAGTAAACTTTCATACATGTATGATTACTTGTTGCTAAGTAGTTAGTCCTTTTGTTTTATGCAATGGTGTTTTTTATGTACATGTACCATACTCTGTTGGCATACATAATATCGGTAACCCATATTTACAGCAAGTTGCCAGTTTATGTTCTACTTTTACAGTAAATACTGGTACATATCTTCTTCTTTTTTTTTTTAGGTTTTCCCTTTACTCAAATTCTTGTTGTATGCATCATGTTAAAGTGAAGACATTTTTTCTGACTCACTTCTTGCCATACAGCATTTGTTCTTCCTCCCCCGCGCTACCTTCCACAGTCATTTGTGAGTGCCACATGAAAGCCCCATAGGGTTTTTTTTTTCCCTGCTTCACCAAGCCCCCTCTCTGCCCCCTCCATTCAGCTGTTATCCATACTGCGTTGTCAAACTGTGACAGACTGTCTTCAGGGGATAACTTTCTGCAAATCATTCCAATCCTATTAAAGCTGAGCACTTGGCATTTACATGTATGTCGAAAAATAGTTGAATTCCAAATCTCATCGCTTGTATTCATAGTAATGTGAAAATACTTCCTTGCATTGTGTACGTGTCTGTATGCTTCCCAGTATTCCCATTTTCCTTTCATAGTTTGGGAGGAAGAGGCACATTTCTAATTTTCTCTGATCAATTTACAGCAGTACGCTGAGCATTCTGACCAGAAAAGTTTACTTCAAAACCTTGAAGAACTCGGCTGCTCAAACCAAACTTCATTTTCCAGATCCAACTTCCATTTCACAGCTCAAGGTAGACAAGCATTCTGGTAGTAATATGTGAGGATAATGCACAATGAAAGAAGACTGCAGTACTGGGAAGAGAGTTGAATTTATACACTGACTAGATTTGTTTTGATAGGAACAACGTGATTTACATCAAGCGCACTGTATCATTTTGTATGCATGACTTCTGGAGTAAAATAAAGTGCATTATGACCTGCCTGACACTGTTGGCCGTTGTCTTCAACAGTGGTTGATGTTTTATTCAGCATCTGAGACACACGAATCTATCTAGAGCATGAGACACATGAATCTATCTAGAGCATCTCCGTGAGACAGCAAGATTTCTCCGGTTCATCATCCCACTTCCCTCTCCCTTCTCCCCCGATCATAAATCAACCGGTAGCAACCTCCCCCCCTCCATCGGGACGTTTTTGCCTTACCGTGGATCCTAATCCCTCCCAGCCCCGCTGTATTAAGCAACAGCATGCTTTGATTTGAGTGTTTGCCTAGCCTGAAAGCAGAATCGGGGAAAAAGTTCCCATGGGAGCTGGGTACACTGCAGGTGTAAGCCACCCTCTTGTCTTCGTGATTACAGGGTCATTTCCTTATGTCAGAATTTCATGTCAGAACCTACACTTACTGTATGTCCTGTGTAAACATATCCAGGTTTCAGGTTCAATTTTTTTCCTGAAAATGATGGTCCAAATCTTCTTTCATCCCTAAAAAAGTCCTTGCCATTAGCACCCCCCCTTTCCAGATTGGTAGTAGTTGCCTACCGTTTTGAAATTGTTAATCCTTTCAATTCCTTAAATGAAAAAAAATGGCAACATGTCTCCGGGAGAAACAACCCCCCCCCACATATGCCATTGGTTGCATGTAATGAATTTTTAAAAAGAATCTAGCACAGTGCTTTGCTGAATTTAATGGCTCTGCCAACAACTACTTTTAAAATTTCGACAAAAGAGCTACGTACATTTGTCAGTGTATGGTTAATAGATCTATGACGCCTTTCTTGCTTGGTCCCATAGAATGAATATGTAGGCTAGTACGTTTGGTAGTTACACTTTGGTTTGCATTTAAAAGAAGCTGAGTTCTTTGTTTGAATGTGTGTGTATCACTCATGTTGGCATCCTGCCGGAATGGGCACTCGGAGGGTGAAAGATGAGAGCTCTCATTGATTTACATCGTGCAAGAATTCGTAATTAGGCCTTTAACTCAGAGGTGTCTGAGGTGACTTGCGACTCATACATTTTGTTCATTTAGGCCACATTTAACATTAAAAGCAAATTGTCTCAAATTCACAGTGACAAATTACTCTATTAATTTAACAAGAAAGCACACAAGCTAAGATATTTCCTCAGTACAATTTAAGTTCTTGTTTTAATATTTTTCATTTCCTTTCTGCTTTCTTAAAGCTTGAATTTGAAAGAGCACAACAGAAGAAGTTGGAGAAGGAGACCAAGAGATCCCAAGCAGCTCTCATTCAGGAGAGGAAGAAGCACCTCCAGTTTGCCAAAGTCATTCTGGATGAGCGCAAGGTTCTCTTGATGGAACTTGGCGAGATGAAGCAGCACATGGAAGAACTGGAGGACATGATGATTGTCAAGGAAGCTCAGCTGGCCAGCGCCAAAGGCTGCCTCCAGAAGGAACGCAAGCGGCTCACTAAGATGGAAGCCGGCATGGAGAAGCGGCTGTCCGAGTTCGACATCGAGCGGGAGCAGCTTCGAGCCAAGCTCAACCGGGAGGAGAGCAGGACTCGGGAGCTCAGGGAGGAGCTGGACGTGGCCAACAACTGCATCAATGACCTGCAGCTGTCTCTGGCTGAAGCCAGGCACACTGATGCTTCCAACGGCAACCAGCAGAATCCCACTTCTGCCACAAATGGTGGAGATGCCAAGGGTAAGCCTCTGGGAAGGGTTACCGGGTCTCCAATTTCAGCTGCTAAAACGGGAAAGATCAGCACTCCAAGAGGAATCAGGACCCCTCCTCGTTATGACAAGTCAGAAGGCTCTTCCTCTGGTTCTGAGGAGTTGTGTAGCCCCCTTAGTCCTGTGACTTCTGCCACTAAGCATGTGCCAGGAAAGCCTCAGAAGAACAGTTACCAACCTCAGTACGGCACAACTGTGAAACCAACAGATGCAAGGAGCGTAGAAAGCGACAATGGAAAACCAGAGGTGAAGGCATCTGCCAAGCAAAAAGGTTCCTTGTTGTATTCCAAAGGGAATGGAAAGCCCTTGAGCCCAGCCTCAAGTCTTGATCGATTGAACAGAGCTCACACTTCATCTCCCCCACCTCAGAGAGGCAGCAAAATTCCATCGAGCACTGGAAACACTACAAGATCATCTCTGATGTCACCACAGCAAAACAGGAAAGGATCTGCTGAAATAGAGAAGCCAAGCCCGAGACAGCCACCAGCACAAGTACCTTCTCCAAAACCCACGGCAACCAATCTAGTGAGACCCACGGCTCTGTCTAGCTCTCCATTCCTGAGAGCGGTTGATGCTTTTAAAGCTGGTCCCAAGAAAGCAGCGGGGCTTCCTGGAGCACAGCCGTCCCCAGTTGTCTTTCAGCCCGCCAACAAAGCTCCATCTCCAAGTGTTCCCAAAGCTGCCGTGTCGCCCCTGGTGAGCACAACCAAAAAGCCGCAGACCTTCAAGCCACCAACACCAACCCAGCCAGCAATGCCCGTCTCAAAAATAAACCCACCGAGTCCATCAAGCGCCATCTCCCCCACTGGAGCAGAACCCAGCTCACAGCCCGCCAAGACGGGAGTCCAGCCGCCCACGTTCACACCCCCAGTCAAGCGCACTGTCTCCCCACGAGGTACCCCACCACCAGTACCGCCCAACAAGCCCACTCTCATCCCACAAAAGACTAACGCTTCTTCTTCTCCATGCACTTCTACTACCACAATCACTTCACCCGCTACGACACCACTCAGCCGACCCGACGCCAACAAGAACACGTGCCCCCTTGCACCCCCTCCCGTATCAGTGCGGAGGTCGGATTCGTTAGTGGAAGCCCGTAGACAATTTTACACCAACAAGCTGAGTGGTGGTCAAACTAACCCACGGGGCGGCGGCTTGGATAACCAACTGCTAATCAGTGCTAACAACAATTCCAACAACTCAAATGCTCTTGACACTCTTGCCATTGACACTAATGATGATTTTCTTTACGACGCCAGCGAGCAGCCTGGCCCACCTTTGCAAAACCATGCCCAAGCTGCGCCCACTGCACAGAAATCCACAACCCAGGTGGGTGGGGACATGCAGTCAGTTTTAAAGCTCAGCGGGGCCACGCCCATTCATAGCGATCATGGCTTTTACCATAACACCCTAGGGCCACGTCCTGAAGGTAAATTGTCCCTTTGAACCACTGCCAACCTTTGATTTATTTACCATTTCCTGAATTTTAACCCACAGAAATTGTGACGTCAGCACTTCTGTGTCTTACACGTGTACTTAGTCTGGTCAGTGTGAGAGACAATCGTGCCAACAAGTCCTGTGACCTTCCCACAGCCAGAGGATGTGGCCATATGTTGATGTCTGTATTTCACAGACATGACCCGCAATGTTCCAAATTACCTGACATACTGCGACCAAACCAAATTACTCAGAAATGGTTCATTTGGCATTTCATGGGTTCCCTACTCTTTGTTCTGTCTGATGATGCTGTGTCACATACCGGTTGCTTGCTACTGGTAGTTCGCATGTAAGCCATCACTGGCTCACCATGGGAACTATCACTGAATGTACATGTACAATGTATGTACAGTATACTTCCATGAAGAAGTTCATTCAATTTTAAGTTCAAACAATCTTAGAGAAAAAGGGCATTTTCTCTTGATTTTAACGATCACAGAAATCCCAATTCACGGATAAACTTTTGAACTGCAGACTTCAAAATGCTATCCTCTTCCACAAAATGAAACATTTGCATTTTATGGCTGTTGATTAGCGACTCATTACAATTTGTCACTGATTGAAGAGTTCCAACCTTCCTTCAGGCCAGCCCTTAGCTGTCCCCTCCCCAAGGTCCTTCCCCCAAACTTGGCCAGACTGGCTGTTTTTTCTTTTGCCTAGAAGTCTCTCACACTGACCTTGCCAGACAGATTTAATCCACCGCCTCTGTTATTAATCTCACTGGAATACCCAAATCACTAACTTGCTAACCTTAATAATTGTGTATAACCCGGACCCTTTTTTGGGAGGTGGGGGACCGGACTGTCAAACAGGGAACTGACTGCAGACATGTGAATGCATAGACTGCCAGCTATGGCTGCATCCGAATCTGTTGTCTAGAGCTAGGTCTTCGCACGCACAGGCAATAGACCTAGCCGTAGCTCTGGAAGCCCATTTCGGACACGACCTAAGTTTGCAAAAAATTGAATTCAGCAAGGAAACTGTAAGATTTTATTTGCTGAGTGCGATCAAAAGAGGGCGCAATATTCCTATAAACATTGGCAATGTGGGCACATTCGTTAAGGGATATTGCACATTTTACATACACATCCTCACATGGCCCTACTACAGACTGTGCACGCTTACAATGGAGGTCCTGCCACGTACTTGAACTTTTCAAAAATGAAAGCAAACCACAAAATCCTTACATTATATTCTATGGAGCTGGTAGCCTGTGTATGTACATGTGCGTGTCTGTGGAACTAACACTTTGATAGCCTCCTTGCAAGTTCACTTGTAAACCGTTCATTGGCCACGGTGAGTGATTATGTCATTACTGACCTTTTTGCCTAGGCACACTACTATGCCCTTCTCATGCACAGGGCAGAGCATTTGTTGCTAGCCAAAAAAAATCAACCTTGGGCACTGAGCAGTGATGACGTAGCATACAGTTTAGTTAATATGGCAGGAGAAATTTTCATTGTGGCTTAAAAACCCTGTGAAGAGTTCAGTTCTTTTGTACCCTTTCATGGGTATGCACAAACTCAGGATCCACCATTTACCGTCTGTGCTTTTAGTTAATAGAGTACGATATTGGATGTAAATTGTTCCCAGAGGTCACATCTTGGAGATAGTATGTTGCTCAGCATTTTGGTTGCACACTTATACTTTGAAATTGTTCATGTAGGTTCTTTCAGTTAATTTTCAGCTACTGAGAATTTAGACCCACTTCATGGAAATTTTGTTTTTATTTTATTCATTTTGGGATTCAGGAAGTCATGCTGGACATTTGCAACACCGAGCACAAATTTACATCCAGTGTTCCAATTTTTTTGTACATGCACATGTATGTGTTAAAATTCCCAGCATGGCGTATTACAGTGTCTTGTTTCTTTGGTTTCCATTTTTTTACCCATCCATCCCTGCACTCCACAGTGCTCTCTGCTTAGAAAATACCAATGTAAGTAAAAAAAAATCATTCTTAATTTGTACATCTCATTCATTATGTTTCAGTTTTAATATTTTCTTTTCAACATATCCTTGCCTTCGTATACTAAGTTCTTGGTTACATTTGTAGCTTTATTTTGTGTTTTTGTTTTGTGCATTTTGTTTGTGTTTTTATTTTAGTAGCAAAGTTTTTGTTGTAGCTGTAGTCACAATCTCTCCCAAAACATTGTGACATTCCAGTTGAATGACTTTTTTTTTTACTGAGTTCGTCATTGTAGTGATTCTGTATAGACTAGAATCTGTAACATCACACATTCTTATGAACCTCTACAATCTGCCATCTGTGATGTCAAACTACGTCCTAAATCAGCATCATTACCTTCAGCTAC